>NC_135507.1:97934415-98241915 GCF_052857255.1 Amblyomma americanum | reverse complement strand
ATAGCAATTCTACCACCTCGGTATGCGGGCCGCACGATGCCGTGATAAATATAATCAGGTATTGTCGGCGGACTATCAGTTACAGAATGCCAGGATTCTGTGAATAATATAGCATCAAATTTATCCGATAAGTAATCGAAGAACATGCGTAGATCGTGCATTTTATTTTTAATGCTTCGAGCATTTAGGTGAAATGCCCTGAAGTAGTGAGACGGTACTTTAAATGCTTTGTTGAAATTGTCCAGTATGCGGTAGCTATATTCCTGTTAGTGCGACAGTGAGTTTGGAAAAGCATTGCAGGTTCTACTATTGCATTTTGTTCAAATCTTCTTGGCAGGCGATTCTTATTATATCTGATGATTCTGTGTTCTTAGCACAAATTTTTCCGCCTTGTGTCCAAACAAATTTCCATCCTGCCTTTCGTTTCTGTGCTACTGCGGCTCCCAAAAGCTGTTTGACTTGCCCAGTCAGGTGTTAATTGACAAATACAGAATCATCGTTTTAGAAACCAATGTCTTCAATGGAAATACGGGCCTTCCTGGCTTTAGCTACTACAGCATTCCGCTTGTCACGTCGCACAAAGCGTACGACAATGTTCTTTACATCAGACTTGTTGGTTGGTACTCTGTGGCAAATGTTAACATCTTCCTGAGTTGCGGGCTCCCCTACTTTTTCACAGATGTTCTGCACAGTGTCAAGAACGTCTCCGCTATCAGACACACCCTTGAGTTCAAGGTTATTGGCCCGTGACTACTGTTCCAATTCTGTGACTCGCATGTGCGGTTTCTGATTTTCTGCAGCGAGTTCATGGTTGCAGTTGTGTGTTTTGGCAAGATCCTCACGTAGCGCCTTTATTTCTGCGGAGAGTGTGTTGACACTGTCACAGAATTCACAATATTCTACACTCTGTTTGAAGGAGCGAAGTTCAGCACGAATTTCCCGTTTGAAATCCTCAAGCGTCTTACTAAGCTCTTTCACGTTTCACATGACAAATCTCTGATTGGAAACACTAGGATGGTTCTTTGGCAGCAGTGCGCGCAACAACAGCAAGGTAATAGAAATGAGGAAAACGGTCCTCCCCTGCACGAGGAAGAACTTGGATGAGTGTTGTGAAAACCGCACGCACTGCTGCCAAACTGAGGAGAGCGTGCGAAAGCGGCCCGTATATGTAGGCGCGGTCTGTGGCCTGGTAGGACACGGCGCAGGCGCGGCGGCATCGACGTTCACCAGCTGATCCCAGAGGATAACAGTGCAACGATGCTCGTCGTAACCGACGCTTTCGCTTGTCAGACGCCTTTCCCAGCGCAGCTTGTACCCTCGCAGAAGCCAACGGATCGTGCCGAAGAAAGTATCCGCTCCGCACCTGCACGAGGAAGAACTTGGGTGAGTGTTGTGAAAACCGCACGCACTGCTGCCAAACTGAGGAGAGCGTGCGAAAGCGGCCCGTATATGTAGGCGCGGTCTGTGGTCTGGTAGGACACGGCGCAGGCGCGGCGGCATCGACGTTCACCAGCTGATCCCAGAGGATAACAGTGCAACGATGCTCGTCGTAACCGACGCTTTCGCTTGTCAGACGCCTTTCCCAGCGCAGCTTGTACCCTCGCAGAAGCCAACGGATCGTGCCGAAGAAAGTATCCGCTCCGCACCTGCACGAGGAAGAACTTGGGTGAGTGTTGTGAAAACCGCACGCACTGCTGCCAAACTGAGGAGAGCGTGCGAAAGCGGCCGTATATGTAGGCGCGGTCTGTGGCCTGGTAGGACACGGCGCAGGCGCGGCGGCATCGACGTTCACCAGCTGATCCCAGAGGATAACAGTGCAACGATGCTCGTCGTAACCGACGCTTTCGCTTGTCAGACGCCTTTCCCAGCGCAGCTTGTACCCTCGCAGAAGCCAACGGATCGTGCCGAAGAAAGTATCCGCTCCGCACCTGCACGAGGAAGAACTTGGGTGAGTGTTGTGAAAACCGCACGCACCGCTGCCAAACTGAGGAGAGCGTGCGAAAGCGGCCCGTATATGTAGGCGCGGTCTGTGGCCTGGTAGGACACGGCGCAGGCGCGGCGGCATCGACGTTCACCAGCTGATCCCAGAGGATAACAGTGCAACGATGCTCGTCGTAACCGACGCTTTCGCTTGTCAGACGCCTTTCCCAGCGCAGCTTGTACCCTCGCAGAAGCCAACGGATCGTGCCGAAGAAAGTATCCGCTCCGCACCTGCACGAGGAAGAACTTGGGTGAGTGTTGTGAAAACCGCACGCACTGCTGCCAAACTGAGGAGAGCGTGCGAAAGCGGCCCGTATATGTAGGCGCGGTCTGTGGCCTGGTAGGACACGGCGCAGGCGCGGCGGCATCGACGTTCACCAGCTGATCCCAGAGGATAACAGTGCAACGATGCTCGTCGTAACCGACGCTTTCGCTTGTCAGACGCCTTTCCCAGCGCAGCTTGTACCCTCGCAGAAGCCAACGGATCGTGCCGAAGAAAGTATCCGCTCCGCACCTGCACGAGGAAGAACTTGGGTGAGTGTTGTGAAAACCGCACGCACTGCTGCCAAACTGAGGAGAGCGTGCGAAAGCGGCCCGTATATGTAGGCGCGGTCTGTGGCCTGGTAGGACACGGCGCAGGCGCGGCGGCATCGACGTTCACCAGCTGATCCCAGAGGATAACAGTGCAACGATGCTCGTCGTAACCGACGCTTTCGCTTGTCAGACGCCTTTCCCAGCGCAGCTTGTACCCTCGCAGAAGCCAACGGATCGTGCCGAAGAAAGTATCCGCTCCGCACCTGCACGAGGAAGAACTTGGGTGAGTGTTGTGAAAACCGCACGCACTGCTGCCAAACTGAGGAGAGCGTGCGAAAGCGGCCCGTATATGTAGGCGCGGTCTGTGGCCTGGTAGGACACGGCGCAGGCGCGGCGGCATCGACGTTCACCAGCTGATCCCAGAGGATAACAGTGCAACGATGCTCGTCGTAACCGACGCTTTCGCTTGTCAGACGCCTTTCCCAGCGCAGCTTGTACCCTCGCAGAAGCCAACGGATCGTGCCGAAGAAAGTATCCGCTCCGCACCTGCACGAGGAAGAACTTGGGTGAGTGTTGTGAAAACCGCACGCACTGCTGCCAAACTGAGGAGTATTCTGCAGGTGTGCCTCAGGGGAGTATTCTTGGCCCGTTTCTTTTTAATTTGTACTTAAATGACATCATAAGCATCGATCCCACGGTGAAATTTGTCATTTACGCGGATGATGTGACACTGTTGTTCACTGCAGCTAGCGCAGATGAGGTCATCACTAGAGCGAACAAAACTCTTCAGAAATTAGACATATGGGCCCAACTGAACCAATTAAAAATAAACGTTAGTAAAACGAAGGCTGTCCTATACCGTGCGAAAAACAAAATTATTAGCATAGACAGAGACATTAAGTTGAACAACACAAAGATAGAGATAGTAAACACATTCAAAATACTTGGAGTATATTTCACCGAAAATATGACGTGGGACAATCACGTGAGCCACGTTATCTCAAAACTGTCTTGCATCGTGGGAGTAACGTACGCAAACAGATATACTCTACCTCCAAAGGTTAAACTTTTATTGTACAATGCACTATTCCACTCACACATAAACTATTGCCAACTAGTCTGGGGGAATACAACCAAAGGAAATTTGCAAAAAATTCTGACTTTGCAGAAAAAAATGTTAAGAAACATTGAAAACGTCCCCAGAAGTCACCCTTCCCACCTTTTGTTCTCGAAATATTGCATAATGAAAATAGACAGCCTATACTCGCACGGCTTGTGTTCGCGTTATAGGACTGAAATAAAAAACAACACTCATTGTCTATTACGGTTGGCATCTCTTTGTAAAAGGACACTAGCTTATGAATATAGAAGCACACAGCCTTGGTTAGTAAAAACGTGCAGGACAGATTATGGACGACAAATGATAAACAGATTGCTACCACACTTGTTAAATATCTGTTACAGAAACGGCATCACTCCCGAGTTAACTTCAAAAAGAGAACTGAAATTACTGTTCATAGAAAACAATTCCTTCATATGATGGGGTATTTCTAGCATTTTGCATATGTACGCTGTACCTTTCCTTGAGCAACGCTTTTCTGTTCATGCGCATTGTTTTCTCCGTCTCTTTCTTTTACTTATGTAACGTTCTTGTTTTTTCGGGCTTTTTCTGGCATGTACTTTCGCTTATCACCGGTGTATCATACAGTTCAATTAGAATTGTTTTGTTTATTTTCCTTGTACAAGCCGATCTGACTTTGTAAACAAAGCATTTCTGTATTTTGATTTGTGTTGTTATTATGCCGCTCTGCCGTTATTTTATTTTATTTTTTTTTCCTTGTCCTCTCTTTTGTTTCTTGAATTTTTTGTAATCTGGGGAGCTGGGAACTAGTCAAGCTGAATTTTCAGCTTTTTTTCCCGCACTCCCTCACTTCATGAGTGAAATAAAGAATTTATTTATTATTATTAAAGCGGCCCGTATATGTAGGCGCGGTCTGTGGCCTGGTAGGACACGGCGCAGGCGCCGCGGCATCGACGTTCACCAGCTGATCCCAGAGGATAACAGTGCAACGATGCTCGTCGTAACCGACGCTTTCGCTTGTCAGACGCCTTTCCCAGCGCAGCTTGTACGCTCGCACAAGCCAACGGATCGTGCCGAAGAAAGTATCCGCTCCGCACCTGCACGAGGAAGAACTTGGATAAGTGTTGTGAAAACCGCACGCACTGCTGCCAAACTGAGGAGAGCGTGCGAAAGCGGCCCGTATATGTAGGCGCGGTCTGTGGCCTGGTAGGACACGGCGCAGGCGCGGCGGCATCGACGTTCACCAGCTGATCCCAGAGGATAACAGTGCAACGATGCTCGTCGTAACCGACGCTTTCGCTTGTCAGACGCCTTTCCCAGCGCAGCTTGTACCCTCGCAGAAGCCAACGGATCGTGCCGAAGAAAGTATCCGCTCCGCACCTGCACGAGGAAGAACTTGGGTGAGTGTTGTGAATACCGCACGCACTGCTGCCAAACTGAGGAGAGCGTGCGAAAGCGGCCCGTATATGTAGGCGCGGTCTGTGGCCTGGTAGGACACGGCGCAGGCGCGGCGGCATCGACGTTCACCAGCTGATCCCAGAGGATAACAGTGCAACGATGCTCGTCGTAACCGACGCTTTCGCTTGTCAGACGCCTTTCCCAGCGCAGCTTGTACCCTCGCAGAAGCCAACGGATCGTGCCGAAGAAAGTATCCGCTCCGCACCTGCACGAGGAAGAACTTGGGTGAGTGTTGTGAAAACCGCTCGCAGTGCTGCCAAACTGAGGAGAGCGTGCGAAAGCGGCCCGTATATGTAGGCGCGGTCTGTGGCCTGGTAGGACACGGCGCAGGCGCGGCGGCATCGACGTTCACCAGCTGATCCCAGAGGATAACAGTGCAACGATGCTCGTCGTAACCGACGCTTTCGATTGTCAGACGCCTTTCCCAGCGCAGCTTGTACCCTCGCAGAAGCCAACGGATCGTGCCGAAGAAAGTATCCGCTCCGCACCTGCACGAGGAAGAACTTGGATGAGTGTTGTGAAAACCGCACGCACTGCTGCCAAACTGAGGAGAGCGTGCGAAAGCGGCCCGTATATGTAGGCGCGGTCTGTGGCCTGGTAGGACACGGCGCAGGCGCGGCGGCATCGACGTTCACCAGCTGATCCCAGAGGATAACAGTGCAACGATGCTCGTCGTAACCGACGCTTTCGCTTGTCAGACGCCTTTCCCAGCGCAGCTTGTACGCTCGCACAAGCCAACGGATCGTGCCGAAGAAAGTATCCGCTCCGCACCTGCACGAGGAAGAACTTGGATAAGTGTTGTGAAAACCGCACGCACTGCTGCCACGCACTGCTGCCACGATGTGTGCCGCCTCCAGGAGTTGTGCCTATCAAACACATACTTCTCGTCAAACGGGGAATTTTACCGACAAGTGAAAGGAACACCAATGCGAGCATCCATCTCTGTCGTCATGGCCAATTTAACCACGGAACACATCGAACAACGAGCCCTCAACTCATTCCACCCGAAACCAAAGATTTTCCTCAGGTATGTTGACGACTGCTTCGCCGTCACGAAAAGATCTGAGACTCAAAATTTCCTTGGTTATTTAAACAAACTCCGTAGAACCTCACATTCAGTTCACGCTAGAGATGGAACAAGAAAACTCCCTGCCGTTTTTGGACGTCCTCGTGTCCCGAAACCGCAATACCCTTCAATTCTCCGTATACCGCAAACCAACTCACTCAGGCCGGTATTTCCACTTCTCTTCGAACCACCCGACAGTGCATAAAGCATCAGTGGTGAAGACGCTGTTGAGAAGAGTTGAGACACACTGCAGCGCAGAACTTGACAGAAAAAAAGAACACACGGTATTCAAAGAACTCATCATGAACGGCTGCCCAAAAGACTTTATTCAGAAAACCATTCGACGTCAAAAACACAACATTCTTCAAGAAATAAACGCACAAAGACCAACGCCACCACCAAATTACGCCACTTTACCTTATGTCGGAGGTGTCAGCGAAACCATCGCCCTAATCCTGAAAAAACCGGGTCTCCAGGTTGCGCACAAGCCCTAAACACTGTTGCGCTTTGCCTACCTGTTCCCAAAGACCGGCCGCCGAGAGAAAGAGCCCAAGGCATTGTCTACAAAATTCCATGCGCCGACTGCGACGCAAGCTACATCGGCGAAACCAAAAATTTAAAAGAAAGAATTCGGCAACATAATAACAACGTCCGCAAATTCGCAAGAGAGCGCCATCCAGTAGCCGAACATTCCGAAAACTCCGACCATAGAATCAATTTCGAAGAAACCCGCATCCTCGGAACCGAAACAAATTACCACAAAAGGCTCCTTCTGGAATTCTGGCATATCCCAACCACCCAAACAATATCAACCGCTCAAAAGGCAACCTGCCCCCAGTATATGTCCAGGGACTTCGCTTTTCAGCTCAACGAAAAAAAGTCGCCATTCACCACCTCCCTGCAGTGCGCCAGCGTGACTAACAGCCTAAACCCCTTCTCCCTCCCCCGCGCATTTCGCGTCACAGCTGTCGTTCCTTTGACCCTCTCCCCTCGCCTCCATGCTTAAAAGACGCTAGCTACTGCCCTCAGTCACCCCTGATGAAGGAGCCGAGTCGGCTTCGAAACTTTGGGTTAAAGTTAAAATTTTTGGTAGCAGATGTGCAGTTCATTATATGACTTCAAACCCAAACAGACAGGTAAATCTCTCAAAATGTTTAGTTATCAATGTCCTCTATTAAGCGCTGCATGTATTAATGACTGTGAATCTATGAATGGTTGTTTTTTTTTCTTCTTCTTGTCGGAACTGTGTATATGCCTCGTTCCAAGCAATAAACATCAGTTGCAAGTCAGCGCTCGTCTGTGTTGTGTCTCCCTCGTTGTTCCTGTCAAACTGCTCGCTGGTCTGTTTAAAATGACTTACCAACTCACCCAAGCATCCATTTTAAAGAAGGGATGTTTCATCAAAATTTAATTACATTAGCCAGGTTTTACACCGCTCCTGGACGCGTACAGGTCTTCTTGGAGGATGGTATTGTCGGACTGGTGACTAATGGGCGATAGATGACACGGCCGTATTCATGGTCGTTATAGTTATATTCACGAGTTTTTATATGGTGCTCTCATATGCCCTGACTGCGGTATGATTCCATAATATGCGTAACTAAAAGAAAACGCTATCAAGCGTTTCAAGCAGCAGGACGACCGTAAAGACGCTAAGCTCAACCCAAACTGCAAGGGGAGCGCTCTGTAAAAGCAAAATGTAGTTCGCTCGCATCTCCTTCACCTTCACGTACAGTAATTGATTTTGCGATTGCATGGGCACATTTACGTCTGCTAACAGAAGCGTTTGGAAGATTTCAAAGCTGTATTTCAAACCGATCCCCTCAGGTTCAACGTACGTAAACTTGAAGTCATTATGATGATAATACCAGACAGCTGCACCGTTCGCAACAGCTGCTTATCGTTACTGAAATGTAGGCGATAGATTATCAAGACGCAATAAACAAAGCAGAAAACAAAGTCATATGTGTCACACACCACCACGCACATATTGTTACACATGTAATCACCGCTCCACGCAGCCGTTGACCCAAGGAAGCGGTTGGCCGAAACGCCAAACCACCCTCAATGTAAATATGCTGAGCGCAATTTCAGTTAAAACCGTCAAACCCTACGTGGTCCTTGGGTTTAGACCCATGAGTCACCCCACCGCCTTGCCGAAGATGCGGCGGATAGTAGGAAAAGACTCAAACCCCTTTATGGAGGGCGGGTGCAGTCCACCGCGTCTGTTGTCAGGCCGACAGGGTGCTCTCAGGAACCGTTTTAATGCGCCACCCTTGCTCGAATTGATGAGTAAAAACCTCGCCTTCGCCAGAGAGCCGTACCAGCCACGCGTGGCAGAAATTCGGCACGCGAATGACGTTATCACCCCTCCGGGCAAGAGACAGAAATACTCTTCCTAGGACTCCGGAATGCGAATCTCCCCTTCGAGAAATGCAAGAAACCTTCCTCTATGAAAGCAAAAAAAAGATTTGGTGGCGCCCCTCCTCCGATCTGGAGTGGATATACAACGCCCTCTCACTGGCAGAGCAAAGGAGACCATGCTGAGGGACTTTAGGATCAAGGTCGGAGGGGCTGGCCCCCTCCTGAATCACCCGCTCCCCTCCGGGCCAGACACTGGGTGAGATGCCACCGTCCAGCCTGAATTGACGTGGCCATCACAAGGCACGGGTATATCGAGAAGGGCAGAAAAGGTGGTTTCATTTAGGACGCACGTTCAAAGCCAAAGTTCATCGGCGCGACGCGTGCCGATCTCAGGTTAGGACTCACCTCTCCAATCGATGCAGACACCACTTCGCGAGGCACCTGAATCGACTTGGCGTTTAATATAAGATGCCATTCACTGTGCACGAAGTAAGGTACGCATCGACCTACTGCTCCGATCACGAAGCCATGAAACTGCCGATAATCCTGAACCCGCCGACATCAATACCGAAGCCCATGGATGACGACGGGGAAGAAATAAGGTGCAACGTGATTTAGGCACCAGTCAGACAACGACTATGACATCCTCCCAGAGTATGAGGTGGAATTCAGCTGCGGACCCTATGAAGGAATCTCGCACCTATGCCACAGGTCAGCTCGGAAAAGTACTGTCATCCCTCCTCGAAGTTGTGTCATCGAGCTGAAAAGTGGTGTTATCACCGGAGAATAACGTGGAATAGGCAGACCGTTATTTTCTGTCTTTCTATGGACATTAAATTCGTCAGCGAAAAACCAAGGTAGTAATTACTACCGACTGTATGTCAAAGGTAATAGCGCTATTTTGATATTTCGGTGGCCGCTACAAGGAAGGGATGGGGATATAAACGGCCGAACAGGGGAATCGCTTCGTCGCTGTCAGCGGCAGGTTCTTTTCTAGCGATGGCTACATTACGGTAGAATTTAGAGCCTTCAGCGTGGCGGCGTCGCCACGCTATCACGTGGTGCGGAGAAGCTGCCGGCGGCGCAGTGCCGTGGCTGATCACGTGACCAATTCCACTCGGCTAGCTGTAGCTATTGCGTCACACCAGGTTTAACCAGAGCTAAACCACCGCCATTTTTTTTTCTATCTTGCTCAACTTCCCGATAAAACGAATGTAAAGTGTGCCTCCATGTTATTGTTTTCTAGGAACCTTACGCTCATTCTAATTTGAATATAGAGAGTAGTTTGAATGTATCTCAGTGAAACTTACGCTCATGACAGTGTGCTGCTCTATTTTCACTGCACAAGAAAGTGAGATATTTTCAGATTATTAACGGACATGAATTAATAACAGTCTTCGTCTCTCTAATCTGTGTCGCCCGGTGTGCTTTTCTACAGATAGTAATATTCGTGACTCTGCTTGCGTCTACAGCATCATAAAACGTGCCTGTGTTAATAATTTTTATCGGAATTCTGCTCCCCAAAACACGGACCGCAGACGACATCAGGGGTACTTATTCGATGGAAGAACATGATTATAAACTAGCCGAGTGTGTTCAACGTGACACCAAATTTCGATGGCTGCTGCGCCTGCAATTAATTTGTTTCTTATACCCCATCTAAGGATATCTTCTTTCGGAAATACTTGCTGAGAGCTGCAGCAAAGCACCTTAATTACAAAATCCAGCGAGTGCCCTCATTTTCTTTTACTTTAGGTTAGTCTGTAACTATGCTAGAAATGCTGGCAATAGTTGACACAGTGTAAGTAAAAATGATGCGCGAAAATAAAGTATATACAACTTCTGTTAAATTATTATTTGTGGTAGGTTACATTTATGAGCGGATTCCATTCATCTGCTTACAGACTGCAACGTATTTAAGGCTGGGTGCTTCAATAAAAAATAAATATTAAAATATGCATTCTGGCTGCGACACTGAGCCCACCTTTCTTATTTACAGACACTCTGAGGCTTAGTGCGGTACTGGATAGATAACAGGCTCGAACACAAAACAAACTTCACCGCAGTAAAAGACCGACCAAGCGCCCCCCGCTACTCCAGAGATAACGGAACTAAAATAAGGGGGGGGGGGGGGGCTTCATCGGTCCCGTAACTATATTCAAGATGGCGGCCACTAAGAATAATCACTATAGTCTGCGCTCTTTTAGCAAAAGTTATTGACTAAGACTGTTTTTTATAACGGTATCTTTTTATTCACTCTCAAACGCATCCAGTCGTTCTTCGGAATCTGACCCGAAAACGAGGTATGCACACTGTTCCCAAAGCTCGTCGCGGTCTTCAGGGGTGTCTGCCAGCCGATTCTGCAGTACGCCGTCCTCACACTTACCGAGCTCGTTCGTGATGCCGCAGCCCTTGAACGAGCATGGCACGTTTTTCTCTGGGACGGCAGCTCAAGCCTCAGATACAAAATCCATCATGTCATGCCGTGATGGTTTCCCTTTGGCGTTCTCTCCCACTTCCGCATAAAAGCCTCCAAGGCCCTCCGAACTCTGGTGCAACCGGCTTGCACGTATAAAATGTCAATGTCGAATTCCTGAATTGCGGCTTGGGTCTTGGTAAAGGCGCCTGATCCAGCACGAGGGGCCGCCGTACGTCGCCAGTATTTGGGCCCCATATCTTCGTCAGTCACTCCTTAAACTTATCTGATGTCATCCAACCGTTCGTTGAAGCATTCACACGACAATTCACTAAAGATGAAACAAAAGACATTGCATTTACCAAGGGCTGATAATGGATCAATTGATTATCCCGGTGGAAAAACAACAAGCGAAATCTCTTTCTCACCTGGTCCACGAAGGCTCCTGAAGACCCTCGTTGGATTTTTTTCCCTTGGCTCCTTCAAAATGACGAATGGCGGAAGCTTGTGCTCACAGCCACAGGCTGCTAAGGCAACTGTAAAACCCCCGCCTGGCACCGCCGATGCCGGCAATCTGGATAGTTCTTTCCTCTACGAGGTTGTTAGTCGGATTCGCCGGAGTGTCCATTCGAACCATGATTGGGTCCATATTCGCAATGTTGTAGAGAGTGAAGTCGTGGCGTCGTCGTAGAGAACCGATAGCAGCACGGAATTCTCTCGTTTCCCTCACGCAGTCCTCGGGTTTTTTCTGGATTTCATTCGTTGCTTGCCGCGTAGAAACACCGAACAGCGCGTTCCGCCTCTTCAAACACATGCTGGAGGCCACAAACTTACCAAGCTGCAGGTCATTCGCTAACCTCAAAGCTGCTTCAAAAAGCAGTCTTGCAGACGGCACGTCCAGGACTTCTTTCGCGCCCCATAAATTCAAAAAGCGCGTCGTCCACTTCCTTGCTTGAAAAAAGGGGCTCCTGTCCCTAATCTGCGCCGTACCTTAGACTTTCCGAAGTTCTGTTGTAGACGAAGTTTGTAGTTCTTGTCCATTCGCGTACTCTCTTGCGGTCCAGCTTGAACTCTTGAGATGTTCGATGCACATTCCATTCAACCTGTGCCACTCGATGACCTCGATTGTCTTTTGCACTGTGCACGAATGCATAGCACACGCAGAAACACGACTCTCCTCGACGCAGCCAAAAACAAAATGGCGAACGAGGCAGCTCACGTGGCTCTCGTTTACTATTGCATTGGATCGACTTGGATTAACTTGGATCGACAAACACCTCTCGCTACAAATCAAAACTTTCAGAAAGATATTTCTTTTCGGGACCGAGCGAGGGCGCTTGCTTGGTAGTTTAGTGAAATGCGAAATTTCTGGATAAAGGGGAGGGGGCGCTTGCTCGGTATTTTACCGGTTAAGAAAAAGTAAAGAAACAGAGAGAGCTCCTTCGAAAACAGGGATGATGACGATATCGGCTTTGGGAACATACAGGATCTTTAAGCAGAAAATTGCCAAAGAAAATATCTAGGATAATTTTATGGGAAGCTCCTTGCTGTTCGAGGACAGGGCAGAAGTTTTGTGGAATGAGACATATAGAGTCAGGTACCACGAGGTAAACACGTTGCGCGTTGCATGCGGAGAGGAGGAGGAAACGGCTGAACACTTGATACTTTTCTGTAAAGGGCTTCACCCTACAGTGGAAAGCAGCGGGGATGATTTATCGAAGGCATTGGTATTTAGGGACGGTGAAGCGAAAGCAGATTTTAAGCGTGTAGAAGTGATCAAGCGAATGTTATCTGATTTGTGGATAAAATCAAGACGAGAGTAAAATTTCATTAGTCATGGCTAGGTGGCATGAGCCACCGCCCGATTTAAAGGGTTCAGCCTTATTCTTCCTTCCATTCCCTCCATATAGTAACCGCTCATGGCTACAAAGAATAATTAAGCGGCATTAAAATACAGTCCGACAGCGAAAAGGTATGCGGCATGCATCGCAGCAAATTTTCATGAAAAAGTACACCTAATAGCCATAATTTCGCTGGCAGACCGATAACACCGTAAGAATCAAAAACTTCAACAACAGATTTCATATTGGTATCAGAGACCAGAAGCAGTACTGAATGTAATTGTATACGACAACAGCCCTAAACAACTCAGCACTCCTGCTGACACTTGAGATAGCGAACTAAGAATTATTAAGAATTAAGTTCGAATCCCGCTGCCGGCCGGTTGCCCACCGGTTTTCTCAAAATGGGTGCAAGCTATGACGCGGCCTGGTGCTCGGCTTGGTGGGGAACATGGCTTGGCCAAGGAGCCTGCGCATTCAAATCCTGTCTCTGTGGGCTTGGAAAAAAAAGACCACCCGGTGGCACTGGGGATCGAACCCAGCACCTCCCGAATGCGAGGCGGATGCTCTACCACAAGTACACGCTTCGGTAAAAGGGCCACAAATGGGAGTCTACCGCACGAGGCCCATTTAAGGTTGTTGACGGCGGAACTTATCGCTGATCCGTCAGAGCAACTGGGGTCAAGACCCTTTTCCCAAACATCTCACCCAGAAGAGCCGAGCACCAGGCCGGGGGAAATGTTGTACCCATTAAAAACCGGTGGGTAACCGGCCTCACATGGGATCGACCCCAGCACCTCCCAAATGCGAGGGGATGCTCTACCACAATGCCACGCTTCGGTAAAAAGGCCACAAATAAGATTCTACCGCACGAGGGAGATTTAAGGTTTTTGACGGCGGAACTTATCGCTGATCCGTCAGAGCAACTGTGCTCAAGACCCTTTTTCCAAACATTCTCCCAGAAGAGCCGAGCACCAGTCTGGGGGAAATCTTGTACCCATTAAAACCAGTGAGTACCCGGTGGAACTGGGGATCAAACCCAGCGCCTCCTGAATGCGAGGAGATGCTCTACCACAAGGCCACAGAACAACGGTGATCATTTAGACCAAAAAATGGACCGTCTGCGATAGCAACCACTACAGTGTGATCAATTACGCCTGTAGAAATATTCCATTTACACGCGAATGCAACAACAAACACTCTTGTTTGTTGTTGCAGCAAACATTATATGTTGTCTTGCTGCCTTGTTCCCGAACAAGGCAGCAAGACAACATATAATGTCAAGGAGAGTATTAATGCGCAAATATACCGTCAAGCGCACACTTCTAAACAGAGTAATATTATTACGAATCCAAACATGGGCTAGTGAAGTTACGATAATTAAAAACACCATCGAGGAATAATTTCCGAACAAGAAAAGTTCAATAATACAGAAAACATAACGGCATGAATTCAAAGCAATTGGAACTGCGTCAAATGTTGGTCCTCTCAGGACTACGGGAGCCTTGTTCGCTCTACAGTCTATTGCACAGACGACATCTACTATTCTCAAGTAACAATGGTACTCAGCGAAGCATATATTATACAATTGGTTGTGCGGAGCTGTTGTCTCCTATGAAAATCGAGGCCTGTACCTGTCATCTCCTTGAGTTCTGTCTGCACCGTTGCACAAATCGTGAACAATTTACGCCTTAACTCCATTTCATGGATTAGTCGAGCAGAACCACAAGGATGCGTGTGCAGAGGTGTCTGGTGCTGAAGATTTTCAATACAGGTATACTAATAAAACGGCTCAGCTGCGTTAGCTCGCTCGTGAGAAGCGTTTTCTTGGGGCTCAATTCTGGAAATAGCCGCACGTGGCTGAAATGCGTGCAGGAATTGGCCACGTATAAAGGAGAGTGCACTGTGCGTTTCTCTCGAAAACATGCACGCTCCGTCAGAGTGTGCTGTCCAGCATACTGGCCCAATTTCTGTGGTCTGCGCACCGTTCCTTACGCCTGTACATGCGTCAGACATAAAGACGGACCGTCCTCCAGCGGCGCAGGGCTTCCACATGCTTTCTACTCTGCTGGAATAATGTCTCTTCCAGCGAAGAAAATTGCAGGGCTTAACTGTGATGTTTGTTGAGTTGTTATTTGTTTCATTCATGACGGCTTCGAAGCTAAAGCGCTCCTGCACTGCATTTTTTTTTTCGGGACCCCAGACGGCTCTGCCTTCGTTGCTGGTCGTTGCGTTGGGATTCGTATTTTTCACTCGAACCGCGCAGGAAGCACAAGTGCATGGCGTCAATGATTCTGGATGGCATATAAGCTCATATCACGGTCCGTCCTGTGCAGATGCTAGTGGCGGCTGCACTTTTTACTTACGTATTTCTCCTCCTGGCAGTGGTTCGGGAACCTGTTCCGGGTCTGGATGCAATGTGGTGTAGGGTCTTTCCTACGGATGCGTCTTTAGGTGTCTGTTAAGGTTATCCTTTAGAGAAAAGCCCTTTCTGCCCCGACGACACACAAATGACGAAGACCTTCCACTAGTAGAGTGTTTCTCTTCGCAGGGGCACCTGAGACAAGAATCTCGGCTTAAGCGAAGCTCGCAGTCGCCACACCCTTAAGAATTCTCCCCTGAGTGGACCAGCTTGTGGTTGGCCAGATGCAATCGATGTATGAAGATTTCCCCGCAGTCGTCGTACAATAAAAGCTGCTTTCCCGTGTGGGTCAGTGCGTGCATGTTGAAATGGCCTCTGGTAGAGAAAGAGAACAGAAGGAAGCGAACTGACACACTGAGCAAGACATCGCCACCAGCTCAGAGGAGGAAGAGCGAAACAATCAGTCCTTCGTACAAGCAACACACGATACACGTCACCAATATGTGTTAGCGTTTACATGGCGACAAAAGGAGGGTATTGCAGCCAGTTGGAGCAGAGGCCACTTGCCAAGATGCAGCATTATGAAGCTTTGATCAGCGCTTAGAAACCCATTCCTCTTATTTTTTTGCATTATACATGAGATAAAATTACAAAATAAGATACAAATATGCATTGATGCTTAAAAACCGATAAAATATGACGCGCGCTCAATTTAAATGCCGAATACTGTACTTCGCATTGACGGGGAAAGCGAACGAGGGAACACACTATTCGCCGATTCGCTTTCACGTGCCGCGACGCTAGTGGTTCTCTGGTGTTTAGGAAGCGGGCTCTACATTACCAATTGTTTCTTGTCAGATCTCCCCATTAATGCCGGTTAAGGCGTTTCCGTAACGACATGAGCTGTCGCGGAAGTGAAACCGCTGTTTGAATCGCTAGTTCCTTTTGAAAGAAGATAAAAAGTGTGACAGTTTCGTCGTAAAATGCGAAGACTTGCAATCAGATTTAACACAGTATTTGCCTCTTGAACGAACAGGAGACCTAGCTCACACTCGTCCCCCGGCTCAGAGAAGCGAAATGCTTGAAAACGATTGATACTGCGGCTGTATTTATATGAAGCATGTGAGAAAGAGCGCGAAACATTACCTGATGTGCGTTTCCGTCTCATAACCATGGTTGCTGACATATAAGAAAAATAAATAAGAAAGTTCAATTTGAAGTTAAGCTTCGGATTACTTGCTATCGGTGGAGTAAGGGCACAAGGTGCACCGGTGCTTTCCTGGAAGCCTTAGCTGATGCTCGCTCAGCCGGTGCTCTTCAGAACTTCTTTTTTAGACACCAGGCCGCCGCATTTGTGGCGGGTGAGCACCGTAGGTGAAGCGGCTGTGCTGCTTCCATGCTCAGAGAGCAAACGATCTCAAATACGAAGTTTTAACAGACTAAATATATTTGAGTGCTCTTCTATCGCATACTGCACTCTTAATGGCCAATCATCCAATGCGCGCGCAGCGTGGCAGGAGGCGACCTACTGTTGTCGTCACTGCCGCACTGCTGTCTTTATACTTTTAACATGTCTCTATCATGTTACTGCCAAAACTTCACAAGTGTAATAGAAAAAAGTACAACAGATGGTCGAGGTGCTTTATCATATCTGCAGTTTAAAATCTTTCAGAGTCCTTTTTACACGTTTTCAGTTAAAAACTTCTTCGAGGCACGAGAAGTTTGTGTCGTTTTATGCTACCTTGGGTATTGGATCATCAACATCGCGACAGCTATTGTAACGCCTCAGGACTCCAAGTTAAAGCGTAACTAAAGCTAATATAAAAACAATATATTTACTCAAACTTTGGAAATCTTTCTGCCCATATCAAGTTTGTAAAATGTAAAGTGATCTATGCAAACAAGATGGCTGCATGTTTAGACGTGGCAAAATTATTGGGTTACCGCTTAAAAATTCTCTTTGTATAACGAACATAAGGATAAGTCAGCACTCACAAACTTCATTTTCATTGCGGGCGGCTATAACGCGAGCCTCGGACTGAGCCTGCTGCCTCCAGCTGGCTGTCGTGTACTGGAGAGAAATGAGTCCAGCGTGTGTCGGTAGCCGTGACCAATCAATAAATCCAGTCTTAATTTGGTGGAGGTGCTACGATAACCACCTCGAACGCTGCACTGGAGCTCTTAGTCGTAAGGGTTCCGTTCCTAATGCGGAGACGAGCTACCAGCCCCGTTTCCACCTGTCCCATGTTGTAGCGCCTTACGTCAAGAAGACTCCGCTATCTTCAGTGGCATCTGCGACCAAGAGGACAGGTTTTCAGCCTCCGAATGCATGAGCCGGCGCAACAAGTGGGATGAGGCCAGTTTTTTCAGTTTGGTGATTCAGATTGTAATCTTACTTAGGGCAAGCAGTCACCGCCCTATTTCCTTACCACTTCCAGTACCTCGCTACATGTCCCGAGTCAGATGAACAATCCGTTAGTTGTCTGCATAGCAATTTTAGCCTCACCGCTCTGCTTGCCTTCGGGTTAATCTCCAGAGTGAGTTAACAAGCCAATGTTATCAGCGAAGCTCAGATTACTAAGTCATTCTGCACTGACTCTTATCGTAAACTGTTCCGTATACAGCCTTCGGTATGCCTTGTGTAAACAGGCGGTGATTACAATTTGCGAGCTCGCGTCTCCCTGCCTGATACCCGTCCTTACCTAAATTTTATCGCAGACTTTGAAGAGCACTATGATAGCTAAGCAGTCTTTTTAGATATATTCTAGAAGATACTTCCCACCGAAATTTTAATTCTGCTTATTTGGTGGAATATTGTGGATGTGGCATTTCAAGTAGGATAACCGCAAATGTCCCTATACACAGCGTAAGATTGAAAAGGAGCGCTACGGAACAGTAAAAATGTACTCCGCTATCGCTTTAATTGCCTTCATGTACAAAAAAGATTTTTGCATTCGTGTAGGCACGTTCATGGCTGCAGCGGCAACGGATAGAAACATCAGTTCTCTAGCAAGAAACCAGGGCATTATAAAACGTGAGAGTGTCGATGAACAACAAAAGTGTCAAGCATAAATTTGCGAACAGAGTATCGCGATTACGAAAGCAAACATGAGCCTGTCAATTTAAGAAGAATTGAAGCATCGTCATGTATTATTTTCCGAACTGCAAAACAGCAAGAAAACGGCGAGCATAGCGGAAGGAATTTCGAGCGACGGGAACTGTATCAACTAGGCAGTCTTCTGCGGACTACAGGTGCCTGGCGCGCTCTGGCGTCTTGTGCACAGACGTCATCCCGTTGATTTCAAGTCAGTCCTGTAAGTTGTATTGCGGTCTGTATTCCTCAGTTGAACCGCGGCGGAAACGCAGGTGCGGTGCGTTATTGATTCTAGGTGGTATATAAGTCCATATCCATAGATGGCATATAAGGCTGCACTTCTCTACTTCGTATTTCTTCGCTTGGCTGTGGTTCCGAAACTCCTTCCGGAGCTTCATGCAATGTGGTCTAGCGTCTCACATCCAGATGCGTCTTTAGGTGTCCTTTAAGGTGGTTCTTCCGGGCAAAGCCCTTTCTGCCGTGCGGACAAACAAATCTGCCAGCAGTAGAGTGCTGCTCTTTGCAGTGACGCTTCCGGTGGGAATTTTGGGTGAAGCGAGCCCCGCAGTCGCCGCACTCGTAGGGATGGATGGATGGATGGATGGATGGATGGATGGATGGATGGATGGATGGATGGATGGATGGATGGATACGGCTGAACCCTTTACATCGGGCGGTGGCTCAAGCCACCTAGCCATGTCTTGTGAAATTTTACTCCTGTCTTGCTTTTAGCCACCAATCAGATAACCTTCGCTTGGTTACTTCTAACCTCTTAAAATCCACTTTCCCTTCACTATCCCTAAACCCCAATGCCTTGGGTAAGTCAGCCCCGCTGCCTTCCACTGTAGGGTGAAGCCCTTTACAGAAAAGTATCAAGTGTTCAGCCGTTTCCTCCTCCTCTCCGCACGCAATGCACAAAGTGTCTATCTCCTGGTACCTGACTCTATACTTCTTAGTCCGCAAAACTCCAGTCCTGGCCTCAAACAACAAAGAACTTCCCCTACAATTATCATAGATATTTTCTTTGACAATTTCCTGTTTAAAGGTCCGGTATGTTTCTAGTGCCGATTTCGTCAGCATCCCTGTTTTCCACAAAGCTCTGAGTGCGCCCTCTGGTGCTCGACGAGATGATGTCCATGTATGAAGCTTTTCCCGCATACGTCGCACAAAAAACTCCGCTCACCCGTGTGCGTCAGTCTGTGCGCGTCGAAATGGCCTCTGGGAGAAAAAGGAAACAGATGGAGGGGGAATGACACGCTGACCAAGACAGCCTCATCACCGGCTAAGGGTAGGAAGAGCGAAATAATCATTTAGTGACACAAACACCACACAAGGCAGTTCGCCTAGGATGTATTAGCGTTTGCTTATGGCTGCGAGAGAAGCGTATTGCACCCAGTTGAAGCCGAGACCGCTGCCATGATGCAGCGTCATGAAGGTTTCGTCAGCGGTTAAAAACGCATTTCGCTTATTTTACGTTATATATGAGGTAAAATAAAAAAAGATACGTGCATTGATGCTTAAAAATCGCTGAAATATATCGCGCCGTCAATTTCATTGGAGACTACGGTACTTCGCAGCGGCAAGGAATGCGTACAAAGAAACACACTATTCGCCGATATTCGCTTTTATGTGCCGAGACTCTAGTGGCGCCCCTCTGCGTAGGAAACGGGCGTTAATTGAACAATTGTTCCTTGTCGGATCTCCCCAATAATGCAGGTCGATCCGTCTCCGTAACGACGTGAACAGTTGCGGAAGTAAAAACGCTGTTTGAATCACTAGTTCCTTTTGAAAGAAGAGAAAAGTTATACACGGCAGATTTCTTGTAAAATATGAAGACATGCAATCAGATTTAACAGCGAATTTTCCTCTTGAACTAACAGAAGACCAAGTTATCACCCTAATACCCCGGCTTATATTAGCGAAATGCCTGAAAAAAGTTCGTACTGCGGCTGTGTTTATAGGAGACATGTGTCAAGGAGCGCAAAACATTGGTTGATGTTCGCTTCAGTCTAGCGCTACCACTGTTCGCATCCTATAAGAAAAATCGATAGCAAAGCGCAATCCAGTGTGAAACCTCGGCTTACCTGTGATCGGTGGAGTAAGGGCACAAGGAGCAGCTGTACTTTCCTCTCAACCTCATCTGATGTTCAGTCGGCCGCTGCTCTTCCAAAACTTCCCTTTCAGAGAAGAGGCTACCGCCCGTATCGCACGGTAACACCGAAGGTGAAGCGGGTGAACTGTTTCCATTCTCGAAGAGCGAACAAAATCGAGTAAGAAGATCTAACGGACTGGGAATATTTGACTGCTCTTCTATCACAGCCCGCCCTCTTATTGGCCAATCACCACCGGCGTACGAAGCCTGACAGAAGGCGCACAACTGTGGCCGCCACTTCCGCGTTCCTCTTTTTATACTTTGGAACGTTGTCTGTATCATGTTACTTCCAAAAGTGCGCACGTGTATTAGAAAAAATAAAAGTAGGTTGGCGAACGCTTTACCATATCTGTAGTTTCCATTTGTTTTGCGGTCATGTTTGCGATTTTCAGTTAACAATTCTTTCAAGGCATGAACATTTTGTGTTGTCATATATCATCTTATTTATTGCATCGCGAAAATGGCGTCCCTTGCTGTAACAGGTCAGCGCTCCAAGGTATACTGGAAGTTAAACTAAAAGAAAAGCACTGCTGCTTGCACAATGTTTGATCTTTTATCTACTGATATCAATTTTGTAATGACAAAGGGAAGTGAAATATGCGATCAAGATGGCTGGCTGTTTAGATGTGGGAAATTATCCGGATACCGCTTTAAAATTATCATTGTAAGAGGTAGATGAGGACGACCCAGCACTGCCGTCGAAGTCGAAGCCGAAGAAGTCGCTGGTGGCTAGGGCGCGAGTCTCAGGCTTAGCCTGCTGCCTCCGGCTGGCTGCGTTGTCCTGGATGGACCTATTCCACCTACCCCCCCCCCCCCTCCCCCCTGCGATGTAGAGTTACCCCGACGCCTTCGCGCCACACCACATTCTGGCGGCGCTGCATACCTATGCCGAAGCCGTGGCTTGCCCGGCCTCCTTCCTGGCAAATGCGTAACTTTCGACCCTACTATGCTCACCACACACTTTTTCTAGACCTGTGCAGCCGCCTGCAGCTCCATGGCTGACATCGGTCAACCGTCCGATATGCTTTGCTTGGGCCATATATACACGGCCGACACCGCATACCGTCGCTATTGTAGATCAACTTGAACCCGCAGACGTCGTCGGTGGAACCCATGGAAGGCGACGAAGAATAAGCGGCTCAGGCACCTGACAGCCCTCTCGGCGCCTCTTGGGTGTCTTCGCCACTTCCCCGTAGTGGGTGTGCGCCATCTGCATTTGAGGCCAACCGACTAACCAACCACCTGTCGACAACGACTACGACCTCCCCCAGAGCTTCGCGTGGAATGCGCCTGAGAATCCGATGAAGAAATGTAGCATCAATACCATGAGTGCTGTTATAAAAAGTACTGCACTGTCGGTAAAGTGGTGTCATCGTGCTTAAATGTGGGGTCACCGCCGGGGGTTGTGTGGCAAAGCAGAGACTGGATTTTCTGTGTTCCTTTGGGAAATCTAGTCCGAAGCGAAAAAGTAGGATATTTGTACTCATTCTATATAAAGGAATTACATCACTTTTAGTGGCCGCTGCAAGCAAGCACTGGGGATAAAAACAACCGCACAGAAATCCCGTCGTCATTCTCCGCCGCCAGTCCTTTTGTGTCATGCGTAACCTATTGAAAACACAAACGCGAACGTAAAGTGCGACGCCGCATTTTTTCTTCCAACATTAAATTTATGCTAATTCTGGCCTTAAAAGCAGTTGATGTATCTCTTGGTTGAATTTTTGCTCTTGATAGCCTTCTGCGCTGCGTCCAAAGAAATTGGGAGCTTATGGAGATATTTGGACGAATGATAGCCTTAGTATCTGTAGTGCCTGTCTCCGTGTGTTGGCCGAACAGTTGGGAGTGCTGACGAGAGCATAGAGGTTCTTTACCGCAGATTTCTGTCTGTCTCTAAAGAGGGACGGAACTCGGCTTTAATGCTACATATAAAAGCAAAATATCTTTAAATAGCCCGAGAGAGCGTTGTACACGACGTTTGTTTTGGGGTGGCTGCGGCGCAACCGATTACGTTGTAGAATAAATCAAAGAAACATTGTAATGCCCGCTCTAAAATTCTTGGCAGCTGGGGAAAAGCACATTGATACCAACATTCAACGACTGCCTACTTTTTGCTTTAATTATACGCAATTCTTTAACTATGCTAGAAGTACCCACAAAGATTGATAGTGTTCATGCAATAGTTGGGGCGAATATGAAGTTTTTAGGAATTTGAAAATTATCAACTCTGTCTGATTAGATTGTTGGGTACATACTATTCGCCTACCTTCACACTGCAACGTCACAGTGAAACTTCACAGCCAAGTACACCTATCAGCTATATTTGCACAGGAAGACCAAAAACCTGCCTTAAGAATAAACAATTTTAGTAGAAGATTTCACATCCACATCAGACAAGAAGCAGTACTAATAGGAATTTTATTGGACAACAAGCCCAAAAAGCAAATGAGGCTGCCACAAAGAGTTCACAATTTGAACTGCGGGCATTGCCATTCGTCAATTTAATAGACCAGAATCTGGAGCGTCCGTGATGGCAACCACAGCAATGCGATTAATGACTCCTGCAGAACTCTTTTATTTACGTCCAAAAGCAACGAGAACACCAGTTCCGGAACTTTACAGCAAGAGAGCACGTACACTAAACACGAATGACACGAGATGGGAGGTTTATCGGTGTTCGTCCGCTTTAAAACACCGCATCGCCAGACGAGAACACCGGTAAAACGGTGCACATGATATCATAAACACCGAAGCAACAACAGCTAGAACTGACGGTGTGCTAACAAGGTCCGCAATCGTTCATCAGCCGTCTCTAACGGAGTGGTTGTCGCCATTCGGAACCTTCCGAACGATGTATAAAAAAACACCGTACGACAACTGAGACGGAGCGAGGTCGAATTCCTGCTGCTGTTCAAAAGAACACGCCAGTGGAACTGTGTACTTTTTTTCTGTGTCGCTTAGTTCAGGAACGAAGCAGCAAGTTTTGGTTTCGGTCGAGATGCAATCGACAGCAGGCGGCGCAAAGGATCAGAAGACGGCGAGAGAGTCGCGAGTGCAGACGCTGAGACTCTGAGCGACGTAGGCGCTAGGCCTAGTAGCCCCAGCGGGGCCTTCTCGGATTGCGTCGCAGAATTGAGCACGGCGGGTTGTCTGCAGCCTCTCTTGGAACGGATATCGTGAGCGGCGACTTCGCGCTTGACACTGCTGCTTTTCGATGCGCGACGGGGAAAGAAAAGACGGATGCTTAACCGAGTTCAATGAAGTGGATGTCGTAAACGACGGCTGAGCTTTCCCCTCGCTCTGGTTTGCGAATGGCGCTATGGGGCCGTTTTGAGCGAATTGCGACAAGCGCTGGTTTTGCCGCGCCCTTGGCCAGCGGGAGAGAAATTTCTACCTCGGCACTACTGCCCGGAAGGATATTTTTGAATCCCTGCCGTCTCACATGCGTCTCGCCGTCATGGCAAGTGATTTTGTGTCTTAAATATCGTTGTACTGTAAAGACGTGAGCAGGCTTGTGAGGAGCGCTGAAGCACTGTGCTGCGGAATGGAGCAAAACATTAGCGCAGTTTTCTTCACGACGCGCTGCCAGTGTATGGGATGTTTTATATGACTAAGCGCCACCGCTTGAGCACCTGCATGGACAGTCAATCCCACTGCCTGCGTTATGTTTGCCTTCATTCCGCAAAGCACCGCACGAGCGCTCTGTACAAGTCGGCTTGCGTCTGCACTGAAGTACACCTTGCAAGCGGCTGTAGGTTTTCGGCATTTTTATTTTAGTGCCCTCTGAAGCATTTGTGTAATTGTAGTTTGTAAATGTGCAGCATTTTTGGCCGCTCTTAATTTCATGCATGTTCGCAGAACGAGGTATGCGGCATCGCTATTAACATAAAAAAAATCAGGTTGCTTTTTCTAAAATGCCATGGTTCCCCACAAAAAACAATTTTTCTTATCGTGCGCGTCCCAGCAAATGAATGTGCTCAAAGCTTCTGAAGTGCATACTTTTATTCTGCTGTCATAGATTCGGCAGCCACATTTAGAATTCCAATCTCATTATTTGTTGCCTTCAGTCAATGGCGCAAATTCTTTGTCACTAGAACACGAGTGGAAGCCAGAAAGCAACGGCTGTCAGTTCTTCGCTTATGTTCTGCGGTTCGTTATGCATAACTTCGATGGGTGCAGTATAAACGTGCTGTCACTATTTGTGAAAATATAACAGCTGCTTTAATTTCAAAGCACCACATACTTCTTTGCCTTGTTCACCTATCAGTAGGGGAGTCAGTAATTCGAACGACATACATTTTATTCATAATGATTTGTTTGGTATCAAACCTAACTGGACATTGTTCTATACGGGTTCTAATCTCTGAAGAACTCCAAGGTTGCATCAGTTTAATGTACAAGCAATACCAAACAGTTCAGAGTTCAGTCGCAAAGATGCCCCCTGCAACACTTGTAGGTATCTTTGTGCAAATTATTGGTGAACATAGGCAGGAACTGAAATTTTTGTACGACAATAGCAGCTCAGTATTTATCTGAGCATCTGATGACTACCTTTTAGGCACATAATTTACTCAAATTTATGCATCGAAGTCACGAGTCTTAGCAAAGCTTGGGTTTTGTGATTTTTTAGAATGGGGCTGGCACAAAGCCCTGGTGTTTTGTTATCTTGCAGAGGCGGGATGCAAACAGTGACAGTGAGGAGCTGCTGACCCCCAAGGGATTTTCTTTAAAATTCAGGCATAGTAACTTATGCAATTAAAAAAAGTCAATAGTAGGAATAAGGAGCCAGTGTAACTGCTGCAACTATGCTCAGTTCTGAAAATACAGTACTTTTATGACTAAACCAGATACAGCGTACTGACACGCTGCTATTTTGGGATTTGCATTGCTACTGTCTCATTATCACGCGTGTTCACTACCACTCTTTTCAAATAACCAATAATCCAATGTTGAGACGGTTGTGGTTTCTTTAGACTTGCAGAAACTATGGAGAGGCGATCACCATTATTTGCTTTTGCGACTGTGGTTTTTTCATTTTATTGACAAATGGTAATGAGGTCTGGATACGGTGCAGCTATTTTTTACTTTCAGTTGGAAAAGAGTGTTTTTTGTTGTAGTCTTCGATGGCATCCAATCATTGTGGAGTGCTACTTCACAAGCTGTGTATAATGGCGATATGCACTTTGAACAACACCATACCAGTTTTGTATTTTTAGGTCTTCATTATACACACGCAAATATTATTCATGGGGAGTACTGGTTGTTGCTTCCCGGGCTGATATAGGTGCTCAAAATGGGATTCCCTAGAGAACATTTGCTTCTTCGATGCTCACCAAAAATTCCTGTAGTCGCCATATGTATCAAATGTCACGGATAAAACAAGAGTGGTAGTTTTCGTGTGCAGCTGTACCTTTCGAATACGCACTTTGTATCACGCTCCCTTAAGAGCAGTGGCTCACCAATGTTTCTTTAGCCTCTAATTCGATTACAGTTAGGCTGTTGCTGCACTGGTTGCAATTAAATGAGATTGAGCAGCTCAGTTGTCTTATAGCTAAAATATAATTTTCAAATCTTTGGCAGGGAGGCCATTGCAGCATTTTGTTTAACTTTTGCATAGTTGTGGTGGCCCACTAAATGTGATCATGGCTCTAATGAACAAATCATATATACAGTCGCACCTCTATATTATTTACACTTTGGTTTCCGAGCAAAATTCTCTCAAAGTGATTCATCCATGCTAACGAATCATGAATGAAAAAGTTTTGATACAAAACTTGTCACCAAGGTCTCCTGCACATAGTGGTGGGCAATGAAGTTGAAGCTAGACAGTGTAGATAGCTCCAATTACATTAGCCTGGTTACCATTATCTTTAAAAATCGGTCAGTGACATGTTTGAACCTCGCATTTCTTTGGCTTTATTCTTGAAAAAATTGGGTTGAGCATGGTATTTCTATGTAAAATTTCTCACTTTGAGGAGGGGAGACCACCTCCTCATGAATTCATCCCTAGGATAGTGTAGTCATAATGTACCTTATACTGAAATGCGACAGTATTTTTTTGCACTTCTACAAGTGTTAGAAATGTCAGTGATATTTCGTTTTTAATTTTGCAGGACCAAGCACTTACAGCATGCCTCCTCACCTATCAAGGCGCAGTTTTCCTGTTCATTGGCCATCACCCTGTAGTGAAAACCTCATCGCTTCTGTGGGGATTCTGCTGTTTGCAGCCTTCTGGGTGTTCCGTTTGGAAAATCTAAAGAAGGCACTCTGTCTGCTCACTTTTGTTGAGAGTGCTTTTAGATACTTGGCTTAAAATAAACCATGCTTCGATGGTTTTGAGCTCATCAGTTTTTAAAAACCACTTTGTCTTTCCTTCACAGCTGCCTCTTCTATCTGCCTGTACATGTTTTACATGTCTAGTTTTTTAGCACTGTTTGGAATACTGGTAGTGGAACACAAACTGTGCTGCTATAACTTATCAATGTTAACATGATACAGTTGGCCAGAGCGAAGAAAAAGGAAAACAATATCAGCATGAATTTGTGAGAAAACTGATGTATAGCCTTTGTCAAAAAGTACAGAGCCAAAGGGTTTGGCTTCTAAGCCGTGTAATAAGGCCTTTGAGCATCCATGGATGTCCAACATTCACGGTGGTCAGGGCAAGATTTTCTGTACCTTCAAGAGATCTGGAATGTTAGCGATGCACAACAAGGCTCAAAAGTGAATTCCTTGGGCTCTGAACTTCGACAAATGCTGTACTCGCATTATGTGGCAGCATGGAAAGACATGAAAACAGGAACAGCAACATTTCGTTGACCCTAAGAATCATCACCCCATCGGTTTCTTGTCCCTGCATGGGCTAATCATGTTTTTTATCGTTTTGCATCTAGCTCAGACAGCTTCCTGGGAGCACTGTCAGCACTTTGTAATTTTTTTTATGTTTTTAATAGGCTTCCCGTTCTGCCACATGACACATTTGCTAGCATTTATACATATCCTTTACTTAGAAAAAAAACATAATGGTGATATTAGATTTGGTGAACAATTAAGTTTTCAAGCAAATATGTACTTAGACACAGGTCTTCAGAAATTCAATTATTTATTCACAAAGATACTAGTCTTTAGTCGGATCAGTTGCCATGGGAACTTTTCTGGAATTTTTCTTCACTTCGTCCTAAAGTGAAGGTGATGAATGCCTTTCTCCCGATCAAACAGAATGCATATGTCCTTAGCGCTTTGACCTTAGCCCATGTGTTCTTGCTTTGCTTGTAGTGCACACCGTCATGTAATACCAGGTTGACTAATTCCTTGTGTTTCAGCATGTCATTACTTGTTAGCTAGATTGAAAAGCATGTGTGCATGTGTTTCTGTATTCTATTTTTTTTTCATATAAGATATGAGTGCTGCAATTTATTTGCGACAGGCTCCTTCAAATGGGTGGCTAACATATCTTTCGGGGCACATAAACTTTCTCTAGAGCATAGGCCTCCATATATTGAGTGTGAAGTTTTGTTTTGTGTTCTTTTTATGTGATTGTGTTAAATTGAATGTATTGTATACGTTTTCTAAGGTTATGTTCATCCTATGTGTTTCTCAAGAACAAACATTAGAGGTTGGATACCTTTCATATTTTACTGCAGATTTAGTGGGCCGCTTTAGAATGTCTGTTTAGCATTTCTTTTACTGTAGTTTGTAATCTGCATCTTGAAGTTAGCCACTTGGAATTAGCCACTGGGAATTGTCTGGTGCATAATATTTTTTTAGCTAATCTTATCTGACAGCAACAGTTAGCCTGAAGTGTAGAGAATTTTTCCAGTCAACTCTGCATTGTTTGTCAAGATTTGCTATTGTATCGTTTTGATTACTTTTAGGTGCTGATTTCAAGATAGTCCCTATCTCTAATACCTGTCCAAGAATTGTGGTTTCAAATGTTGTTTATTGTCCTCCATTTAAACAAATAAAATTGTAATCTACAGGTCTTTGTGACCTATACTTTACGCAGCCTCTTCAATTTATTCAATTGAATAAGCGCGTCATGTTAAGCAGTTTTTTAATGCTGCTGGTGTTAAATTTCAGATATGTGTGTAGGTTAGTAACTGAAATTTGTAATAATCCAGTGCTATTTGTAGCGGTGGTCTGTGTAATTCGGTATTTTCGAACATCCAATGGAATGTATAAGTCGCATGCGCAAGTTAAATTGCGAACAGTGTTTTGAGGACGTGCTAGTAACAATGTTCTGTAAAGCGCTTAAAACTGCAGTCTCCGGTGAAAAAAATGTCTAACAAACTTACACAGCTACATTGCACTACGAAGGTAAAATCTAAGAACTATATTTTTGTTCGAAAATAAAACCACGGAGCACAAGCTGTATGCAATATTTTTGTGTAATCCTTACGGCGAATCCTTCTGGTTTTATCGACTTTGCGGACTTATAGACTGGATGAAAATAGTGCTCGAAAAATATTTTCAATGCTCGAGTGGAGCACGGAGTTCAAAATTTTCTTTAAAAAGGTCCATTATGGACTGCAAAAATAAGTGACAGTAATGAACAGATTTTAAGGATACAATATACAAATGCTTTCTTTTTAAAAACTTCTAAAAGCAGAGAGATGGCAAACATTATTTGTCCAATGTGGAGCTGCCCTTAAGTGGCTTGTGCACCATTCAGGTTCTTTAACTTCAGGGATTCGGTTTTTGGACCACAG
Source organism: Amblyomma americanum (assembly GCF_052857255.1). Classification (NCBI taxonomy): domain Eukaryota; kingdom Metazoa; phylum Arthropoda; class Arachnida; order Ixodida; family Ixodidae; genus Amblyomma; species Amblyomma americanum. The sequence goes on along the minus strand of NC_135507.1, from coordinate 98,212,865 downwards.
TGACGAGATGGTATACTTTTACGAGAGGAAAAATGTGTTGCAGGAATTTGGCACGTAGATCCGTTACCACGGTCTTGTTTTCAGTTTCATTGCCTGTCGTCTCCCCAACTCTGCTTTTCTTGCCCATTGCGAACCACCCCGTCAAGATACTTTCGGCTAGCGCCGGAGCCATGGTTTGTGTATTTTTCACAGAAGTGCCATATACACAGCGGAGTCAGATCAAAGACGTTTCCATTCCGCCGCCGCTGGTCTCGTTTTGTTTCCGCGATGTACGGCAGTACGCTGCGACGTGACTGCGACGTCGTGTGTATGCATGGCGCCACGATCGTGCAACGCAGGCATCCAGGAGGAGTTGAAGACAGCGGTCCGATACACTTTGTATCCAGCGTTCTTGCCCTGTTCCTTACAGTACTACTTCGTAACGGCATGGACGGAAGGGGGCTGGTTGTTTTATCTCAACATTGCAGCTCGATTGGGCTTTGTTCATGATTACAAAGCGCATTCGGACCTGATTGTTGTGATTAACGAACTAGCACCGTTCCGCCTATATAGTTAGCAGTTCTAGTAGCCCTGTAAGAAAGAGCAAAAACGCAATTAGAAAAACGGACCGCTGTCATCACCTCCTCCTCCTGGATGCCGGCGTTGCGAAATCTTGGCGCCTGCATAAACACGACACCGCAGCCACCGCTCAGCGCATCGCCGCGGTTGAAACCTCCCATTGTCAACCGCAGGTGCTTCGTATTTTTGGTGTAAAAATCTACACCCAATCTGCTCCCTTCGGCAACCGTAAGACCTCCGTATTTTTTGGTGTTGAAATCTACCCCAAGTCTAACGGTGTATATAGAACCTCGATTTTGCAAGGCGCTAGAGGACAAGCCAAAAACATCCATCTGGGTTGATTTATGTTTAGTGTGATATAATGCCAAAGAATGTATCCTTGAGCAATAACTGTGTCAAATATCAATTTCCCAACAAGTAACAGTAGTAAAAAACCGAACATGATATTTCGATGTCGCAAGAAACGAAAACACCATCAAGAAATAATTTCCGAACGTTAAAAATTCAAGAGAACTGCGAACATAGCATATTTAGGAGCAACAGTAAGGTTATCTGCAAGTCGATCTTCTTCGGACTGCAGGAGCCTTGCGTGCTTTGTTGTCTAGTGCTGAGAGGCCAACCCGTGAATTTCAAACCAGTCCTGTAGGCACGCAAAAACCTCATGAAAGTACGGTTGTATGGGCAGTTGCTTATGCAAGCCCGTATTTGTGTGTATAATTATTTTGTAATGGACTAAACCAGTACAGAACGCGATCCCACTTTGAAGACGACGGAGACAAGTAGGAGATAGAGCAACGCATCAGAGGGATCACAGAGAGCTTACGGTTGAGCGTTTCAGCTGGAAACCTTGAAATTGAACCCCGAGGAGGGCTAGGATCAGAAAATCCGACGACTTTGCCCCATCATATCCACATGACTGTCCCCGAGGCCTATGGGTCCCCTCTACCATTCCTAGTTTATCAACGAAGCTGCTTTCCCATTACAACGGCCTCTACCATGCTATTCAACAAACATCCCCGGTGAGTATAACCGGTGAGTAACGCCCCACTGGGGCCCTGAAGGTATTGTAATAAATAAAAAAATATTGTCGAGCTCATCGCGTCCGCGAACCTGGCGGTGTTGCGCGCCTGAAACTGTACACTGACCTGCGCGTTCTTTCGGCGCCGTAAGTTGCCAAGAAGGCTCCGTTTTAGGCGGGGAGGTATGGTAATGGGCTAGATCGGCCTCAGAGAATGCGATCCCAGTCAGAAGACGACGAAGACATGTAAAAGCTGAAATAACGCATCTGCTCAATAGCCCACTACGTATGTGCCATGGCTTTTGAGGCAGCAAGAACCACAACTCCTCAGTTTATCACAGAGCTGACGGCTGAGCGTGTCAGCAACGAAGGCTTGGGACTGAACTCGGCATCAGAATTTATGTACATGCACTGGCCTGCAGGGGAATGCAGTAGACAGGTGTAACATGAACATTTCCGAGTTTTTGCGCCAGTGATACTTTCCTTTGAAAGCACGACTACCTAAATAGGCCGCCAACACTCGTTCTTTGAAGCAGGTATCAAATATGCATTTCTCAATGAAAGGAAACTCGGCACAACAGTCAAATGTTTCCTCAGTCGCGCGTGTATCACTTCTCTTGTACATGAGCCAGCAAAACTGTTTGCACATAGAAACAATCCCAAAACTATTGATGAGCGCTATCTGACGGCGCGTATCAGTAGTCTAGGTAGGAGCAATGAGCCATCGTTAATGTGCTGGCGTGTTCGCTCACACGTTCCCGTCAGACAGTAATTTTTTTTTTTGCAAATAAGGCGGCAGGGACCAGTTTTCACTTCAGTAGTGGCAGACTGTCTAAGTCACCAGATAGCGCGCGCGACCTGTTTGACTAGTCAGGCTGAAATGCAAGCTGCTAAAGTAGCACCTTTTTGGGCGTAGCTTCTGCATATCGTCAAAAGCAAGCAATGGCCTCCAGTTGACTGTAGTTGTTCCGAAGTGACAATGCTATTCAGAGAAAGATTAAGTAGACAGTTTTTGTGCAGAGCTGTTGTCTCCTGTCAAAACTTAGGCCTCCACCTGCAAAGTAATTGAGTGGAGCCGATCAGCTATCTCGAAAGTTGCACACAGCCCGAACACTTTATGCCACATCTGCAGTTCACAGATTAGTCGCGCAAAGTCACAACGATATGCGTGTAACGGGGGCTGGAGGTAAAGAATTTGAAATGAAATATACTGATAAGACGCCTGGAGCGCGTTAGCACGCTCGCGAGAAGCGTTTGCTTGTGGCTCAATTCTTGAAAAAGCCGAACCTGAGGGAAATGCGCTTAAGAACAGGCCACCGTATTAGGGAGGGTGCACTATGCGTTTCCCTCAAAATCCTGCAGGCTCCGCCAGAATGTGCTTTCCAGGATACTGGCACTATTTCTGTGATCTAGCCACCTTTCCTCACGCCTGTACATATGTCAGACAAAGGTCACAGAGTGCTTCAACTGCGCAGGGGTCCGACATGCTTTATACTCATCTATAATTCCTCTCTGTACCAGCGTAGAAAATAGCAGGGCTTAACGGTGTTGTGTCTTTTTTTCTCCGCTGCCTTTTATGGGGGGACTCCAGACGGCTTCGTCTTTGTTGCCGGTCGTTGGTTGAATTGGGGTTCGTATTTTCCTTCGAACCGCGGAGAAAGCAGAAGTGCATGGCGTCAATGATTGTGGATGGTACATAAGCCCATATCACAGTGCGTCCCTTACAAATGCTAGCGGCCCTGGCTGCACTTTTTTATTTCGTACTTCATCGCTTGGCTGTGTTTCGGGAACCTGTTCCGGAGCGGCATGAACTGTCTGGCGTCTCTCCCCCAGGTGTGTCTTTAGGTGTCTTTTAAGGTTCTCCTTCTTGGAAAAGCTCTTTCTGCAGCGAGGACAAACAAATGACGAAGACCTGCCACCAGCGGATTGCTCCGTTTCGCTGTGATGCTTCCGGTTGGAATCTCGGCTGAAGCGAGCCCCGCATACGCCGCATTCGTAGGGTTTCTCCCCGAGCAGACCAGCTTGTGGTTGTCCACATGCTGTCGCCGTCTGAAGCACTTCTTGCATAAGTCGCACGGGAAAGGCCGATCCCCCGTGTGGATCAGTGTGTGCTGGTTGAAATTCCCTCTAGGAGAGAAAAAACAGTGTGGGTCAGTGCATGCCTGTGGAAACAGGATCTGTGAGGGAAAAGAACAAAATGAGGAGATGTGGCCTTCTGAGCTCGGCAGCCTCTTAGCCGGCCCAGGAAAGTAGGAGTGAAATAAGAATTGCGTCATAGAAATGCTACATGCGGCAGTAGCACCGTTTACATGGCTGCGAAAGAAGCGTATTGCAGCCAGTTGGCACACCGGCCACTGCCATGAGGTAGCATAATGAATCTGGTCAGCTCTTAAACCGCATTTCTTTTCTTTTACAGTGTGTATCAGTCGAGGTGGCCAGCGAACAAAAGCCGTTTATTGCTGAACATAGTGCTTTTATAGCAGCAGGGGATGTGGAAAACAAGGCGCTTATCTAATCTAGACTAGCACGACAAACGGCCGCGCCAGGCATGGCACGTGCGTCATTCCCGATACATCCTCCCTCTGGTGAAGAATAGATGCGAAGAACTTGGTTGAAATTACGGTCGTACCGCAGGAGGTATGGTGGTCGCCTATCGCTGGTAGATCGGCGCACTGGAAGAGCCTGGGAAGCCGTTGAGCTCACAGGCAATCCAGCCGTAGTCACGGGCGGCAGCACCAGCGGAATGTTCTCAGAGCTCTCGTTCGAAGTTGAAGCGGGTGCCGTGGGTTGCATTGCTTCACTCGCTCGTTCGGTCTCCGGGTCGTCACATTCGGCGGCTTCTTGCTGGAACAGCTCACCAGTTTGAAGCAGATGATGTCTGTTTCAACGTAGCACTCTTTTGTCCACGGCAACTACTCGATAAGATCTCATTGCAACTGCTCGGGTAACTTGCGCACTGCGATTTCATGTTTTTCCTTTACTCTGACGACATCGCCGGTTTTGAGAGGTGGTAGCATTTTTCCCAGAGAGGCTGCCTGGGTTCGCTTGAATACCGGTATGCTTGGCTGCTGCCTGAAGTCTGGAAGCAGAGTGCGAAGCCTCCTGCCCTGCAGTAGTTCACCAGGGGAGTGCTCATCTTCGAGCGGAGTGGATCTGTAGCTAGCAACCCGAGCCAGAAGTCTTCCTTTGTTTCTTCCGTTTTATTTAGGATTCTCTTCGCAATCTGAACCCCCTTCTCGGTGAGTCCATTCGATCACGGGAACTATGGGCTCGACGGGACGTGGTTAAAGTCATTCCTGATTGCAAAGAGATCAAATTCATAAGACGAAAACTGAGGCCCATTGTCCGTGTCGGCATCCATTGGAATGCTGTATCTTGATAAGATGGCGCTCATCTTCTCAATTACGGCAATGGATGTTGCACAAGTCAGCTTATCCACTTCCGGGAAGTTCGAATGGGCATCAAAAGCCGATAGTTACGAGCTCTCTCCGTGTTGAAAAATGTCGACGCTTACTAGGTACCATGCATGGTCCGGTGTAGGTCTGATCACAAATGGCTGGCTTTGCTCTTTGTACGAATATTTGTGGCAAACTGCACAGCTCTGCAACAGTTTCTTTTTTTGTATTAGAGTTCAGCCCCGGCCAGAACACTAAGCCGCTGGCTCTTGCTTGGCACTTGTTCAAGCCGATATGTTCCTCATAATTTCGTTCAAGAAATTCCTTTTTCATTGACTTCAAGACTACAACTTTGCTACCTTTAAATACAATTTCTTTAAACAATTACAGCTCAGACGCGAATGGCTTCATTATGCCCACAATATCACCTTGGCTATTAATGTAGCGCATCACTGACTGCAACTTCGAATCATTCGCGGTTGCATTGGCCAGACGGGCCAGTGTTTTTGCGCTTACCAAGGTAGACATGACTGCGACCACGTGGACTTCAACATCTTCCGTGTCGCTCGTGTAGTCTTTAGCCTCTGCCCTTCGAGCTGTTGATAGCATGTCTGAGAGAAAAAGTTTATTTCCTGGTGCATATTGAAGTTCAAAATCATAAACCAGTAGCCTCAAGAAAAAAAATTGAAGCCTGGGTGGCATATCAGTGATTCCTTCTGCTGCAACACCAATTAGTGGAAAGTGGTCAGTCTCGATAACAGTCTTGCGTCCGTATACGAAGTGATGGAATTTTCCACAGCCGAAAGTTGTTCCTATCGCTTCCTTTTCAATCTGCGAGTACCTCTGTTCTGAGCTGGTCATTGCACGCGAGGCGTAAGCGACTGGCCGCTAGTTTTCACCGTGGCGCTGTAAGAGTGGAGCTCCCAAACCATTCTTTGATGCATCTGCCACAATTTTAGTTTCTTTCGGTGGGTTAAAAATAGATACGAGAGGCGCACTGCTAAGCACGTCGCAAATAATCCTGCACTCACTAGCTTGATTTTCGGTCCACTCGAAGATCGAGAACTTTATGAGCCTGCGAAGAAGCGTTGTACGTTCTGCGAGATTGGGCAAGTACTTGCTCAAAACATTTGCTACTCCTAGCATTCGGTGGTCCGCGGCTGTATCAGTTGGGCATGGAGTCTCCCTCAACGATTGCGTCAACGCTGGGTTAGGCTTGATTCCGTCCTGGCTAATGACGTCACCCAGGAATTTAATTTCAGTGACTCTAACCTTGCACTTTTCGGCATTGAAAGTTAAGCCTGCTTTTTCTGCCACTTGCAGCACTTCCGGCATTCACGCATCGTGCTCTTCTTGAGACGAGCCCCATATTAGAATGTCAGCAATGTACACTCCCACACCTTGGCAGCGGTCAAATATCTCGCTCAGGATTTTCTGGAATACTTCCGGGGCTGATGCGATTCTGAACGGGACCCTCAAAAACCGGTAATGCCCGAACGGAGTACCGAACGTGCGGTTGTTCGATCTCCTTTTGCCTCAGCCCTGTTTATTTACCTAATTTTCCCTAATTTACCTAGTTTTATTTGAATATTCGAGGACGGCAGCACCTTCAAGGCGGTACTGTCCCTATGGGAAGAGTACGGCAGCTCCGGCGCCGGCAAGCCTAAAAGGACCACGCCATTCAAAGGAGGCTGGCTCGGAAGAGGGGGCCATGGCTTCCCAGGCTGTGGAGCGACCAGAACATGGACACGACCACCCGTCCAGCGAGACCTCATCGCTTAGTGGGGATGAGTCAACGATCGTGGACGGTGACGAGTCAGTGGCCGATATGGCTGACGTGGACAACGAGGGTTTCAAGTTGGTGAGTCATCGCAAGCAACGAACGGTAGAGATCCCGATAGTGATTGAGCCCGCAGAAAAAGGAATTGATTTAAGGGCACAGGGTAAGCCCTATACTTCCCATGCATTTTAGGCCATGTTGAGGTACATGTTTCTCACTAATAACAGTAGCCTAATAATACATATATCATTGTTTGCCAAATTTTGTGCTCTTTTTACTGAACTAGAATATTTGAAATGTGTTGAAAATTCGATTTTTAATAAAATTTTTTCCGGTAGTAAACAAATCTGGCCTTTCTTTGCGCATTTCAAAATTCATAACAGAATAACTGCTCAGTGAAATTGCTTAATTCTAGTTCAGTAGTTGGCAACACTTAAGTAGATGATTGCAAAAAAAAAATCAGCCGTCTGTCTTGAAAGGCATTGGAAATAATGCTACCTTTGTAAGAAAAAAACACTGTTTTGAGATAATAGAGCGTAAAGAGAAAAAAGATGTGAAAAACCATTTTTTATTCGCAGAAACGCCTCCATAGTAATTGGTTTAATAGCCCCCTGCTTCGTAGTCACTGTCGCCGTCATTTTTTCGCTTTTCGGCTTGCCGTTTTGACTGTCGGGCCTCTTTTGTAATCTGTCGTGTTGCTCGGTCCGCAAAGTACATGCGCTTATGGTCAGCTTCCCTCAGCCACTTGATGGTGTTGCTCCCTGGGTTCAATCCACACGCCTTCAAAACGTTGGCCCGTGCGATGCTACCATCATTAAATGAAAGAACAGCATCCAGTGTTGCCATCCGTAGGGTCCGAAGCCTAAAAAACACATTCTTTGGCGCGCGTTCCCAAACAACATGGTTGAACGACTCATTTGCATTTTGAGTTCGCCCATGCAGGCACTTCTCTAGGAGCTCAGCCTTCGATAGCTCCCTATAAATGGGTTTGATAGCCTCCAAGACAGATGCAGGCAAACTCTCCTTGTGGAAAAATGGCTTGCCCTCTGACTGACTTCTGTTGAAGGCACACCACGTATCAGGTCCCTTTGGGCAAAGTCCATGGCATGGGTCATCGTCTGTGGCCGATAAGTGGAAGAAGGTTGCCCAAACGGCCTTTCGCATTTCATCCAGGTTTCCTACATTTCTTCTGATGACCAAACCATAGTACGTCTGGAGCTTGTCTATTACTGCATCAGTCAGTCGGCCTCGGCCCGAGAGGCTCTTTCCATCAGAGAGTTTTCCTGCTTTGTTTCCTTTTTTTAGCCTTCGCAACCTTGTGCCCATCCTTTTTTGCACGTGCCCTATGCACTCAACCTTGGATATTTCAACGGAATCACCATATGGCATTTGTGCCTTCACAGCCATAAAAGCCTTGCTGTCACCATCCCCAAGGTATTTGACGTATCGAACGCCGTGAAGCTCCTCACTCCTGCCGAAAATTTTCAGTGCTCCTGCGACTTCCATTCCACCGCTGATGCCTTGGTAGTTGCTTTGGCACACCTCTCTATGAAGGGGGTCACTGTTTGTACCCTTGATGCTGCACTTTGGACAACGTTTAGACAAAACCTCCACATCCAGCACTTTCCCAGAGTCTACACTGGTCGCAGAGACTATGCCGTTATTGGAAGTATGGCCTCGCTTCTGCCAGCTTCCATCAAGAGCAACTGCGATGTCTTTATCCCCCTCATTCAGCTGCACAGCTTCGTCAGCTGCCCTTTTCATCGACTCCTGAGCAGCAGCTTCGATGTGACCTAGAAGCTCTTGATTGTATTTCGCAAACTTTGTCGGCGGCTTAGGAAGGTTTAGCATAGCACAGAGTATATTTCCTGCAGCCATTCCCTTACCAATGGACCTCAAGGCATACACTAACCTGAGGTTGGCTTCATAGAGGCCAGAAGTAGTTTTCTTCGACGTCTCAAATCGTTGTGCGGCACTACACACTTCACAGTTCAAACTGTAAACGCTTGCAACACCTACCCGTTTTGTCACAATTTCGATGAGCTCAACACTTCCACCGCACTCTCTGCACACACAAATCTGTGTAATTGCGGCCCAAATGCCGTCCATGTCCATTAAGGCATATTGGCTGCTGCTCTGTAGCACATCCTCTTCCTGGAAGCACAGAGAAAATCTTGAAAGCTTCGATGTCGAGGAGCTGGCGCGTTCGGCGTTCGGGATCTCATTCGGTCGTGGACATCCTTTTGCTTTTTCACGATGAGCGTAGCGGTTGCCGTGAAATTCACGCCTGACGAAGGCCTTCTTTGCCCTGGGCATCTCAACTTATCAGCAGCAACCAACACCGGCACAATTTACAATACTGATCGAAAGGGATAGCACTCGGACGCAGCTGCATGAAGGTTGCAGAAACGTGGAAAAAACGTGCAAAGCGTCTCAGGATTGTCTTGGCTAAAAAAGAGGAGTGTACAATAGTTGCGAGACAATTTTTTATATGTAGCTGATTTTAGACAAGTTTTGAAATCAGGTGGTGGACTTTTTGGTTGAAAAAATTGACGTTAATCCTGAAAGGGGGCGTGGCCGCTCACTACTTGGTTTCGGTAAAAGCGTTTTTCAGCCGTAAATATGGCTTTCTGAGGAAAGTGCGATCATGGAACATGTGTAGAAAGAATTGAACTTCTAAAATTCCAAAAGAAAAAAAACGATTTTTTTTAATTTTACCTTACCCTGTGCCCTTAAGAGAGAAAAATCCCATCTTACTTTTCGCGGTCATTCAATCACTGCTGGGATCAGCTCGATTCGAAGTCGGTTCACCATGCACGGGGCTCTTCAGCTGGATGTCTCGACGGAAGAGCAGGTTGACAAGCTCCTGCAGAGCTCTCAGATTTTTGGCATCACAGTTAACGTGCGGTTGCCCCATTCCTACATGAAGAACACCTGTGTTATTAAGGGTGTACCAAAGTGGTATTCAGAACGCGACCTACTTGATTATCTGAAACCACAAGGTGTACTGCACGTCAAACGACTTGTGCGTCGTGTGGAGTCTCCAGGAAAAGAATGGGCAGCGAAACCTACCAACTCTATCGTGTTGACATTCGCTCCCAACTCAGAGCGCCCCGAAACAATTGATCTGGGCTTCACAAAACACGCAGTTGCAGATTTCACTGAAGCTCCTCCACGTTGTTTTAGATGCCAACGGTTTGGGCACGTGGCCAAAGTTTGCACAAAGGATCGACGCTATAAGCTGTGCGGAGGCGACCACGACTTCTAAAACTTGCAAGGCAGATTTGGCTTGTGCCAACTGCGGTGGTGATCATCCAGCGAGTTTCGGAAGCTGTCCCTTCAGTGTGAGCGCTCTGCACCGTCGGATATCCTTTATTGCTGGTCCCAAAAGCCAGCTCAGACGCCTGTCCCAGGATTAGACGAGTTCCCAGTGTTACAGTCTGACGTTGTTGCGTTACCCAACAATGTCCCTAAGGGACCTGAGTCGAGCAAGACGCAAAGGCCCAGTGCGCGCGAGTCGGCTGTTCGACCTCCAGCAAAAAGTGTCCATGTTCCTGAGCGGCCGGATCACAGCCAGACTCCACGGCAAGGGGGACCCTGATATGCACAAGTGACAAAGAAACCAGCTACTGCGGTCAAGAGTGTGTCCCCGTCGGCATCTTTTGTCGATGTTGTAAGTGAGTGCGTTGCGCAAAATAAGGAGCTCAAAAATCAAGGTATCTCTGACCTTCTTCATGTTTTGCTTGGGGCCCTGCGTTCACATGTTCCAGCGATGGCGACTGGTAACCTCAAGAACTTCCTACAGCTGGTGCTTTCTTTTGAGTGCCTAATCACCACCTTCGCAGCAAACTGCCTTGCGATCTAATATGGATCGCGTTAAACATCGTGGATCTCATATGCACCCAAAAGTGCCGTTTATGTTGCAGTGGAACTGCGCTCGGATTTTAAGTCGGTTAGCTGAACTAAAATTATTCTTGACAGAGACTTGCGTTCCAATATTGGCCCTGTCACAAGCTGGCCTGCCAAGCGGGAGAAGTTTGACTGGATATGTCGCCCATAAAAACTGCAGCATAAAGTCATTTCCTGCAGGAAGTGTTGCGCCTTACATAAGAAGAGAAATTCCACATGTTTCTTTAAGCGTTGCAATTCTTTGCACGGATGACATTGAGGTAGCGGCTGTGAGAATACAGCTCGGCTCTCGAACCCTTTCTATTGCATCCGTGTACGTGTCTCCGCGGAACAAGGTAGCATTGGATTTGTTTCTACAGCAGCTCTGCGAGCGCTGTCCAGCTCAAGAATCATCTGCGGTTATTTCAACGCCCATCATGCAGTTTGGGGTGACAGGAACACGGATTCCCGTGGACGAAAACTCGTAGAGGTTATTGACAGTTTGGACCTGTGTGTTGCCAATGACGGAAGCCCCACTTTCTTCCGGCGTCCAGTCTCAGCGACAGCTATAGACCTGAAACTGCATTCACCTGACGTCCGCGTGAGTTGGTCAACAGCACCTGACCGCATGGGAAGTGATCGCTATCCGATTTTTGTGTTTGCTGCCGACTTTCGTATGCATGGTCTTAAATTTAGCAATGTGGTCAACTGGGACAAGTAGAGAGAGCACCTAGAACGTGTTTCTGGTGATGTTGTTGACAAAATGGTTTCTAGTAAGCTAGCAGCAACTATGGCGGTCAAGTTACCTGATCATTTTCCGGCCCCGGATTTAAAACTCAGGAACCTTTGTGCAGCGAGAAGGGCGGAGCGCCAACTCGTGCGGAAGAAGGACGACAGGCAACTGAAGACGACCTTCAGTAGGCTGAATATTGCTATTAGACGGCACACGAATAAGCTGTACAGGTCGCAATGGGCCTAATTCTGCGCTAGTTTGACTGTGTTCTCACCGATGACGAGAATATGGCGAGTTATTGGCAGCCCTTCGAAGCCTTTTGAAGCTCATGCAAAACGCAAGGAAAAACCTATTGCGTGCTTGGCAGAGGAATTTCCAGGCGCACTCGTACGCGCTGATCCTGGAATAGATATATATACACCACCTCCTTCCCCCAGGTCTATCATGGACGTCCCGTTCACGCTTCGTGAGCTTCAGACTGCGCTCAGTGGCCTGCGGCGCCGGTGTGCACCACGTCCCGACGGCATCACCAATAAAATGCTGAATAATCTGCCCTTGTTATTTAGAAAGCCGCTCTTCAACTTCATCAATCGAGTTTCGGAGACTGGCGATGTTCCTCCGTCATGGAAGGTGGCACATGTAGTTCCAGTACTGAAGCCTGGCAAAGACATGACAGACCTTGCCTCGTATCGCCTTGTGTCATTGACCTCCTGTGTAGCTAGGTTGATGTAGAAACTGGTAAATGAACGCTTATCGTGGTGGCTTGATGACAGCAAGGCACTGCCAACATGTATGACAGGATTCCGCCGAGGTCTTAGTGCCCAAGATAGCGTCTTAGACTTGGTGAGTCACAGTGAACTCCAGAGAGCTTTCGGCATTTCCACCTTAGCCATTTTTCTTGACGTTGCGAAAGCTTACGACACCATGCTTCAGAGCTCATTTCTAAACTGTTTGCAAGGAATGGGCACACGGGGCCACATGTTAAGATTCATTTACAAGTTTATAAGTGATCGCGCGGTTCGTTTACGGTTAGGGAGCACGTTAAGCACGCTCTTTAACGTCGTAATGGCTGACCTTCCCAATTCATTTAAAAAAAGTTGCAGGCATGTGCGTATGTCACTTTATGCTGACGACATCTGTATTTGGATTTGTGGCTACCAACACAAGCGATTAGCCCTGATAGCTCGACAGGCTCTACTTTCGGCACAAGCTTACCTTCAAGGTGTGGGGTTGTCTCTGTCAGTGGAAAAATCTGGCTTTATTCTCTTGCCAGGTGTAGGACGACGTCACGCACGGTTGAAGATAGACCTCGGTCACACGTGCATCCGTCAATGCAACCACACGCATTTCCTGGGCGTCATTATTGACTCCCGTCTACAGTGGCGAAAAGCTGTAGAGGCGATTGTTTCATCTATATCTTCTCGTCTCAATGCGATCCTTAGAATTGCACGTGAGCAATGGGGAAACATCTTTCTTCAATGGTAAAACTTCATGAAGCGCTGGTGGTTAGTCGCATAATGTATCAATTACCTTTAATTTCCCCCTCGGCATCACAACTTGAACGTCTCGAAGTTGTCCATAGAAAGGGCCTAAGAAGAGCCATTGGAGTTCCCCAGGCGGCTGCGAATAAGGCAGTACTTCATGAGTCCCTATCGAAACCTCTTAGCCTTATCGTTTCTCAGAGACTACTAATGCATCTTGACCGCTTAGGAGAGACGGTAGCTGGGCGATCCCTTCTCCAGCGGCTCTGCAAGAGATATGAGTCAGAGGCTTTCTTGGCACTCAATACTCTTAGTTCTTTAGGCATTAATATCCGAAGGCAAAGGAAACGGCTGAAGCCCCCCTGGTCTTTTCCGACCCTCGACTGTAAGGTCACAATTCCCCATGTGAGCGCAAAGCGCAGCTCTTCTTTGGCAGCAACGCGTTCGCTTGTACTTGAGCACTTGGAAACAGAGTTTGTCCGCCATCTTCAAATTTTCACGGATGGTTCTGTGGACAAGGTCAGACAAGCTAGCGCAGCGGCTTTTTACATTCCTTCTGTGACTGTAAGTGGTCCGTACGCTTTACTGCTGTCGTATTCTCCACAACGGCTGAAAGTGTCGCTATTGAGGCGGCTTTACGGAAGTTAGGGTCTTGTTTGGCTCAACCTGTTGTCATCCTAACTGATTCAAAATCTGCCCTTGAGAGGTTAGAGCGTTGATTCCCTACTGACGCCTTGTCTATAAGCTCTCTGCGCATGGTGCAGAATCTGCACAGCAGTGGCTTTACTCTACATTTCCAATGGGTGCCCTCTCACATAGTAGTAAACGGTAATGAGGTGGCAGACAATCTCGCCCATGAAGCTCTCGCAAGGATTCCATCAAAAAAAGTACCTCAATATGGAAAAAGTCTCTACAGGAAAACGGTGCTCGATCACTTCAGTACCCTGTGGGGTGCGTCTCACAAGCCATGTGTGACCAATGGACTAAGGAGATCTCAGGCGACCCTTCTACATCGAATTCGCACGGCCTCTGCTCGCACTCCTGCATGGATGCATAAGACGGGCATAGCATCGTCTCCGCTCTGCTGTTTATGTTGTGTGTGCGGGGATATCTAACATTATATTATGTACTGCCCAGAGTACAACGCGGAAAGGCATGTGATGTTCGCTTCCTTCAAGAAGACAGGAACCCGTCACAGCACAGTTCAGGACATTGTCTACCCGAAGGGAAACCAGACATGCAGAAGGGAGGCTGCACGCCTTCTTTTAACATTTCTGCAGGACACAGAACTTGTTTCTAAATGGTGACAGCAGGAACGGACTATGGTTTACTGTGATTGAATGTGTGCGTAGATGGTGTCTTCCAGAGTGGACTACGTTATACCGTGAGTGAATATGTGTATGGATTGTGGCACTACATTGGCGTATGTTCTCTTGTGACTGAATATGTGCATGAATGGTGACTTCTGGAGTGGACTGTGATGTGGACTGTGTGGATTGATTGTGTGCTTAGATGATGACTGCGGGAGAGAATGTGTGCTATTATAAGAGACTGTGCGCATATCGGGGTAGATGCGACAGGCTTTAGGACATTGTTAATATAGAAGGGACGCTACGGTGGAGCAATTGCCGGCAGATAAAGCAAGGCAATTGCTCCACCGTAGCTTTCAACACCTCAACTCAACTCACTGCCGAACGTGCATATAGTTGCTGCGGCGTCATCCAAAGGCACCTGATGGAAACCCGCCCATGCGTCAAGGAGCGTGAAGTACTTAGCTCCGACCAGCTCAGCTTCCATGTCCTCGCGTCTTGGCATCTGATAATGATCTCGCTGTATGCACTCGTTTATACTTCTAGGGTCCATGCAAACGCGTATTTTCAAGTCTTTTTCCGCACGAAACCAAAGGGCTCACCCAGTCTGTCGGTTTCTGGACCCTCTCAATGATGCCACCTCGCTCCATGTGCTCCAGTTCCTCTCTCAAAGGTTCCCTCCGCGCCAAGGGCACCCGTCAAGCTGGCTGGAGATCTGGAATCGCATCCTTGCGTAGGACCATTTTGTACTGGCGACTCACGCAGCCGGTCCTCTGAAAAAGCTGGAGGAATTCTGTCAGAACGTCCTCACTGCTGCCAGCTGCGGTGCTTCCTTCTTTTACAGCGTCCACTGGGCGTGACACCAGACCGAGGGACTCGCATGCTAGTAATACCAGTATAGCTTGGTTGCCCTTTTTGACGACACTGAAGTTGATGTCCTTAGACCGGCTTTCACGGTCACTGGTAGCCTTGCCATGCCGAAATGTCGAATGACACCACCGCTGCATTATCGAAGCACTGAAGAGCTTGGTTTCAAATCTGCTGCCGTCTTGCATCGTCGGAAGATAGACTAGGGCAGCAAATTTCCTGAGATCCCGTTTACTCCTTGAAGTTAACTATCTGGTCAACCACTTTCGCATGTACTACCCAGTCCGCTCTGGCGTCGATGCTAGAGACTGTTACATCGAGAATTGCAAAGCTGTCTTGCTCCTCGCCAACTTCTCTGATTTGGAACTTCTCAGATTTGCCATTTTTGCAGAAGGCGGAGAAATGGTTAACACCTCGGCATATGAAACACGTTTTGCCCAACACCGGACATCTGCCGGGTGTCGCGTGTAAACGGTTTCATCTGGCGCATTTCCTAGATTCCTGCGTCTCTGGCGTCACTTGCTTATCGGGCTGGGCCCAGGGTTCTTTTTGCACCGCGTGCTCCGCTTTGCGGATCTGCCCAGACCGCTTCATGACTAGCGCCGCGTGCTTATCGAGCTGAACCCAGACATCGTTTTGTAGCGATGCGGCTTCCTCCGCTTTGCAAATCTGCTCAGCCTTGGCAAGTGTCAAGTCTATTTCGTTGAGAAGCTTTTCACGCAGTTGTGGACTGCTGCTGCCAAACACTATTTGTTCGCGGATTAATGAATCGGCTAGTCCCGAAAAATTGCAGCTTCTTGCTTGTTTTCTTAGGTCCTGCCAGAAATGCTCGAATGCCTCCCCTTCGTCTTGCACTCTTGATCGGAATATGTACCGCTAAGAGATTTCATTCTGTTGTTCTTGGCAGTAATGCTTGAACTTCTGAATAATGGCAGCATAATCTTGCTTCCTCTCGCCCTCGAGAAAAAGAAAGTTGTTAAATACCCCCAATGCGTCATCTCCGGCAGTGCTGAGCAGCAGTGTTGTTTTGGCGGCCGTGGTTCACGGGTCTTTTGGAGATTCCGTTGCTTGCAGAAAAAGCTCGAACTTCTGCTGGAATAATTCCAGTTCTTGACGATATTCCCAGACAACAGTAGTGGTTCAGGAAGCTTCAACAGTTGCTCCATCGTGTCTCGGTCGTTGCAGTATTATCTTCAGACGGCAGACCCCCGACGTGAGCTGGCCGCACTTCTGACACCGACAAATAGAATTTATTTGTACACCAGACAATGTTTAGACACGAATAGTACATAAGGTAATCTCGAAACCACAGGAGCAAAAAAGTGGTCAAAGCAGTCACCAATTTGGACAGAAAGAAACAGGTACCGAACAGGCCAAAAATCTATGTACGCTAAATGCCATGGCACGACATCTTTCTAAATCCAACATACATCTCAGTACGCGGTGGTTAGGCAAAGGAGAAGGGTGGAATGAGGGGCAAAGGCGGGGAAAGTTATTATCTGCGTACTACACTTCTTCCCAGATACCTGCATAAATAGGTAAGGGGATGGTACCAGTTACCACGACAGACTCAGGGCATACGCAGCGAATATTGTCAAGTACTGCATGAGTGGGAGCACGACTCTGTTCCCATGCGCGGAAATAAACTGGGTCGACCAGCGCCGCAAGAACAGCGCTTCGCCGCCTACTGTCAGCTCTTCTTCTAGGAATTCCCACACAATGAGGCGCACGCTCCGCAAGAGCGGAAACATGGCGCGTTGCCGTCTTCCGCGCACTTTGGCCAAGTTACATCGCTTCAAAAGCACGTACACCACAACTGCGATCACGAGGCGCTCAAAGGTTGAGCGCCTTCGCAAGTTGCGCTGGCGCGGGAGCACCCTAAACATCGTGTAGATCAGGAGCCACAAAGTGCGTGCTACGACGCAGTCTTCCAGGGCTTGTCGCTATGTCGCAACAGCGCCGCAATTGGTGCAACGCGCATTTGGTACGACGCCCAATCTTGCGAGACGCTCCCTCGTCGGCAGTAGTTGCCAACGGTGACGCCATTCGAAGTCTTGTACTTCTTTCGGCAACGGGCTCGAAACGAAAGACTGCCACTTTCTAGGATACGTTTTTTCTACCTGGTAAGCACTGAGCTCTAAAACAGCAACCGCCACACTAACACGTCCCACTGGTGTTTCGCATACATATATCCGCGTCCGGAAACTGGCGCAGACAGAAACGGAAAAAATCAGTTGCCACTTTGTAAAAGAGCATAGGTTGCTTTGCCTGAGGTCTGCCTGAAGCAAATGCAGAGTGCAACCTCGGCTTACTTCTTATCGGTGGAGAAAGGGCAGAAGACGCAGCTGTGCCTTCGTCGCAGCCTCACCGGGTGCTCGCTCAGCCGGTTCTCCTCCAAATCCTCCTTTTAAGAGACGACGACACCGCATCTATCGCAGATGAACATCGTGGGTTTCCAACTGTTTCCAATCTTGCATTCCAAACGGACACGAGTACGTAGATCTAATGGACTAGGAATACGTGACTGATCTTCTACCACAGCCTGCACTCTTAAAGGCCTTGTATGCTAGGCGCATGACGCACTACAGGACGTGCGGAATTGTGTCCACCACTGCCTCATTTCTCTCTCTATGCTTTCTAATATTCTCCTGATCATGTTACTACCGAAAGAGCACACGTGTAATAAAAAAGAGAACTGCAGGCGGTCGAGGTGATTTACCGTACCTGTAGTTTCTAATCTTTCGCAATCGTGTTTACATTTTAGTTAGTTTTTTGGAGGCCTGAACAGTTCCTGTCCTCTTACATTACGTCGTCCATTGTATCATAAAAATCGTCATCGCTGCTTTAACGCCTCAACACTTCAGGATGCACTGTAACTAAATCTGAACTAAAAGCAATATCTTTGAACAAAGTTTGGACATCTATCTGCCCATATCAATTCTACAAAGACTACAGGAAGTGATCTATGGGAAAAAGATGGCCGAATGTTTAGATGTCCCATATTATCGGGATACCGCTGAAAAACGCTCATTGCAAGAACAGAGGGAGAAGCAGACGAAGAAGAGGACAGAAACAGCGGTCCTATCTTGGAAAAATAAATTCAAGATCACAATCCAGCGAGTTAGTGCAGGCTGTGCTGAGCTGTGTGCTGTGACGGCCGGCTCCTGCCGCTGTTCTTCTTCTTCTCCTCAAGTAATATGGCACATACCCACGTGGGGGGGATTGGCCAAGGTATAGAGTAGAATGCCAATGAAGCATTTGCGCGGGGAAGGAAACGTCAGAAGACTGAATCAAGATAAAAAAATTGGAAAAATAAAATGAATTCAAGAGGTATGAGTCATCCGGAATAGGATCAATCTAGCCTTTTTTTGGACATGCGAAAGAATTTTGTATATAGCTAACAAGATAATCGATTAGTTGCACTTATGTAATCGTGAAGGTAGCCGCATACACTGCTTAACGGGAATCCCTTGGCACTCGCACCGAACGATAGAAGAACTGTAAGAGACAGAGGCAGTCCTAGTCTCGAAAGAGGAACCTCCAGATATTGCTTTCTCTGAACCGCGAACCGCCGGCAAGAGAGGAGAAAATGATCGATTGATTCAACTTGCCCACATGATACACAAAGGTTTGTCGCAGCGAACCCGCACCTGCATAAGTACAAGTTTAAGTGAGGGATTCTACATCGCAGGAGAGTCATGGACACTTCACAAAGCCTTGACTTACACCACCGGATATTCCATGGGTACTTTAGGTGTTGAAAGTCCACGGTATTGAGCAACGGATCACTCAAAGTGGCTGAAATATGTTGGAACCGCTGGAAACGTGAAGCTGCTAACAGAATGAGGTGAGGGACGGGATATATTACAGGTGCGCTGAGAGCTGACCTTGCCAATAAATCAGCCACCTCGTTAAAATAGACGCCTGAATGCCCAGGTACCCAGACCAAACGGATCTCGCGCACTGTGCTCGGAACAAAAAACCTAAGTGAATGAGTCAAGAAAGATTTTTCCAAATTTTGGAGAGAGACAATAACTGAAAGGCAGTCTGTAAGAATACGAACCCGTGCTACATGTCTGGGAATTTTGAGAAGAGCCAAACCAATGGCCAAAAACTCTGCGAAGAATATAGGAGCATAATCAGGGATACGAACGGAGTAGCTCCAAGCTAGATCCTGCGAATATATGCCAATCGCCGCCTTCTCACAGCTGCCGGAGGCATCAGTGGAGAGAACAGTATGATGTGGAAAATTCTGTAGGTGTTCAGAAAGAAGACCATTTAGGGTATGTGCGGGCATATGCTTCGCATGGGACGGGAAAATAAAGTCATAATAGAAGACGGGATCAGCCTGCGTGTCAGCAACTCGTTGCAAGGAGATCAGATCAACCTGAAGCGGAGCTAACAGATTCTGCGTGAACCTAACTTGCGGAAGCTGATAACGTGGCCAGTGATTAGTCAAAAAAAAGGTGTGGTTGGGATACAAAAATTGGAATACTAACGCCTGGGGCCGGGTCAAAAGACTTGAGGAAAGTACGCACTGTTAGAAGTTGGAAGCGGGAAGCGGGAATAGAGGTTGGGGATACGGGCTTCCAGATAAAGGACAGCGTTGGAAGCTGATTTTGGGAGCCCGATGCATAGCCGTAGGGCACGCCTTTCCAGTAAGGCTAATGGCTGCAGCTTGTAGTTCGCGCTACCAGAGAACAAGGGGCAACCAAATTCCAGAATCGGTCTCATATAAGCCTTATAGAGCAACAGTAGCGTGTCACGACGCATGCCAAACTTTTTATTGCCAACTCGGGTCAAACGGCCCAGTGCACGTTCCCCTTTAATAACATTATTCTTAATATGGTGTCGCCAGTCCAAATTTTGGTCATAAGTAACACCTAAGTATTTAACCGACTCCACCTGTGGAATTGGAGTGGAGCGGTAGGCTAGCGAGATGTACATAGGAGCGTCGGGTGGAAATACCAGCACGCCACATTTGCTGACATTAAGTGATAAATTGATTTGGTCCAACCAGACTTCAAGAGCATTCAGATATGCCTGCAAATACCCGTAGAGCACATGAATATCCTTTGCTGATGTGAAAAAAAGCTATATAATCTGCGTATACATAAACTGTAACGTTAGGATGAATGGGGATGTCCCGAACTAATATGTTGAAAAGCAGCGGAGAAAGAACAGAGCCTTGCGGCACACCTCTTGATTGACCATAGGTATTAGAACAAAAAGATCCGTCTGTACAGAAGAAAAATCTATATTTTAGAAATTCACAAATCCCGGCGCAGAGGTAATGCGGTGGTTGTAGTTGAGCAAGCTTGTTAATGAGGACTGTGTGCTCCACGCTGTCATAGGCCTTCGCAACGTCAAGCGTCACCAAGGCCGAAACTTCTCTCTGGCGCATTGAGAGTCGTATTCGGCTCTCGAGATCCACATGCGCGGACCATATGGAACTACCGCGACGAAAGCCAATCTGTGCGGGGCTGAGGCCGTTAATATGATGAACATGCTTTGTGAGGCGACTGTGTACTACTCTTTCTATTAGCTTTACTAAATTTGAGGTTAAAGCAATCGGCCGAATATTGTCTAATTGAAATCCATTGTCTGCATTTTTTAAAAGTAAAATTATTTTCGCAATTTTCCAACTGTGAGGAATCCAAGAGGTTTCCAATGACGCATTTACAATATCTAGAAGGTGAGTTGGAAAGTCGTGCGCTAAAATCTTTAACATGCCCACAGTAATCCCGTCAGATCTCGGAGCAGCAGAGTGCATCGAGGAAACAATTTGCAGGAGCTCCGACAGGTCGACCTCAGGATAGTCCGAGCTGGGGGTGAGAGTGTGCAAAGGTTCTGCTTTCTGTACCTGGAAACGTAAGGCCAGCCCCTGCGCGATGCGTTCAAGGTTTTGCTTAGCCTCCTGCGGAGATATTACCATTGACCTTATGCGATTGGAGGGCGGAAGGCTGTTATTCTGCGCCATGAATCTATAGAGAGCCTTCTTATTCTGGGGTTTTGAGAGATACGTGTTTAAATTTTGATTATAATCCTCCTTTGCCTTTTTAACAGTTCTTTTGAAACATGCAGAGGAGAATTTATCCAATTAGCTGGGCTCTGATTATAGGAAAGGCTTTTCCAGGCTGCTTTTCTACGACGATAAGCTTTCTCACACTCCTCTGTCCACCAAGGAGACAGCTGTCTGGCAGGAGCAGTAGTGCACACCGAGAATACAGAGCTCTCAGCAGCATCTTGCAGAAAGATAATTGTCCGCTGAGCTCTTTGTGCTCGACCTGAGCTAACTAAGGAGGGGAGTGAGGCAGATATCAATTTTTTGTACATAATGTGGTTTACAAATTTCATGGTTGCACCACCTTTTCTGATAGGCGAGGATATAATAGAAAACGTTATTGGAAAGTGGTCACTAGATGTACCTGAGTCTTCAGTTGACCATGCAGATACGCCAACCCCACGAGATGCTAATGTTAAATCTATGATTGAACGGGATCCTCCTCGCATAAAGGTTACTGCTCCGGAATTACAGCAGCGCACTGCATTCATTGGCATCCAGGACCACAGAAGCTGGCCGCAGGAGTCAGAGCGACTATCCCAGACACTGTGGTGCGAATTAAAATCTCCTGCGATGACTGTGCTGTTTGCGCCGCTCAGTAAGGTATCCAAACAGTCTGTCCTGTGAACACCGATTGGGAAGTAGACGTTAGCAATAGTGACTTTGGAGCACTGTGGAAGGGAGATTTCAACCGCCAACAACTCACAGTCAGGGCGCATAACTGTCTGCGAGATTGATGCCCGGTGATATATTTTCGTAGAGATCATAGTTATTAACCCACCACCCCTGCCATTAACGCGATCTACCCTGAAAACACGAAATTTTTTAAATGTGAATGATTTAAGTGGAGAGAGCCACGTTTCTTGTAAAATCACAATATCTGGATTATGTTTATGAAGAAGTAATTCAAGATCCGGTAAAGAAGAAAGTACGGAGCGACAATTCCACTGCATAACTTTTAGACCCGCCATGATTATCGACTGGTTAAAGAGGCATCAACAGCCTCCTTCAGCACATCAGTCTGGGGAATTAATTTGGGGGGTCCTTTCTTTGCTTTGACTTGCGGAACAGCTGACTTCGAGGGTGAGGAAGAAGCTCGACGCTTCTGGGAAGTGGTGAGCATTTCAACGTCCATGCTACAAGTATCTACGTGAGCGACACTGTCAGGAGCGCTGTTGGCAGGCGGTACTTGGGGCACGGTAGGAGGCGACATGGAATGACTCTTACTAGCAGCACTTGGGAGTGATGCCGGCGTAGCCGCCGAACCATGTGATTCAGTAGGCAGAGATTGGCCAGCAACAAGTTGAGATAGAGCCTCGGTGAAACTGCCCAGCATTCGCTCGACCACCACAGAAAGAGCCTGTTCTACTGAGGACACTATTGAAGTAGTCAAACTTGACGGTATATCAGCAACAGAGCTTCGCGCACGGCTGGCATATGTATTATCCCTCCGATCCAGAAGTGCATAAGCATCTGCTCTCGAACATCGTTTCGCTTGAATGATATCGAGCAGGCTTTGTTCGTCGGCTCGTTTCGAGCAGTTGACATCATCAGCTGAGTGGTTGCCCTTGCATAGGCAACACTGGGGCTGATCAGAGGCGCAGCTGTCATCTGAATGCCCTTCTCCACAAACCCGACAGCGGGTCGCCGACTTACACGCTTTACCACTGCGACCGAAACGCCAACAGTTGTTGCACTGAAGAGGACGGGGCTGCAGAGGGTCCACACGATACACTATCGGCCAAAGCGTGAGTTCAGAAGGACAGGAGGAACCAGCAAACGTAGTGATAACTGACTCTGTCGCAACACGCACACCATTGAATTTTCTACTGCACCGGTAGACAGAAAGAACCCCCACACCTGCATCCTGAAACTCCTTCAGTATATCCTGCGGGGAAGATGCTGGGTCCACGCCACGAACAATACCTTTGGAACATGCGAGCTGTTCCGGGATGAAGGCTTTAACCGCTAATGACTGAAAAATTTTGCACTGGAGCAGGTCTGTGACACAATCGATGTCAGCGGACATGCAAACAATGCCTCTCCGGCCGAACGGTCGCACCTCAGAGATCTGGAGGTAGTGGGTAGTGAGAGATCTTAGCTCCTGCTGAAGGACCTTGGGGCTTTTCATCTTGATCGTTCCCTCACCGATCGGCACGAGAGCCACAGGGATGATGTCAATTCCGTTTTTACGAAAATTTTCTAGCGGCAAGCTTTGGGTGGGCAAGCTGGCAAACCAGGTTGCCGTCCCTCCACCCGGGGAGGTCAGCGACATACCTGAGCCAAACGCACCCTCAAATGCACATTAACCTGGCCTACAGACCTAACCTGAGACCTGGCCAAATCCCCCACACAGAACGGCCTCACCAGAGATGACCACGTAGGCACCACCAGGACACCACAGTTGAGCTCGAAGCCAAGCACCAGCAAGAACACCGCTGTTCTTGTCTTCGATCTTGTTGACTCCTCTGGACCCCCTCTTCGTTCTTTTACGGTGAGGCCGATCCACGTGTTTTTTTTTTTGGCCGGGTGTTGTGTTTTTCTATTATTGCTGAAGCGATAGTTAATCTTAATCCACCTTTGGTCCTACAGCAATGTCTTTAGCCGCCTCGGATGGAGGTTCGGCTTTCTGTTTCGCCATTGGCATTCACGTGGCGCTTGTACCTATTGGAGAAAGAACTCTAAAACTCAAAAACTCTAAAATCTGTCAGGCGAGCCTTCCCGCCCGCAAGAACATTCTGTGCCGATAATTGGATGTGCAGTGCGTGTTGGTGTTCCTGCATTGCACATCCTTCACGCCGTTTACAGTTCATTCCTTTATAACGGGGCTACTCGCACCTTCCGAAGGTATCGTCCGCGGCGTGGACCCATTGGCCTCTCTTACGAAATTACTTGAGGTCTTTCAGGACGCCTTTTATGCGTGTTATCAGTATAACGCTGTACCAGAGATGCAAATGGCTCTCGTGTGCCGACAGAGTGCGTGATTGCGAATTTTCCAGGATCATTGTGCCCCCCTGAGCTTAAGCTTTGGCCCATATTATACCACGCCGACCCGCTACAACGTCGTACCTTGCAATGCAAAAATTGCCAGCGCTTAGCAAGCACCAAAGCTTGCAAATCTGCGACGCGTTGCCGACTGTGCGGGGACAACCATTCCGAAGACCTATGCACATCTGAGGGGCCCAGTTGCGGGCTCTTCGGCAGCGTTCATCCGGCTTATAAGGCTGGATGCCCTAAACGTTGTTATGAACCGAATGTTCTGGACATCATCCAACAGAGAATGTGCTCTACAGCTGATGCCTCTGCACAATTATATCGTAAAAGGCATTCTATACGGGACTTCCCAGGCCTTCTGGGCCTGAGGTAGAGGCGTTGCTTACTAATTCTGTGTTCTCAGCTGTCGAGAAGGTGCTTGCAGGCGTAGTGGATCATATGCAGTTTACTGTCAGTGAAGCTCTCTCCCAGGTTGTCTCCAGTCAGTTTGCTCCAACTGTTCGTCTTCCCTCTTCTTCACGTAGTCCTTTCCACAGCATCTCTTGTGTCTCTACCCTTGCTCCTATTCCTGCTGCGCCCTCATTTGCGCTATATATATACACGCTGCCGGGTATACCAGCATCTCTACCGTTTGCACTGCGAGTGTTGAGATGGCGAATCCTTCCCAGAGACGTCGAGCTCCTTCCTGTCCATCGAAGTCTGCCGTCCCGAACAACAAACGCAAGAAAGATTCCCCCAGTAGTCCGCATAAAACCGATGTTTTAAAAGAGGCTGTCACAGCCTCTGTGCATTTAAAAACTCATGGCGGTGTTAAAAGTACTGCAGTGCATTTGCCTTTCAGTCGCATCTTCTTTTCACGATTTACAGAACACTGTCTCACAATTCGACCCAGAGATAATTTTTATTCAAGAAGCTTGGCTTACTCCTAATAGGTCAATCTCTCTCAAATATTTTCGGGTATTCCGAGCTGATTGCAATAGCGAGAGGGATGGTGGCTTGTTAAAAATTAATTTCGTCTAAAATATTTCATGGTGCGCATGTGCCAAACCAAATTCTAAGACCTGACCGCGAATTGTTGCCTGTTGATATCGCAATTCCACAGTGTGCTCCCCTTACCGTTGATAATGTCTACTTTCCATAAGTGTCCACAGTACAGTTTATTGGCGTTAGTTGGCGATTTCAATTCTCATCACGTGATTTGGGGTTTCCGTGCCGATGCACAAGGGCAGCTTTTTTCGTCATGGATGTCGGCAAGGAACGTGCGTTGCCGAAACAGTTAAGGAGTTACATGCGTGCCGACTCTCGGTCTGTAGCATTGCCAGCGAATGGGGTGCAGGTTTCACCGCGGTCAGCAGTGGATTGTGGAACTTCCAGTGAACACTTTCCGAATACTTTCACAATTGCAGCATGTCCCCTTAGGGCGACTGCTTCTCCCCAAAAATTCGTCAACCACACACTTTCCAAGAAACTTGTGCATTCCTCTTTCTACTCCAGTGCATCATCTGATAACTTGCATCGCGCTCAACAAGTTATCTCTTTCGTGTTAGGTGCCTCTGAGCGTTCCGTGTTCATGGTTCGATCTACGGTCAAAAACAACCAGCCCTACCTGTGGTGGAACGATGCGTGTGAGAGAGCATATCGACTCAGACGTATAAAATAGCGCAACACCAGACAAGGACATGAAAGAACACACACGACCACTGCCCGCGGAATTGGATGAATTGCAATTTTTTTTGCTTCATTTTAAAGGACCCTTGTTAAGGCTAAGGAGGAATAGAAAGCGAATTCGAACGGTTATCTGTCAAGCCCAAAATAATCGTAAATCTTTGCACCGTTTCATGGAACGCAACCATAATTCACCGTTCTTTCATGTTGCAGAGTCAGTAGTGTCGCCACCGCAGGAAGCAAAAAATCTACTTGACCAGATAGCGCAAGGTTTTTCTCTGTGCTGTAAAGCGCGGTTGGTGGTTCCGTTCGTCTAACTCCCTACGCGCGAAGACTTCACTGCGGTTACACCCTCTGAATTATTTTCCATGGCTTCTGGCCTCAAACCTGCACCTCCTGAATGCGACGGGGTAAGTATCGGTATGTTTTAGTCACTTGATCAAGTCTTTACCCCTCATGTATTGTATATTGAAAACGCGTCCCTCGAGACAGCTTGGCTCCCTTCAGAATGGAATATTGCGAAAATAATCTTACTTCTCAACGATCCCATGAAGGGTTTTGTAAACGCTTTAGGCTGAAGTAGAGAGGTTCTAGCCCCCCCCTCCCCCCCCCCCCCCCCCCCCCGCCGCAGACAATGGACGAAACGCCTCTGCCCAGCCTGACTTCACAGGGTCATCACAAGGCAGGGGAAGAGAGAGAAAGGTGAGGAAGCAGACGTCATTCAAGACGCCAGTTCGACGCCAGTGTTCATCGGAGCGAAGCGTGCCGATAGAAATTCCTCTGCCGTCGATGAAATCACCACTTCGCGAGGCACAAGAAATGAGTTGGCGTTCAATATACGATGCCACTCACGGCGCACGAAGTAAGGTACGCATCTGCATACTACTCTGATCAGAAAGTCATTCCACTGCCCATGAACTTGGACCCGCCGGCGGCGTCACCGGAGCCCATGTGTTACGACGGGGAATAAGACGCAACGCGGTTGAGGCAGCCGTCGGACAACGACTGCGACATCCCCCCAGAGTGTGAGTATGGCATGGTGGAAATGACCTGCGGACCCTATGAAGAAATCTCGCATCTTAGCGACGGGTCTGCTCGGAAAAGTACTTTCATCCCTCCGGTAAGGGTTTCAATGGAGCTGAAAAGTGGCGTCATCGCCGGAGGATAAGGAGGAAAGGGGAGACCGTGATTTTTGTGTTTGTTTGGGCATCAGAATCGTGATCGAAAAATCCAGGTAGTATATTAGTACTGATTGTATGTCAATGGTAATACCGCTATTTTCTATTTTCGTGGCCACTACAAGCATGGGCTGCGGATTTAAACAGCCGAACAGCGCAATCCCGTTGTCACTCTTTCTGGCATGTCCATTATATATCTCGCTTTACCTCCCAAAAACAAGAGTGTAAAATATTCTCTTATGTTGTTTTTTTCTTCGAACCTTATGCTCGTGTTAATTTGGGCATAACAAGTAATATAAAGTCTCTGGGTGGACTTTATGTTCTTGACAATGTGGTGAGCTATGTGTAATGAGCAAAAAAATTAGAGATCTGCGGATTCTTGAAGGCCTTAAGTAAAAGAGAGCCTTCGTCTCTCCAATGTGTATCGCTGGGTGTGAGTCGAACAGTTGCGATTGCTAAAAGGAACGTGGAAGTGCTCTGCCACAGATTTAAATTCTCATCAGTCGGCTTACCTCTACGGCTTTCATAAGACAGGCCTGCGCGAATAAATATTTTTATCGAAATTTTGCTCCTCAAAACACGCACCGCAGACAACTTTATGGTTACTTATTTAACGGAAGCAAAGCGTTTTAAACTAGCCGGAAAAACTTCTGCGCGACATCAAATTTCGGTGGGTGCTGCACTTGCCATTAGTTTATTTCTAATAGACGACCTAAGGATATCTGCTTTCGGAAATACTTCTTGACAGCCGCAAGGAAAGACATTGGCAGAAACATCCTGCTACCGCCTTCTTTTACCTTTTAATATAGGTCACTCTGTAACTATGTTAGAAATACTGGCAACAGTTTGCACAGCTGACAGAAAAATGGTGGGAAAATATAATGTATATACAGCTTGTGTTAATAATTTTGGTAGGTTACATTGCTGAGCACATTCCACTCGTCTGCTTGAAGACTGCAAAGCCTTTACAGCTTTTAGTTGCAATAAAGAAATAAGTAATAAAATATGCTTTAGGGCTGCGACACTACGCTCAAGTTTTTTATTTATAGACACTCTTAGCATTATAAGCGTTACTGGCTATATCTAAAAGTCGAAGACAGAATCAAACTACAATAAAGGCTCATGGCGACACAGAATAAACAGTATTCAAAATAAGGCCCGAAAACACCAGAGTATGCGGCACGCATCGCAGAAAAATTTCACGGCGAAGCACCTATTAGCAATTTTTGCGCAGGCAGACCGAAAACACGGTAAGAACCAATAATTTCAACAGCAGATTCTATAATGAGATAGGAGACAAGAGGCAGTACCGAAAGTATGTATATGCTACAACAACCCTAAGCAATTCAGAGCTCATGCTGGAACATGAGATAACCAACTAGAGAATTGTCAAACAGAACACCGGTGATCCGTCTCCGTCATTTTATCAGATCAGAATCTGGAGCGTTTGTAATCGCCACTAGAATGTCATCAATGACACCCGCATAACCGTTTGATTTGCCCGCGAAAGCAACGACAACAAGCATCAGTCCGCCAGCAAGACAGCAAGACAACATATAACGTGAATGAGAGTACCTATAAGCAACAACAGCGCCAAGGATGAATTTTCGAACAGAGTAACACTACTTCGAAGCCAAACATGGGATAACCATGTTACGATGAACGAAAAAACCATCAAGCATGAATTTCTGAACAATAAAAGAGCATGAAAACAGCGAACATAGCTTCATGAATTAAGAGCAACAGGAACTCCATCAAAAAGTTGGTCTCCTCCGAACTGGCAGCCTTGCGCACTGTAGAGTGCAGTGCACGGATGCCGTCACGCGGATATCAAACTTTCCTTTTGGCAGGAATAAATAAGGCTCATCAAACGCAGCTGTCTGGACATTTGTTTACTCGAGAATGTGAATGTGTATGTAAGTAATTATTTTTTTATGTACCTGCAATGGCTAAGGGGGAATACAGTGCAAGGCGGTAACAAACTTTTCCCAGTCTGCGCCAGCGAAACCTTCTCCTGAAAGCACACCTACCCAAATAGGCCGCCGACAACCTTCGATCTCTGTAGCATACTTATGAACTGTGCATTTGTGTTTAAAATAAAAAAAGTCGACTGAAGAGGCGTATATTTCTTCAGTCCAGAGTAAACCTAACATCTAACGTACAGGAGTCAGCAAAATTGTAGAGATAAGGGGGAAAATGCCAAAATATTGGTGAGTGCTATCTAAGGCACATCCCTGTAGTCGAGGAAAGTGCAGAGATGCATCCTCAGTGTACTAGCCTGTTCCCCGACAATTTCCAGTGAAACATTGATTTTTCAACACGTAAGCCGCACGGAACCGGTCTTCACTTGAGTAGATGAAGGCTATCTCTTAGCAGATAGTCAGCAGATAGCGCGCGCGAGCTTTTATATTAGTCAGGCTCCACCACAAATCGCTAAGGTACCCGCTGCTCCAACGTACGTTCTGCATGCTGTCTAAAGCAACTCATGGGTTCCGCTTGACTAGAGATATTCTCACGCGACAATGCTACTCAGTGAAAAAGAAATTAAACAGGTTGTCCCGCAGAGCTCTTGTCTCCTGCGGAAATCGAGGCCCGTGCCTGTGAACGAAGCAAGTCGTGTCTTTGAGCTCATTTTTCAATGTGGCACGCATCAGCAGATATTTTACGACACACCGGCGTTTTACGAATTAGCCGCCCAGAACCACAAGCATGATATGTGTGCAAAGGTGTACCGTGCAGGATATCGGCAATCGAGGCATACTGATAAAACGACTATCAATCGGGCTAACTCGCTCGCCCACAAAGGCTGCCGCAGCCGAAGTGAGAAGTGGTTCCATGTGGTTCATTTCTTGAGAAACCCGGAAGAGTGGTCCAACAGGCGGAAGAGTGCTCCAACGCCGCAGCGCCTCGACATGCTTTTGACTCGCGCAGAATTACGGCCCCTAAGAACGACGAAAATACCAGATCTCCATTCCGCCTTTTGGTTTTCTTTTTATTTCGTTCATGTCAGCTTTGCAACCAGCACAATTCCGCACAGCATTTCTTCTGGGTGCCCATGCGCCTGCTTCATGATTACTGATTGCAGCGTTGGGGTTCCTTTTTTTTCGGTGGTACCACGGAGGAATCACAATGCGTCCTGTGCGGAGGATACCAGAGCCTGCACCTCCTGCTCTTGTTTTTCGATCGACTGCGGTGCGGGAGTCGGTACCGAAGTGACATACATTGCGGCCTGGGGCCTTACTTCCGTGTGCGTTTTCACGTGTCTCTTAAGGTTGTCCTCCCGGGAAAAGCTCTTTCCGCAGTGAGGACAAACGAATGACCTAGACGTGGCAATGAAAGTGTGCTGATCGGTGCGGTGACGCTCGAGGGTGAAGTCAATTTTGAAAAAGCCTCTGCAGTCTGCGCAATTGTACGGCTTCTTCATTGCGTGGACCATCTTGTGGTTGACGAGTTGCTGTCGCTGAATGAAGCTTTTCCCGCAGTACTCGCACCGGAAAGGCCGCATGACCGAGTGGGTCACTGCGAGTCTCTTGAAACTGTGTCTTTAAGGAAAAAGAACAGAACGAAGAGAGGTGGCACAATGAGCAAGACAGCCTCATAGCCGTCTCAAAGGAGGAAGAGTGAAATAATCATTGCATTTCAAAAACACCACCACCTGCCATTCGGCGTTATGTAGCAGCGTTTACATGGCTTCGAATGAAGCGTGTTGCAGCCAGTTCGCGTAGCGGGCACTGCCCCTGTCAGCATAATGAATCTTTGTTCACTGATTAAAAACGCATTTCTTGTCTTTTACACCACTTATGAGATACGATGACGAAATAAGGCACATGTACGAACATATGAACATACTGTTCGCCGATTCGCTTTCATGTGCAGCGACACTAGTAGTGCGCCTCTGTGTCGCACTTGTAACTCCTGGCGCTTCTTGACTAGTTGCGTTTCTGTTTGCGATTTCTTGTCGGTGCCCCCACTAGTGCTGGTCGATGGGTCTATATTAAATACGTGAATCGTCGTAGCCCTGTAGACACTGCTTCAAGCACTTTTTTTTAAGCGATGTTTATTTCCTCGGGGCTTAAAAACTATCAAGTGAAATATGAGTAAGATGCTTAAATAAATGAAAAAAGTGGGCTGATTTGATGAAATAAAGAAGCGAACGAGAATATGGAACCTGTGTCCAGGCAATATAGCAATCCGAATTGTCCGGTGAGAGTCCCACTGCCACCAGGTGCCGAATTCTCGTCGGCTTCAGCGCCGGGCAGACCCACAACAGGTGGTGGATATCCGCCTCAAACTCTATGTTCTTGCAGACTGGACACCTGGGGCGGCGATATAAATATTTGAAATGTGGCCACTTGCATGTCGCAGCTGGAGTTAGGGAAACCCCGACCCGTATCCTCCGAAGCGCAACCTCCTCTGCACGGGTAAGACTACCGGGGAGGGTTACCACACACGGAGGGATTAGAGTACGTGTGCGGCGCCGGAGGTGTTCCTTTCTTGTTAAAAGGAGGGTGGTGTCATCCAGAGTGAGGACTCGAGACAAAGACGAGGTTGGGGTCGAAAGGCGGGTCGCAGAATCAGCGGGGCTTTGTGCTCTCAGGAGGTCACGCGGGACCCACTCAATACGGATTTGCTGCGGAATGCGAGCCGCTAGACGATGGATGTCTTGGCAGATTTCTGGGGTGCGACTGACTCGTCGAGTTAGTCGTATGACGTGAAGGGCGTCAGTGAGAATGACAATGCGGGCCGTGGGTAGCATGGGAACGGCGGCCACAGAGCAAAGTGCCTCTCGAACCGCAAGCATCTCTGCACAGAAGGAGGAAGGAGGTTCTGGGAGGCGAAACCTTGACGTTTTGTTCAGAGCAGGCTTGCAAGGACAGTAAACTGCCGTTGTTGTTTCGCAGTCCTGGATGTTTGCGTCAACGTACATAACGATCAAGCTGTGCGGCAGATTGGCGTCTTGCTTTGTAATTCGGTAGCAAAACGACGATGCCGCACGGGTAGATGATGGCCGTCGTAGATCATTTGGCTTGTTGTCGCTTAGCTGCACAAAACGCCAGGGAGGAAGAACTGGCGGGGGCGGCTGTAGAATGGAGTGCTATGAAGCATATGGCCTGAGTGCACACGTTGTGTGTGTAAGGCTTGACTTTAGGCGGCGAGCATCGCGTCATTGCTGCACCAGATCATCAAGTGTATTAAGCTGCGCATGTTATTGGAGCGCCACGATCGGGGTAATGCGGGGAAGGCAAGTGATGACCCTCATTCCCTCTCGATTAACAGCTTCTAGACGATCCCATTGAGCCCTCGTCAAATGCTAGGATTTGGCTTGGTAAACTAGGCGCGGTTGCACAGCCGGGCGCGCGAAATGTCTTGCAACATGAGAGCGGGCGCCGCCTGTTTTAAGAGCAATGCGTCTAATTAGACCTAACGCCTGAATTGCTTGCTTTTTAAACCGAGAAAGCCAAGCAGTACCTGTTCCTGACTCGTGTATTGTGAAGCCCAAGATTTTTACGGTCGAACTTTTTTGAATTGGAGTTCCGGACAGATGGAGACGAATTGGTGTTGCAGCCAATTTACGGCGCCCCCAGCGGTTGGCGACTGACACGAACGTGGTTTTGCTCACTGAAAGCTGCGGACCTGCTTGAATCTGCAGCTTGAATCACTTGTTCCGCCTGAAGAGAGATGGATGGCATGAAAGCTTCGCCGCGAAATTGGAGGATATGCAGTCTGTTATAACAGCGCATTGGCTTGTTGAACGACCAGAACGCAGTGACTTAAGACTTAAGCAGGAGATTTGCTTAGAGAAGCTAGATGCTTGCAAACTCTTGCAAGTGCTGGTGTATTTGCATATAGCCAAAGACCACCAAACAATTGGCTGCCATTTGCTGCAGTCTAACGCCACCACTGTTCCCGTCCTGAACGACCAGTCAGTACCAAAACGCAACAGAGAATCAAATTCTGGTTTACTTCTTATCGCTGAAGTAATGGCAGAAGGCGCAGTGGTGCCTTCTTCGAATCCTCGGCGGATGCTTCAGCAGGTGGTTCTCTTCCAAAACATAATTCCCGGAGAAGAAGACGCCGCATGCTTTGGATGGGAACACCGTGACTGAAACGGATTAACTGTTCTCAGTCTCGGAGACCAAACAGACTCGAGTACGAAAGTGTAACGGACTAGGAATATGTGAATGCTCCTCCATCACAATCTACACTCCGAAAGGCCAATAAACCTATACGTACGAAGCACGACAGAAAGCCGCCCAATAGTGACCACCACTGCCTCATTCCTACCTTTATACTTTGTAATATTGCCTGTATCATGTTACTACCTAAAGTGCACACGTGTAATGCAAACAAAGACCAGGAGATGGTCGAGGTGCCTTACCAGATTAGTAGTTTCTAATTTTTAAAGGTCATGTCTTTCATTTTCACTACAAATTATTTCAAGGCATGAACTGATTGAGCTGTCTTATGTGTCTATTGAATCATCAAAACCGCGTCCCCTGCTGTAACGCCTCAGCGCTCCTAGGTACACTATAAGTAAAAATAAAATTGAGCTACTCATCAGCACAATATTCGATCTTTTACTGCCCATATCAGTTTTTAATAACACCGTGCAGAGATCTATACGAAAAAATGATGGGCTGTATAAATGTCAAAAATTATCGGGATAAAGCTTAAACATGCTTATTGTAAGAAGAAAGGACGATTCAGCACTACCACGCTTCGTCGTCATCGCTGGTGGCTACAGCGTGACTCTCGTGCTGAACCTTCTGCCTCCGCTTGGCTCTCTTGTAGTGGTGTGACCTGACTGCAGCCTGGGTTGGTCGCAGTAGGCCATCAATAAATGCGCTCTTCACTCGGTGGAGGCGCTAAGATGCTTGCCTCCTACGCCGCCCTGGAACTCCGCAGTCTCACGTTGTCCGTTCCCATGGCGGCGACAACCTAGCAACACCTAGCCTCACCTCCACCTGTCGAATTATGTCACCGATACCTCGCTATCTTCAATGGCATCTGCGGCCAAGATGTCGAGGACTGGTTGTCAGCCTCCGAACGGGTGAGCCGGCCCAGCAATTTGGATGATGCTCTCAAGCTTAACAACGTAATTTTTACATAGCTGCCGTTGCCATTACGCCATATTGGTACCACGATTCAGACATAACCACCTGGCCTGCATTTAAGATAATTTTTCCAGAAGCGTTCAGCCGTCCAGCCGTTCGCAAACTTCGTGCTGATGAGCGCCTACCCTCGAGAGCGTACCAGGCACAGGAAGTCTTGACAAGCTTCGTCGGGGACTTATGGAAACGCTTCAACCCGACTACGGCTGAGAAAAATGAGATTCGGCACGTCTTGAAGGGCACTGATGGCAGCGCCTTAAATATGCTCATTTACTAAGAGTCCCACTAACATCGCGACGGTCGACTAAATTTGTCAGAGCTCTGACGAGCTGCGCAAGCCGCCTCCCGCGCCAGCAGGTTCACCACCCTGCGGACGCGTCGCTGGCAGGACTTGCCCAGGACATCAATCTCTCTTGCCTCTCCACCGAAATCAAGCAGCATGGGCACCAGGAGGTCGCCCGTCGACTGTTGCTGCTGCCCTGACCTCCGGAACCTCAATCATTCCTTGCTCTGCATCTGAGGTATGAAATACAGTACACATGTTTCCGAAGCTTCGCCCTCCGACCAGCCTCCGCCTCCTGTTGCTGCCCCGCGGCCGTTTGCTGAGGGCGCTCTCACTCCGCCTGCACCCACCGTTGTGTCGCTGAGTTACCCCGAGACCTTCGCGCCGCAGTCCAATCTGGCGGCTCCTCGTACCTGTGCAGAAGCTATGGCTCGCCCAGCCGTCGTTCTGCCATATGGGTGTCATTCGCTCACTTTTTCACTCGACACGCACTTTTGCTATTACTAGGACGCCGCCGGACAATCGCCCGCACATCGGAAAATCACCTGATGTACTTTGCATGCGGTATAACCGCACACATCGCACTTTATTGCCGACGCCACATGCCGCTGTCTGACCGTGCACCACTTTCAACGTCCTGTTGGTAACTGCAGTTAACAGTTCCGCCGGAGCCGGCCCCCGCGTCATATGCTCATGGTACCTTCCGGTCCCATAGCTCATGTTCACCTCGAGGGCACTCTATTTCGCCTATGTGCCGCCCACCTCCCTCTGCCGGGCTAGCAATATAACCGGCGAAGCTTCAGTGGCACGAACTGCGTACTCGTTCAAACATACAAGCCATCTTTTCCAAACGAACTTCATTGCCACTGTATACCAAGGTGTTTCGACGCTTGCCCTATTGGGCACTGGTGCTGCCGTATCTGTTATTAGTCAAGTACTCTGTCAAATTCTTCGCAAGGTGACAATCGGACCTTTCTGGCTTGTCGCTGCGCACCGCCAACGGACCTACCTCGAGCCAACACCTCTCTGCACATGCCGAATAATAGCTGTCAATGCTATGTAATTTCTTTAATTATTCGTCCTCACCACTTGTTCTCACGACGATATCCTCTGCTGGGAGTTCCTCTCATAGCATCGTACCCTGATTAAAGGAGCCCGTCCACAAGTCAAACTCTCCGCGACGTGTGTTCTG
Source organism: Amblyomma americanum (assembly GCF_052857255.1). Taxonomy (NCBI): domain Eukaryota; kingdom Metazoa; phylum Arthropoda; class Arachnida; order Ixodida; family Ixodidae; genus Amblyomma; species Amblyomma americanum. Next base: position 98,177,347 of record NC_135507.1, on the reverse strand, counting down.
TCATCCGCTGCCGTGCTTGATAAGACGAGTAGTCGTGCTATTACCAAACCCCTCGTCTCCCAGGACACCACTATGCCACCCGTCAGGATACAATGGTTACAAGCTTGGTGCTCGGCTTCTTTAAGGTGAAATGTTTTGGAAATGGGTGTTGACCAAACCTTGAGTACAACAAAAAATACTTTTGTGCCATGGCGCTCTTTCGCCAGTGACGACCTTGCGCCATAAAAATTGATCATCATCATCACATCATTCTAAACAGGCTGCGGACAACCATCGTTCTCTGTAGCACAAATATCGGGTGTGCATTTATCGTTAAAATAAGAAACTCGACAGAAAGACACATGTTTCTTTAGTCATGCTTGCTTAGCAACTGACGCTCAGGAGTCAGCAAATGTGTAGAGACCATGAAACAATCCCAAAACTCTATGTCAGCAATATGTGGTGGCGCTTCTCTGTGTTCTCGGTAAGTGTAGTAAGCCTTCCTTAATGTGCTGGCCTGAACGCCGACACGTTCCCGTAATTTTTTTAACAGATGCGCAGACAGGGCCGGTCTTCACTTCAGTATATAGCGGCAGGCTGTCTGCAGATAGCGCGCACGAGTCGTTGGTTACTCAGGCACTAACTCCAGTTGCTAATAAGCACTTGTTTAGTGTATGTTCTGCATGCTCTCTAAAGCAACTATGGCTTCCGCTTGACTCTAGTTATTCCTAAGAAACAATGCTACTCAGCGAAATATAAAATAGTTCCTCGTGCAGAGCGGTTGTTTCTGGTGAAAATCGAGGCCTGCGGCTGTGAACTAATTAAGTCATGCCATTACGCTTTGTCTGCAATGCGCACGCAGAGCAAATACTTGACGCCACACCTGCGTTTCACAGATTAATCCGCGGAAGCACAAGCATATGCGTGCAAAGGCATCTGGTGCTAAATATTTTCAATTACGGTACACTAATAAAATGGTTCCCGCGCGCTATTTCGCTCGTGAAAAGCGTTTCCTTGTGGCGCAATTTTCTGAACAAGCCGCACCTGAGGGAAATGCGCGTAATAACAGGACACTGTATTAAGGAGGCTACCCTGTGCGTTTTTCTCGAAAACATGCAGGCTTCGTCAGAGTGTGCTGTCCAGCATATTGGCACAGCTTCCGCGGTTTGCCCACCTTTCGTTACGCCTGTACATACGTCAGACATTAATGCCACAGAGTGCTCCAACAGCGCAGGGCTTCGACATGCTTTTTATTCGTCCAGCATTACTTCCTGTATCAGCCAAGAAAATTGCAGGGCTTAACTGTGATGTTTGTTTTCTTTGTTTTTATTTCGTTCATTGTCTTTGTAACCAAAGCACTTCTCTGCTGCCCTTTCTTTTTTTTTGCGGGGGGGGGGTCCATACGGCTCCATGTTCTTTGCTGGTTGTTGTATTGTGTATTGTGGTTCGTATTTCTCCTCCAACCGCAGAGGAAGCACTCGTGCATAGTGTCACTGAATATGCATGGTGTCTAAGCCCATATCACGGAGCGTCCTGTTCACATGCTAGTGGCCGGCTACACTTTCTACTTTCGTATTTCTTCGCTTGGCTGTGTTTTGGAAACCTGTTCCGGAGCTGCAGGCAATGTGGTGCGGCGTCTCTCAAGATGCCTCTGCAGTTGCCTCTTAAGGTTCTCTTTGCGGGAAAAACCCTTTCCGCAGCGAGGACACACAAATGACGACGACCTGCCAACAGCAGAGTGTTTCTCATCGCAGTGACGCTTGAGGATACAATCTCGGCTGAAGATAGCATCGCAGTCGCCGCATCCGCAGGTATTTTGCCCTGAGTTCTACCAGATGCTGCCGCTGTATGAAGCTTTTCCCCCAGTCGTCGCACAGGAAATGCCGCTCGCCCGTGTGGGCGAGTGCGTGCATGTCGAAATGGCCTCTGGGAAAGAGAAAAAACAAGGCGAGGAGAATTGACACAGTGAGCAGGACAGCCTCATCGCCGGCTCAAGGGAGGAAGAGCGAAATAATCATTACATTTGCCAAACACCACACGAGACAGTTCACTTATATGTTTTAGCGTTTACATGGCGGCAATGCCAGTTGGAGCAGAGGCCACTGCCATGTTGCAGCATTATGAAGCTTTGATTAGCGCTTAAAAATGCATTAGTTTTTTTATGATATAAAATGACAAAACAACATACAGACTTGCAATGATGCTTTGAAACCCGCCGAAATATGTCGCGCGCTCAATTTTATTGCCGACCACTGGACTTCGCAGCGACGAGGAATGCGAACATGTGAACACACTATTAACCCATTCGCTTTCATGTGCAGCGAAACTAGTGGTGCCCCCCCCCCCCCCCCCAAACCCTGTGTAGGAAACGGGCACTACTTCATTACTTGCTTCTTGTCGGATCTCCCCATTAGTGCATGTCGATGCGTCTCCGCAACGACGTGAACTGTCCCGGAAGTAAAAGCGCGGTTTTATTCACTACTTCCTTTTGAAAGAAGAGAAAATTTATTCCAGCTTAGTCGTAAAATTCGAATACATGCAATCAGATTTAACAGTGCATTTGCCTCTTGAACGAAAAGACCAAGTTATCACGCTCACCACCCTGTCTAGAGAAGCTAAATGTTTTAAACCCTTGGTACTGCGGGTGTATGTATAGGCATCCTGTGCTAAATAGCGCCAAATTTTAGCTAATGTTCGTTTCTTTCTCGTCACCACTGTTGGTGACCTGTACAAATAACGAATACCAAAGTGCAATGTGAAGAATCCGCCCGATACACAGCGGTGGCTGGGCCAAGACAACGTTTATTGCTTTGATGTGCGTTAATACAGGCGTTGTGCGAAACGGTTAGAGAAGGAGCGTGAGGAGGATGACAGCGGCGATAACTGTTGCCGTAAGTGTGAGGAGGAGGACAGCGCTGATAAATGTTGCCGTAATCTGGCGTGACGTCATTACGATGTAGCATTTCGTTAACCCTACGGTACATAGCGGTCTAGGGGTTTTCGTGTCCGGCCCGACCGGCGTGGTGCTAGCGTCGGGGTGCTTGGGGCAGCCTCGCGTATTCCTGGCCCCTGTCCCGGTGTCCCAACTACTTGGGAGCTGGCAGTTCCATCTAGGGGCAGGGTCACCGGCTCCGTCGTCCCGGTCCCCCCCACGTGGCTTGATCTGGACGGTGTGTCGGCGAATGTTCTCCCCCTCTCGACCATCGGCGTTCACCATGCGAGTGCCGTCCCATGACATGATTCGGGCTGGAATCCATGGATCGCCTCGCCCGAAGTTCTTTACCCAGACAGGTTCCCCCGGCCGCAACACACCAGGAACGTGGCGGTCAACTGGAGACTGCGAAGCGAGAGGCCCCGGAGGGGCCACTGCGTTGTCTAGTCTGGAACGGAGCTCATAGCCCATAAGAAGTTTCGCTGGGATACTGCCCCTGGCCTGCGGCGTCCTTCGGTACCTGTGCAGAATCCCTGCCAACTGCGCTTTCAAAAACCTATGGACGTTCTTCTTCAAAAACTCTTACAGTTCGCACGGCGCGTTTCGCGAGCCCATTGGACGGCCGTGATACGGTGCTGCCCGGAGATGTGGTATGTTATTTAGCTTCATAAACTCCCGAAATTCAGCACTTGTATATTGTGGGCCATTATCAGAAACCAGCATCCTGGGCAATCCGAACGTGCCGAACAAGGTGCGCCAGGCTTCTATAGTGGCGTTGGTGGTGATGCTTTTCAGGGGTACCGCTTCGATCCATTTACTATGTGAATCCATCACGATCAGTAGCATGTGTCCATCGATCGGCCCCGCAAAGTCAATATGCAGCCTGGACCAACGCTCGCCCGTTTCTGGCCATGCGACCGGGGATTGCTTGGGGGGGGGGGCATAGGCACTGCTTGTACGCAACTGTGACACGACTTAACGATGTTCTCAATCTCGTTATCAATTCCGAGATACCACAGCAGGGAGCGGCCTGGCCGCTCCATTGAGCAAATACCTTGATCAGAATCATTCAGCAGGCGTAACAGTCCCTCTCTTGCGCTGTTAGGCACGATTACGCGATGGCCCCAGTATAGAAGCCCATGACTCTACGTTATCTCCGCGTTCCGATTGAAGTATGGTCGCAAATGCAGGTCCTTGGGCCCCATGTTTTTTGGCCATCCTTCCAACACCCATTTTTCCACTATCCACAAGTCGTCATCGTGCGAGGTGAGAGCGGCCAGTTGCTTCGCGGACATAACACCGTCATTGAGGTTTTCAGTGAGGAACACATACTCGCCATCCCCGGTCCCTTTCAGTGTCTCTGGCTGAGACGCTGCGGACGTAGGAACGCGGCTAAGGGCACCTGCTGGAACGTTCTCCTTTCCCGGCTGGTGTTTGATGACGTAGTCGTATGCACTCAGCAGCAGGGCCCATCCCTGGATTTGGGCGGCGGCCATAACTGGTGCCAGCCGATCAGGATGAAAAAGTCCCACAAGCGGCTTATGATCAGTAAATAGTGTGAATGGCTTACCGAGTAGGTACTGTCGGAATTTCGAGACCCTAGAAACTAGAGCCAGAGCTTTGCGCTCCAGATCTGAATAATTTCGCTCGGTTCTGTCAGTACCCGAGAACGAAAGACTATGGGGCTGAAAACTTCTATGAAAAGCCTATGGCCCCACGTGATAACGGGTGCGGTCTAACAATGTCTATGTGAACGTAAGGAAAACAGTCCGTCAGGCGGCCGAAAAGGAGAGGCTGACGTGACGGTATGCTGGTGAACTTTGACGTGCTGGCAGTGATTGGAGGTTCGTGCCCAGTGGCGGAAGTCAGCATTGATGCTTGGCCAAAGGAAACGAGATGTGATCAGCTTGTGCGTCGCATGAATACCAGAGTGGCTCATGCGGTGCAGTTTATCAAAAATGGCGCGACGGAACGCCAAAGCTACGTAGAGGCGCAAAACGGCAGTGGATGTCTCGCACGTAAAGAATTCAGAGGAAACCGGCAGTGGACATTCGGCGAAGGGCATGGACGTGGAGAAGGAGCGAAGACGATGCAGCTCTGGATCATAGCGCTGTGCAGCCGCTATTTCCTCCATGTCCACTGGTGATTCGGACGCCATTGCACTAACACGAGCAAGTGCGTCAGCAGCAGCATTCTCCGGGCCATGGACGGAGATCGACTGTAAACTCGTAGATAAAACACAGTTAGCGAATCTCGCGTGCAGTGTAGTTGCTGTGGTTCCTTTGGAAGGCAAACGTCAAGGGCTTGCGGTTCGTGATGAAGTGAAAGTCCCGGCCCTCCAGGAAGTGGCGAAAATGCTTGACGGCGAGGTACACACCGAGCACTTCTCGACCGAAGGTAGTGTGTTTAGTCTCAGGTGGCTTCAGCTTTTGGGAGAAAAAACCGAGAGGCTTCCAACTAGAGACGTGCTTCTCGGGAACTGCGCCGACGGCAATGCTCGAGGCGTCGGTGACGAGGCGCAGTGGAGCGTCAGGAACTGGGTGTGTGAGCAAATTGGCTTCTGCGAACGCCTTCTTGGCAGCAGAAAATGCAGCTGCAGCGTCTTCAGTTCACTCAATTGGCGCAGCAGAATCTGTTTTAGTAGACAAAAGATCGGTCAGACTTCAGGAAAGAGGCGCACTTCGGGAGAAAGCGGCGGTGAAAGTTCAGGAGGCCTATGAATCTTCTGAGCTTTTTAAGTGACGTGGGGGCGGGGAAATCTTTAATGGCCCGGACTTTGCTTTTGAGAGGCCGAATACCTTGTGGAGTGACAAGGTGGCCTAGGAGCGCTATTGTAGCTACGCCAAAGATACAAAGAGGCACTTGCTCGTGTTGATGACTAGCCCATATTCATCAAGTCGCTGTAAGAGGCCGCGCAGGTGAGCTTCATGCTCAGAACCGGATGAACTTGCGACGAAGAGATCATCGATGTAAGCAAACACGAAGTCGTGGCCTAGCGTAACATCGTTGATAATTCGCTGAAAAGTCTGTGCGGCGTTGCGCAAGCCAAAAGGCATCCGCACGTACTCAAAGAGGCCCAATGGTGTGGTAATGGCCGTCTTGGGAATATCAGCTGGCTCCACAGGATTTTTATGACAAGCTTTCGCTAAGTCAGTTTAGAGAAGATCGTGCACCCAGCCAGATTTGATGTGAAGTCCTGTATGTGAGGAAGTGGATAGCGGTCTGGTAAAATGTGAGTATTAAGGGCGCGGTAATGTTCACATGGTCTCCAGTCGCCCGGATCTTTCTTTGCCACCATGTGAAGTAGCGATGCCCAGTTGCTGGAGGAAGGGCGTACTATGCCGAGTTCAAGTATATGTTGGAACTCACGGCGGGTGATAGCGAGGCGTTCTCCACACAAGCGGCGAGGGCGAGCAAACACCGGGGGTTCCGATGTCACAATGTGGTTGGTGATCGAGTGCTTCACTGGTAACTCTCTGCTGCGCGGCTTTGTCAGGTTGAGAAAATCAGCGAGAACTTTCGCATACAGCTAAACAGAGCGCGAAGCCGTCACCGCAGCGGAGGAGAGTGCGCCATTGACGAAGAGGTGCGTGCTGAGGTCTATGAGGCGATGAGCTTGCATGTCGGCTGCTAGGTTGAAGAAACTGAGGAAGTCCGCGCCGTGAACAGCTTGCGAGACGTCAGCGATAGTGAAGATCCAACGAAACGTGGGGCGTGTTCCCAGGTTAAGCGTAAGGGACCGTTGGCCGTACGTGCGAATGAGACAGTTGTTGATCGCTTGAAGCGGGGAGATCTGGTTGTTGCGACAGCGATCTGCCCAAGAGGCCGCTGTGACGCTGACCTATGCTCCCGTGTTGACCAGGAAGCGAGCGCCAGTGATCTTGCCCGAAACATAAAATAGGCGACATGCCCGTCCACCCGCACCATTTGCCGCCGTCAGTGGCTGGTTGCAGCGTTTCCCGACCAGGAGAACGGGTGGGTGCACTTGCGGGCAGAGCTGCCGAAGGTACGGTGGTACCAGCATACAGCCGAGGGCAAGGTGACGGGCCACGCGTCAGATGCCTGGGGCTCTGAAGAACGCGAAGGTGGCGGGGAGCCGCGGCATGACCGGAAATTTGGCGACGAACGGCGTGGTAAGAGCGCGAGGTCATCGAACCGCCTGGCAACAGCATTAAGTTGACATTAGATGCTGGCAGGCTGGTAGTCTGCGGCAGTAGTTGGAGGCGGACTGGCCACAGAGCTGACGTTGGGGAGCCGTGCGTTGTCCGCAACACGGTCAGCGAGTTCAGCGAGCTTGTCTAATGAAACATCACCGGCCGCTGCGAGGATGGGGACCATGTGTTGGGGAAGATGCTGAAGGAACAACTCACGCCGAAGGTGGTCGTGCTGAGCAGCAGTCTTCAAGAAGCTGGCGCACGCGTCGGAGGAACTGCGAAGGGTGTTGTCACCAAGCTCTGTAGCGCTGAGGAGCTGCTGGAGTTTGCTGCGCTCGGAAGCTTACCTGCGGTCGATGATAGCCGCCTTCAACATGTTCTGACTTTTGTTCCCTGTGCTCCGCGCACACTGGGCAATCGGTCACCAAAGCTTTCAGCTGGCAACTCAACCCAGGCCGCCATACGGACTATCTGGCTCAAACTCTGCATTTTTCATTTCCTTGGTGACTCTCGTGGAAGCGCATCAAGACCTCTGCGCGTAATTTTTGTGGGATCTCCAGCCGCACACCTTTGAGTAGCACGCCTTCAGCGACTGTCAGCGCTGCTCTTTCCTGCCAGTATGGACGCAAGACCATCGACAACAATGAGAACTTTGGCCAGCCTTCCCGGCTGAATTTTACGCAAGCTTGACAGACTTCATCGGCTGCTTGTTCAGCTTTGACTCGTTCAAAAGGCTAGCCTCGGCGGCATTTGTCAAACAGCCAGAAACGAACTTGGCGATTTCGTTAACATTCAGCGCATGAGCATCAATTTGTTTTCCCTCAATCTTGTCTCTAGACAACACATCTGCAGTAACGAGGCTCTTACCCGGGACATGCACAACCGCAAAGCTGAACTGCATGAGTCTCATGCGAAAGCGCTGAATACGAGGTGGCAAAACATCTAGAGGTGATTTTCCCAAAACGTTACAAGTGGTTTGTTGTCGGTTTCAAACAAAATTTCAAGACCTTTGATGTACCCTTCGAATCGTTCTGCCGCCAAAATCATTGACAATGCTTCCGTTTCAATCTGAGAGTATCTGGTTACGGCAGGCGTCGACGAGCGTGACGCAAATGCAACAGAGCGTTTTTCATTGTTTGCTTGAACTTGCATCAGTACGGCCCCCAAACCGAATGATGATGCGTCAGCGGAAAGAATCGTAGGGTACTTTGCATCATAGTCAGTCATGATGCGCGTCGAAGAGATAACGTCTTTGACGTACGACCGCGCTTGCTCTTCGGCTGGTCCCCAAGTCCATTCGGAACCCTTCAAAAGCAAGTGACGTAAAGGCACCGTTTTCGAAGCCAAATCTGGCATGAATCTTGCCAGATAATTAGCCATACCGAGCAGCCGTCGAACGTCAGGCACGTTAGCTGGCGTTGCCGGTTCTTTGATAGCAAGAAATTTTTCAGGATCCGGCTTGATGCCATCTCGACTAAACACACAGCCAAGATATTTTGTCTCGGTTACCACAAAAGAACACTTTTCTTTATTTAGCGTAACGCCGGCACTTGCTAGACGATCAAACGTTAGGCGCGGGCGCTTGTCATGTTAAGCCTTCTCGCTGCCAAAAATGAGCCCTTAATTTGAAAGAAGCTAGAGTTGGCGCCCAACTTCGAAAACACAGAGGCCCCACTTAAAAGACCGAGGCTATCATGAACTGTCGGCATGACCTAGCGCTCGCGAAGTATACTTTTGTTTAATTGCGTCAAGTGGACGCAAATACGAACCGCTCCAGATGGTTTGAGTACTCGCACAATTCCTGCACGCCATTCTGTTGGTTCATCTAATTTGCGGATCACACCATCTCGCTCCATACGCTCGAGCTCCTGCTTAACTCAGTCACGCAAGGCTAAATAAATCTATGCGACGCGCAACATGAATTGCAAAAGGTATCGAGTTCGGCTTTAGTCTAATTTTGTATTCTTTTATCGCTCCTATACCACTGAAAAGCTGCAGGTAGGAAGCTTCAGTGGCTGTTGTGCTACTGACCGAGTCTGCGAACTTAACTTCCAGAGCCTCAAGCGCTGAGAGACCCAAAAGTACGGAGCGTAATGGTGAGACCATCTACATGATTTGCTGGACAGTTTTTTTTCCCACTGGCATGAGACTTTCCCAAAACATTCAATGCGCTCATTCGACGGGCCTGTTAGGATTAGGTCGCACTTTTCTAGCCTGGTAGGCAAACCGGGCAACGTTTAGAGCACAACGGAAACTTCGGCACCAGAATATACTTTAGCGAACACCGGAGTGCCATTAATGACGACCTGTACATACCGAGAATTAGAGCACTACCCGTTCACCGCGCCAACGAAATACGCCCCCTTGTCCATATGGAGAGATGAAAGTTGTACCTTCTTTCCATCACGTGCAGCCTTTTTCCGACATACAGCTGCAAGCTGCAAACTGTCCGGAACAACCGCAGTAGTGGCATTTCGCTGCTTTTTCTGGGCACGCGGCTCTAGGGTGCGCTCCTTGACCCCAGTTGGAGCATGACCCGGGGTTGCCTGGTCGGTAGGATTGTACTCTGGGGCACCGACCATGTATTCCCGGTGCACAGTTCTTTGAAGAGCTGCCCGAGTGCTGTCCTGAAGAATTCTTTCCGGGCTGCTTTTGCTTGCTGACCGCGTCAAGGTTGCTGGTCGCCGCTGCCAAGTGTTTGTCGCCGGTTTTTCGCAGTTGCTGCTGCTGTCGTAGGACGGTCTCCTTTGAGTGCGCTTTTGCCAAAGCGCTGACGAGTCAAATTCGCATCCTTTTAAAGCGACTCAGAGAGCTTAGCATCCCTGAGGCCGACCAGGAACCTGTCGCGAATCATGCGCTCTTTTTTCTTTTATTTGCACCGGTCCGCCAGCGTGTGCAACACGGTAACGAATTGGCCGACTGACTCTACAGGTCCTTGAATGCGAAGGTAAAAGCATGCGCTCTCATAAACAAGGTTTCTTGCGGCGACGAAGTTATTGTTGAACTTCTTTCTGACGACTTCGTATTGCTTCTGTTCTTCTGGTAATGCAAAAGTCGGGAAGATTTCTCTTGCTCGCCTGCCCATCGTATAGAGTCCTGACCTGCGCTTCGTCGCTCCGCTCATTTAGGCCCGAGGCGAAGCGGTAGTCATCAAAGAGTTGGATCCAAGAAGGCCATTCGGACGTCCGGTCGATGTCAAACCTTGGCAGAGCTGGGACCGCGAACATGCCGTGAAAGGGCTTGACTGCGTTGTCTTCTGGCATGGCGCCGGTTGACGAAGTTAAGGCAACGCCCCTCGAATGCCAGAGAATCCCACTTCTGACAAGATGTGGTGTTGCGGCCCTTTCCGGACGCCGAGCGCAGACGGGCAGCGGGCAGGAAGGAACTGAGCCTGACTCCGATGCCGGGCACAATAACAACCTTTATTTGACGCAAGGAGCATATCTATATACAAAGCACTCATGTGACAAGCGACGTCACGGACAGACAACGTTTCAGACATCAGGGCGAAAGCGCCCGATAACGCAGACACATGACACGCGGCCCAGGCGCTATCAGCACAGAAGGGTCGAGCCGATTCCGGCGAGCTGATGACGTCCACTAAGTCCTCAGCAACATTAGGAGGCAGGGACGACACCAGATGGAGGAACTTGGTCTCCTGGCTGGTGATACGTCGCAGTTGGAAATGCGCCTCAGCCTGCAGGAGCCAGGAGCAGGGGCTAATGGGCGGCAGGCTGACTGGCTGGAACGCGGCCACAGGAGCACCGAGGCTGAGCGTTCTGGGACGGGTCGCCGCCGGTAGAAAGGGCGGAAGAGCCAGCGGAATCCGTGGAGGAGGATGGGGTTGCGTATTCGAATACGGGTCGCCGAATCTGTCGGAACTAAGGCGAGGAAGAACCAGCTCCGACAGCGTTGAGGTTCGAACTGTTTATCTGCGCTGTTCGTGCTGCGGCGGCCTAGCCCAACTTCCTCCTTCTTGTCCGGCGCAGCGTGCCATGGCCTGCGAGCCGAGCGCTGCGCGAGGGACGCTACAAGGGCTTTAACGTGCACTGACATCGCACAGCACACGGGCGCCTTAGCGTTTCACCTCCGTCTCAAAAAGAGCCCGTGTTCTGTGCGATGTCAGTGTATGCTAAAAATTCACAGGTGGTAGAAATTGTATTTGTTCCTAATTGGTCGACCAGTGCGACACCATCTTGTCAACGCATCTAGTAACGCGCCTGTGGTGCGCGCGCGATGATTTGTAGCGTGAAAACGCCAGAAATACACACTGAGATACGCAGCGTTCTCATAATGCGCATTCGTTTCCCGCTGACTAGCTGCTCACGAAGCTCAAAGTGTACGCCGAGCAAAAGGTATCTCTTCATGATGCGATTCGTCAGTCACGCTAACCGAGTTGACTGCGTGTGAGTACTTAAGGTGGAGCCACCATTTCCACGATTTCCCCTGCATTATCTATTGTAGTCTCGAAAATTATTCGAACGGGAACGTAGGTTTTCTCACTTCAGAAACCGACAGTACTATAACGCGAACAGAATTCTGCATATGTGCTCGCCGCGGAGGCTTAGTGCTAAGGGTGCTCGGCTATACTGAACCTGAATACCCTGGTTCGATCCCGGGAGCAGCGGCCGGGTTTCGATGGAGGCAAAGAACTAAAAGCAGAGTTTCGATGGAAGCGAAACGCATAGACGCCCGTGTGCTGTGCGATGTCAGTGCACGTTAAAGATAATTGTTTTTTGGGGGGGAGAAAGGAATTGGCGCAGTATCTGTCTCATATATCGTTGGACACCTGAACCGCGCCGTAAGAGAAGAGATAAAAGAGGGAGTGAAACGAGAAAGGAAGAAAGAGGTGCCGTAGTGGAGGGCTCCGCAATAATTTTGACCACCTGGGGATCTTGAACGTGCACTGACATCGCAAAGCACACCGGCGCCTTAGAGCTTTGTCTCCATCGAAACTCTGCCTTTAGTTCTTTGCTTCCATCGAAACGCGACCGCCCCAGGTGGTCGAAATTATTCCGGAGCCCTCCACTACGACACCTCTTTCTTCCTTTCTTCTTTCGCTCTCTCCTGTATTCCTTCCCTTGCGGCGCGGTTCAGGTGCCAGCCGATATGAGAGACAGATACTGTGCCATTTCCTTTTCCCAAAACCCAATTAAAAAAAATTTAAGGCGCCCGTGTGCAGTGCAAGGCAATTTGAAGAGCCCCATAGTGTCGAAATTATTGTAAATTGCCTGTTGGGGAACCCTGGGGATCTTTAAAGTGCACTGACATCGCACAGCACACGGGCGCCTTAGCGTTTTTCCTCCATAAAAACCGCGGCGGCTGCGTTTTTATGGAGGAAAAACGCTAAGGCGCCCGTGTGCTGTGCGATGTCAGTGCACGTTAAAGATCCCCAGGTGGTCGAAATTAATCCGGAGCCCTCCACTACGGCACCTATTTCTTCCTTTCTTCTTTAACTCCCTCCCTTATCCCTTCCCATACGGCGCGGTTCAGGTGTCCAACGATATATGAGACAGATACTGCGCCATTTCCTTTCCCCCAAAAAACCAATTATTATTATTGAAAGGAAATGGCGCAGTATCTGTCCCACATCTCAGCCGACACCTGAACCGCGCCGCAAGGAAAGGGATAAAGGAGGGACTGAGAGCAGAAAGGAAGAGTTGCCGTAAGGGAGTGCTCCGGAATAATTTCGACCACCTGGGGATATTTAACGTGCACTGACATCGTACAGCACAGGGGCGCAGCCTTTCGCGTTCCGCCTCCATCGAAACGCGGCCCCCGCGGTCGTGTTCGAGCCCGGGTACTCCGTATCAGTAGCCGAGCGCCCTAACTAACCACTGAGCTACCACGGTGGGGTTGAAATTATTCAAGACTATTTGTTTTTAGAGAATTGAAAGGCACAGTAGCTCTCACTTCCCAGGTGGATACCTCAACCCCGCCGTGATGAAAGGGAGAAAGTGAGACTGTTAGAGGAAAGAGAGAAATAGGTTCCGTAGTGAGGTTCCGAAGACCCGCTGAGGATCTTTAAAGTGCATTGACATCGCACAGCACACGGCCGCATAAATTATTCCGGAGCCATTTACTCCCTCACTTCCCTCACAGCACAGTTGAGGTGTCTACCAAGAACAGTTACTGCGCCGTTCATTTCCTGATAACCAGTTTTTTTCGCCTCCATCGAAACACGGCCACCTCGGCCGGATTTTAGCTCTGATACTCGAGCTCAGTAGCCGAGTGCTCTAACCACGGAGCCACTGCTGTGGAAATGATTCCGGAAACCCTGCACTACAGCGCCTTTTTCTCTCTTTCTACTGCACTCCCACTTTTCTCATTTCTCTTAAAACATGGTTATGGTGCCCACCGATAAGTGAGGGAGTGGTTAGTGCAGCTTTCATTTCCTCAAAACTAATTTTCAAATAGACGTGTAGTAAAGAGCGAATTGATTGTTACCAACATGGGAAAGTTTCTACTGCTTGTGCAAGTATTTAAAATCAGCTGTAAAGGACGCGCTTTGGTTAGCATGTGTAATAGAAGAGTGGTTTATGGTTGGTGGTTTATGGGGGATTAACGTCCCAAAGCGGCATAGGCTATAGGGAGGCCGTAGTGAACGGCGCCGAAAATATTAACCACGTAGAGAAAGGCATCTCTAGAACCAGTTGCACCACACTTACTACTTTGCAGAAACCCATTAATAGGATAACCATTCTAATTACGCCTAAGCTCCCAGAGATACCCGTCTTATTGATCACCATAAAATGAGCGTTGGCAGCAATGAGAAAAAGTAGGAGGATTTTAACGTAATTAAACCTAGTAGACGTGTGAAAGACTGTGTTTAGCCTGGTTGGCTCATGGTTTTACTTTTCTGTGTAGTCGGCACGTCTGGCGACGATGCTAGTTCAATAGTAGGCCGGCACGGTGGCTCAGTGGTTATGGCGCTCGGCTGCTGACCCGAAAGACGCTGGTTCTATCCCGGCCGCCACGGTCGCATTTGGATGTAGGTGAAATGCTAGAGGCCCGTGTATTGTGCGATGTCAGTGTACGTAAAAGAACCTCAGGTGGTCGGAAGTTCTGGAGCCCTTCGCTACGGCATCCCTCGTAGCCTGAGTAGCTTCGGGACGTTAAACCCCCATAAACCGGTTCGATAGTTGCATTGGTTGACGAAGAAGGCGATATGCAATGCATAGAGCGGGAGTGTTTTACAGCTTAGCACCAGGTGTATTCGGCTCACACAATAGATTAGAGCTCTCGCGCAGCAGCCTGCGAAGCTGATTTGTTCGCGCCGCCTCGAGTTCGACTACCCGTCGTGGATATTTATTCGAGTCCTTTTTCACTTAACATAGAGTCGCTATTGCTAGGCAACACCACCAGTTGAGAGGATTTTTGGTCGGTGTTGGCAAGCGTGTGTGATTTCGCACTAAAACCTCACGGCCAAAGTCTGGTTTAGATGCTCTTGCAGACGGCACCATGGTCCCAACGGAACTAGTCACGGGATTTTACAGTACCTCAAAGCAAAACTAAAATCTTTAGATCAACAGAAGTAACCACACGACTTTTTTCCACGTCTGCTGGCCCATCTCCTCTCCTCCTCCTCTCGCGTGCTGACTGTGGCGGCACCTAGCTCAGGTCTTGGTACTACACGCTCCTTGTATTCGTGTGCTGGAGGCCACTCATTCGATTGCATTGTTCATTTCACGCGTGCACTCGCGCCTGTGTGTGTGAGCGTGTGTATGTATACGTGCTTTAAAGCGTAGCGCAGTTGTGAGAGCCTGCCAGCTAGCGTGCGGTATGGTTATGCGCATCATACGGGTTTGCACGTGCAAGCATGGGCCTCCTTGCCCTTGCATGTATTTGAGCGCACATCTGTGCGTGCTTGTGTGCGCGAGCGTGTCTGTATGTCTGCTTCGGGTTGGTATATGGGGTTTAATATCTCAAATCAAAACAGGCATGAGGGATGCCATAGTCGACGGCTCCAAAATAATTTAGACCACCGGGGCGTCTTTAACGTGCACTGACATTGAACAGTACGCGGGCTTCTGGCAATTTGCCTCCATCGATATGCGACCGACGAAGCCGGGATCGAACCCGCGTCTTGCGGGTGAGCAGCCGAGCACCATAACCACTGAGTCACCGCGGTGGCGTACAGTGCTCATTTCTACACGCATGTCGGTGTGAGCGCCTGTTTTGACCTGCTCGCGTGCATCTGTGCGTGTGTGCCTTCATATCTCTGGGAATGTATGTGAGTGCATAGGATTGAGCGTATGTAGTGAGAGTGCGCGCGTTTTTGTGTGTGCGGGCAGGTATATGTGTGCACGCTTGTTTGCGTATGGGCGGCGTTACGAACTGCGAACTGCCCGGCAAGAATATCGTACGTTTAGCGACACACTTTTTGGCGTTTAACTCATGAAATTTATGAAATAAAAGTCGGGATTTTCCAGGACTTCCTCAATAATGTCCCCTGGACTGCAGAAATGTAAAAACAATTTGAGATTCATTAAAATATTAATTTCATACTAGTTGATTTCAGCTTATTTTCATATCTGAGTGCTTAGCGCCGAACAAACCATGCGCGAACACGCAGGTACATGTTAGAAATAAAGTGTAAAATTAAAAACTGCTCTATCATCTATGAATGCACCATTACGACTGCATAAATTTTAGGCTGTTTTGCGTTAGGGCTAGCTTTTTCATGATTTTTTTCTTTTCACAGGCCTCCTGCATCTCTGACAGAATACACTTTGGCCTTGCATTGATAAATATGTTGAAGAGCGTTACGTCAAGTATGCGAGCAGTTCAAGGAGATATGCGGGGAGAAATTAAAATTATTCACATTTCTGCGCTTTGTATCGTGTATGCAACGTTGGGCGTTATTGGATTAAACTTATAAGCCGCTAGCCGCTGCTTATTAAACCCGTCACTCCGCAAGTGACTCGAACTAGGGGAACAGGCGATTCCCCATTAATTGCGGCGGGACGTGAACACGCGGAAGAAGGCACCGAGCCCAAGCACGCTGCTCATCGCGAAGAACGGAAGCGGAGGAAGGCGGTCGCTCCTCAGTAACCTAGGTTCGATGGTTGGGCTTTGGTTGAGGGGTGGTTCGGCGGGCTTGATAAACTCCCAGTTTCTGTGCTGTCAAATCAAAGGCGTAGTGACAGAACTGAATAATTTGTCAACAGAAGCTGCGACCACGTTCAGTCTTTACCTCTGTGGCAAGTTTTACACAACATGTCTTCCTCCTTTACGCAACATCCGTGCGTCATCAGTCCACAAACGGCAGGCACTGCTGAAGTAGAGAAGAAGAAAACAAGAGGAGAAACACTTTTACGGCGGGATAACTACCGTACATGGCTTGTACAGTCGTCCACAGACCTGTCTAGAGCATTCGAACTCCCTGCCGTCTGCTCTCCGCAGCGCGCTGATCGACGTCTAGCGGCAGCGCCTGGTTCAAGATAGCGCGGGTCTGATACTAAGACGATACTCAAAGATGTGCTATCTCGAAGCAGGTGCTGCCGCTAGACGTCGCTCTGCGCGCTGCGGAGCGCAGACGGCAGGGAGTTCGAACGCTCTAGACAGGCCTGTGGACGAGCGGGCCGTACAACCAAACTGCGTTGTGAGAGGAGTAGCGAAGGAAGGAAGAGAAAAAATAACTGCAGAGACATAGTACGCATGACGAAGGCCATGCGAAGCGAGGTCCAGCTGGAGTGCCAGTACGCCTCACACCACGGCATCCGGGCTGGCGTCGAGGTACAACCAACATAATCGTACAGGGCTCATGGAAATGCAGCTCAGCATGCGCCGCCTCTGAAGGACACGCTGATAGCTAGAATAAGGGAGTAATTACTCAAGCTATACAGCTTTCCTTTGTAGCCGTATGCCTGCGCTTGGGTGGATGCCAATGAGTAATTACTCCCTTATTACAAAGTTACTCCACATTGGGGGCTTCCCCTAAAAACATTTCACCAACACGTTGATAGAGTTTATCATCTTACCGGACTGCTGTAGGCTCACTTCCACTTTCTGCAATACTTTCGAGCTGAAGTGGGGCCGATTTCGTGGGCATATACAGGGTGTTTCACATAACACTTTACGCAATTAATAAAAAATAGGCGTTTTGTGTTAGAACAATTTTTCCAGCCTAGCATTGTCAGCGGTGTGTTACATCAGAATACAGCTAAGACAAGCTAACTAGCAGGCTGGTTAACTAATATTGAATAACTAACTTTGAAACTATTACTGTTAACGCTCGTTAGTTACGCACCGCAAGTAATGTGAGGGAGCTTTTACAATTTCGAAAATGCGGTTACCCTCGGCGCTGTGGCCCCACAAACTCTGGCTATTTCGACGTGCTGCGTGAACTGGCGAGGTTGCTTTGCCTGCGAGCGTCTCGAAAGCGCATGTAATTTGGCGCGATGTAGCCACAATTTGTTCGGCTACCGCGCCGAGGGTAACCGCATACTCAAAATTTTAAAACTGTTATGTAAATTAATTGCTGTGGCGTACAAGGCTGCCAATAATTAAGGAGCCTGACAGAAATAGTTTAAAGTTGACTAATATATATTAGTTATCCATCCTGCTAAATAGCATGTCTTAGCTGCATTCTGATGTAATACACCGCTGACAATGCTATGCCGAAAAAGCTCTCTTCTAACTCAAGAAGCGTGTTTTTAAAAATTGTGTAAAGTGTTAGGTGAAACACTGTGTGTAGCTGCTTTGCTTGTTCCACTTAGCAGCCGAAGATTTCCCGCCAAGAAAGAGACAGTGATTCAGGTTTCTCCTTAAATTTAATTCAGCATCAACAACTTCGAACAAGTGGCAGCCTAGGCTCGACCAACGTCGAAACTATGTACATGCGGTCAGTCAATGTTATTTTTTTTTACCAAATAGAAAAACCATCATCCTCCGTTGGCTGACAAGTTGCGCTGCAACCAACACCCGGTCAATGTTGGACCAACTCTAGACCTACGCTCCTGGATTCGCAAGCCATAACGCTGGTAGCACATCAGAGTATTAGCAAAAACAGCGAAAAGCCCTGTCATGTTTATTGTCTACTAAGCGATGATTCCCACGGGATAAAAAGTGACAACGTCGACAAAAGCTTCAGCGCTTGCAGAAGATCGAAACGCGCAAAACAATTGCTCAATTTATACTCATAACACCCATCACTTTGGCTACAGTGCTATGGCGCTGTGATGAGGTAGCTCAAACAAAAATTATTCAATACAAACTAGCATCAAACATTAAATAATTATCTGAAATACGCTGGTGTACATGCACAATGTGGCTTCGCATGACATATACTATAATTTGAGGGAATGCTACACCTCCTCGCCCCCCCCCCCCCCCCCCCTCCCATGTGCTCTTTGGTCTATGGCTTACGAACGACACTTAAGGTCTTCTTGAGAATAAAAAGTGCACTGGTGCATATATATGCTCCTCAATTTTCTTTTTTAGACATGTAGGGGCCCAATTACCAGGCTTATCTTTTCAGGAAGTTCATCATTTATCTGTCTCCTGAGAAAAACTAGATAGTAGTTGCTTTTTTCTCAGTTTTATTCTTGGCGAGTGCTCGCTACTCAGCAGTGGTTGGCGCGTATTCACAGTGCCCTTCCTGCATTTCAACATCTACAATTGCCCTCGCCTTAGCCATACTCCGCCAGCACCTTTCAGTCACGACACCATTCTGTTCTTGCTCGAAAATGAATTACATTCGAATTTTGATACCCAGTGCCTCTATTTCGCTCTTCTTTCTCCTCGCATCGCTGCCACAACACAAAGATCATGTCCGATCTACGCACGTTTTTTTTGTGTGTGTGTGTGTTATGTTCATAATGCATGCTGCCTGTTTGGTTTACGACACAGCCTCGCTCACTGCAAAGCATCTCACAGGTTTGATGGTCTGGTTCTTTTTGTTTTACAATTTCTACAAAACAAACAGAACGTTTTCAATAAGCAATAAATATGTGCCCAATGGAGTTTCATGCGCATTTCACTGCAACAGATAAACAGTCATCAGCCGTTTTTTTTTTGCGAGGATGCGGAAGATTAGGCATCCAAGCCACATTTGGTCATAATCACCTTTCTTTTTCATTCACAACACATGGTAGACGATACTAAACAGGACATCACAAAGAAACCCACCATCCTGAATTACGCCGGAATGCTCACTAAACGGTGAGAAGATAATCTACACCTTTCTCTTCTTTTCGTTTCTTGGTTCCGACTTCTGCAAACCAACTCCAAGTTTGTTTCACACGGTGGCCAAAATATTAGCAGAATGGACCATTGCCAGATCACGACAAAAGACCTCTTTGGAAATGTTTTCATCGAGGCCCCGAGTTCTAATGACGCTGAGGATTTCAATCTTATCACCGTGCAGTGCTTGTTATTCCCATTCCCATTATTATTTTATAGACGAGAATATTTCTAGCCTGTGGGGTGTAGATTATTTCCAAAATGTTGCAGCCAAGAACCACTAGTGTATAATTTAAGTGTATACGCGTCGTAACACAAGACATGCATAGAGCACAGCGTTTAATGTACTTTTTTGCCGCTTTTAGACAAGCCAGTGATTATAACAATGATGATTTGGTATTGCGGACAGCGAAGCGATCTTAAGGTATTTTCATCAGAATATACTAATTCAAGAGTAACAAAGCAGGAACACTCAGTCACAGTACTGTGGTATGTTACTCGGCGCCAGAATTGTTGAGCATGCTGTTACAAATGCTTGAGTTCCACATTTACTCTGCAGCGGTAAAACGGAAGCTTGTGCCAGCGTTGGCCCAACATTGGCCAGCTCTGGCGTTAGCACTGTAGTCTGTGCAGGGGCGATCCAGCCCTTCGCCTTGAGAAAGGTAAAAATGCAAGCATTATTTGTTTATTTTCTTCTCCACATAATTCCTCTGCCGGTATTCTCTTAACAACACACTCCCAATGCGATAGCAGCTGCAATGTCCACTAATGCCTTGCACAGCGCACCCCATGATCCGGCCTGGTCGCTTTACCACTCAAGTCAACTGCTGCGGTTCACAGACACTCACCCAGATGATGCGTAACCAAATGACATTAGCTACAAATCAATTTTATCGTTACCTTTTGCACACAGTCACATATTACGGAACAATTTACAATGCATGTCGACATATTACCACGCCTATTTTGAAAGTTTATAAACTAGAAACTTTCTGTAGCCTCTGGACGTGGTTTATGTAATATACACGCATGAAATAGTTCACATCCGAGTATCAACAATTCCAACAAACTCGCGTCAGAAACACATGAAATATACTACTTTTGCTGTGACAGAGCGCAATGCTGGGCGAGAGGCAGAAGTCGTCGCGCTGAAGACACACTCATGCATTTCAGTTACCGTTGCCTGCATCCTGCGGCTGGAGAAAGAGCCGACTTTTCGAGAAACACCCCATCGCTACGTAGTTAGTAATTATTATGGCCTCCACGTGCACTAGCTCATTTGTCGCTTCCAGGTGTAATTAACTTCAATGTTCGCCAATAAAATAAGATCTGTGGCGCATCAATAGTACTGAAGGAATGGCGGTGCTGGAAGCGTGCACTCGAGGGACGGGACCAGAATCCAGTGAGGTTTGTCCCACAGCATTTCTCCGGGCCTTTCAATCGGTTAGATGTACACAGTGCTCTGGCCCCTAACGACCAGGCCAGAAGTCAGGAACGCGCTGTGCCCGAGAGCGCTCAAAGCGGGCTTGGTGCACCCTAAGCAGAATGTATCCGAAAGCACTACGGTGAAGAGTCCTAAAAATCCATCATCTAAACAATGTTTTCTCGCAGTCCGTTTCGTCGTTTTCTTACGTGGAGGCTGGCGGGGGGTACGCGATCAATTGCGAGGGCGGCTGCAAACGGGCAATGATCTGAGCTTGGCGTGGTAGTGAAACTGCGTTTTGGACTTTGCTGGGCATGCTGAACGTTCTAATCGGGAGAGCGACTGCAGCCTCTATCTTAGGCAAAGAATCTTTTAAGCATGTATTTCTGCAGCGAAAACTGTGCAGGACTCTGCGTGCGAACAGACTGAATTTATTTCGAAGTCATCAGGATGTCAATAGGCTTTGTACAAAATTTGGCACTACTGCACATCAATATACCCAGCATATGTTCTTGCTTCCGCCATCTTTTTGTGGCAATTGTTCCAGAGTATGACCCGTATTTTCATCCTTGCCCAACCGCCCGCATACAGCCACGGGCTGCGGTAATTGGCCTCAAGCCTACCTCTCTAAATACTAGTGTCCTAGAGTTCGTATCTCCTCCTGCTCACAGCGTTGTTCACCTCTTATTATTTTGTGTAAACCTTCTTTCTAGGAGTTTTACTTAGATTAGACAGTATTAAAACAAAAACACGATTTTTTGCAGTTTAGAAATTTTCGTGTGCACGTCTTGCAGGAAACATCTAGTAGGAGACCTATGCGATGGCGTGTTATGCAAATTACCAAAAAGAATATGAGCCTCGTGGGCTCATATTATCTATGTGGGCATAGAGGTAAGAAGAAAAATCGAAGCCTGAAAGGATTCATTCCACGCTAACCCCTCTTTTATTTCTGGAAGAAAAGATTTACGCCCAACGGAATCAAACGTAAGGTCTGCATGACTAGAAGCCACGAATTTTAGCTATGCCTGGCATTGTAATAGGCAAAGCGCATCAGTAAGCTAAAAATCGATGAAAATAAAGCCATCACCAAAATTATTTGTTTTACTGTGCTAAACTCTGTGAGTCTTAAACATTTTTTAAAACACCCCGTCCAACCTTGCCATCCCTTTCGATTTGCGCGCGTGCTAAAAAGCACAGTTAGGGACACATCCTACGATTTAACAAAGCTTAAGCCTCATGTAGAACCACAGTTTGCAGCAATGCAATTGTGTCTTTCAGAAAAGCCTGAGCCGGTATAAGCAATGCTCTAGTACAGCATAGGCGTCATGCTTTTTCACCGGCAACCATACACAGTGAGCGCGCCAGAAACATCATGCATTTCATGTTCTCTTCTCGGTTAAGTGATTCATACGCAAATATTTTGCAACTTCGTCAGAGCACAACCGTTCAGACACATGAAACCCATAGCCTATGCAACATTTCAACAATCATTTTCAGCCTTAGCCATGAGATGTAAACTCCAGAGAAGTAACCAGGGAGAGTCATCTCTCGCAGTTTTTCAATCCTATCAAAACACAGAAGGGCATAGCGCGGTGGTGAGGATATGCACTTTCCAAAGAGGAGCTGCCAGTAAATATCCTTCAGTGCCCTACAGACAAATATCAGTTGAGCTTACTAAACAAAGACTGAGGTATTCCAGACAAGTTCGACTAACACCTGTAAAAACCCGTTGTAGCCGTTGCATGACACAATTAAAGGACAAGCCAACGAGCCTAGTGCCGTGCCTTAGCAAATATAGCATGGCAAAACATGAGCATTGCCAGGAACAACGTCATAGTAGTCACCTAACCACCAAGGAAGATAACACAGTAGTGACCTGCGCGGCTATACGAACGGTACTGAAGAGCTGTACAGAAGTAAAGTGTCATTCAGACTTGCCAAGCAATGTAAAGACAACTGCAAACTTTTTCTTAATGGATGACAAGGGTACACTTCTACCTACCAGCGGAGCTTTCACATGCTTCGTATATTAAATTTCTGGGGAGCACGTTCCTGTTTCATTGTCACTACTGCATCCTCGGGTGTGTGACGTGGGATTTTAACCATGTACAGAGCAGACAAGCATCACACCCCACATTTGTACCACTATTTCAGGTCAAGACAATGTCAAGGGTTGTGCTATGGTTTCTGGCACTATTGGTGCGCACACTGAATGTTTTGCAAAAATGTCGGATAGAGCGCTAAAGAAACAGCTGCACACACAAAAAGGAAAAATGCAAGAAGCTTGGTTTGCTTTTGTTTCCCGTGTCAGACTCTGAGAAAATACAACGGAGGCATTTTCACGCCACTGGACACAATTAAATAAAGAAATATTAAAAATCAAGTGCAGTCAATTCTGCTTTCAAATCGAGCCAACTGTGTATCAAGGCCTTTCCCAAGATTCGTTCAGAAGATAGACAAGCTCCACTGAACCATACGACCAGAGAAAGGTTTACGGTCAACAGACAGACGAAAACCACCCCAGATAACAGTCATTATTGTCCTTCAGTTGTATGCCAACGCTAGAAGTTCGTTTTGTGAGACAAATGCTTGTTTTTTTAAACAAGTCCGTTCAAGAGAAGCTGTAATCAACATGGATCTTTGGCCAGCTACTGCACGTCCACACCTTAATTTGTTTCGGGAGACACCATTTTTGCTCTCACCCATGAAGTACCAACTCGAGGCTATCTGAATGCATGTGGCCAGGATTAAAAAAAAACAAAGGAGAGGTAGCTCGAAACATAGACGTAGCTTTCTGAATGCACGTCAATCTATTCTATTCTCTTCAGAATCTCAAAAGATCAGAAACCAAAGCTACAGCACTGCCGCTTGACACGCTTCATACAAGAGTGTCGGTGATGACTCAAAACAAGGGAATGTGACCGTTGAATAGGTGACAAATAAATGCTGCGAATGCTCTATCGGCAAAAAGCAGAAGCAGCATCCGGCCTTCCAAGCACAATCCAGCGCCTGCTGCCGTCTCTGCATAGACATGGGCTGACCCCGCCACCCTCCTGACTAAAAGGTCCTGAAACAAGCACCAGCATAGCTTTGGCACACATCCATAGGCATATATATAAGCTGGCAGAGAGGACAGTCTGAGAAAGTGCATAGTATACTTCGTAGATTTGTTGGTGCTGGCATTGGTTGGTGTTGGTGGTTCGTGCGTCAGCTTTCCATTTCCTTCTCTCTATTTCTCCCTCAAAGGGTGCCGAGCACTTCCCGCTGACTGGATCTGAGAGATGAGCATGTATTTTATTTTATTGTTCATAAACAGGAAACACTAAATAGGAGGCGTGGCTACCAGAGGGAATTGTTGAGGCACGACCCATATATTCCCCTAAGCTGTATACTGCTCGCATGCTCTTTGCACGCACTGACTTTTAAAAGTTTCAGTTATCTCAATTTTAGTGCTGAGAAACATTGCACACATTTTAAAGCACCGTAGAACAGACGCCGTTCTGAAATGGGTTTTCCCAAATGCATAATAACAGAAGTGGAAAAACAAATGCACAGCATTTACCTGCTGCCATTTCTCTCAACCTCAGTTCTATAGTCCATTCTCATACGAATTGTGCCTGCAAAAGCATTCACCTGCTTACAGGGGCTGCAGTGATATAGAGCTTCAGAGAATTCTAAGTTCACTGTGCAAAAACAGCTGCCGATCTGTTTGCCTCGACAAAGCTTTCTGATTTTAATGCGAGTCGGAACAGGTGCTTTTGGCAAATCAAGCATTCAAAAATTTGTTTTTCCTTATTACTCCTCTTAGCTAAGCTTTTTAACTACTCCAAATCTACAGTGAGAGAGCGTGAGAAGCCTGTAAGTAGCTATATAACGAAGGAATTCAAGGAAAAAAATATTTTGGTGTCTTCTTTCATGTCGCGACCATTTTTAGGGGCGCATTCAGCAGCCCTACCAGCAGCGCGCGCTATGATGTAACCACCACTCCCCATAATTAGCGCCACATTGCAGCAAGCGCACTAACCGAAGCATTTATAGGGGCCGATTGCGAAGCCAGTGATGTGACTGCCATTGGAGTGTAGGAAATACACTGGCCATAGGAGCCCCGCACCCGGTGCTTTATTCAAACTGTAGCTTAAGCAGTCTATGCTGGAGCGTCTAACTCTGTGATAGCTCTGGGCAGCACAGTTCCCCCGCCGAATAAAATAACTCGCCAAGCTCAAGGGGGCTCATATAACATTCAATGCGCTATTTTGTGGCAAGCAAGAATAGGCTAATCCCAACTTACAGCCATATAGTTTGGTGCAATTTGGAGACGATCGCATTTGGCCTAAACGACTTCGATAGAATAGTTATAAAGCAGCTTATTGTTTCGACAAGATTTAACGAAATGCACGAGCACTCTTACCAGCTTGCTTCTTCTGTCATGCAGCATGTTTTTAGCGGAGTGAAATTTACCAGACCATCACATTCGAAAATATCTGATGAAACTTAGACAAAAAAGACAGCCGCTGCCCGATCCTTTCATGTGAATGCCACCAATGTTAGGGTTCTCCGTTACTAAAACAGCATAATGCGGTCAGTGGACACCACAAAACACACAGGAAAGTGAAGCAGCGCAAATACACAAGTTACATTTGTTGCGAGGGCAGTAGTAGCTGCCATTTTGTGAAACGAGCATTTATTTGCGCTTCTACAACGTGCATCTCTTAAAAGTAAGCATCTGTCGAAACCTGCAAAACTACAGCTTCCCAAACAATTCCTCAGAAAGTGCTAGCCTAAGTCACAGTTACCGCAAAAGAAACAAACGGCATTTCCTTTCCATCTTATTGGAATCCTGGGTGCGTCATAATATTCTCTAATATATTTTTGGCATTAGGTGTCATTCCAGTTATTGAGCACGCATTATGATGAAGCTCTACTACTTTGAACGTAGCTGCATAAATTCACCTTTCAAAGTGTATAAAATTCTCCAATTGATTAGCACTCCAGTCAAGGCGGAGCGTCGGCAGCCCTGACACCAACACAACCGTATTGCTTGTTCCAAGTGTCGCTAGTAAGATACATTATTTTTTCTCGCGTGTTCCTTGTGTATACGCGTCTATATGTATATAGTGTATATAGTTTATATATATATATATTTATAGATATATATGTGTATGTGAGTCTTCTCGGTAGAGGTGTACCAAAAATCACAAAATACTACAGCATCTTCCTCGGCCCCCACAAACCCCTTCCATGTAAAGCGATCGCAAATTCCTGCCTGGGGACAACAGCAAGTTTTTTGTGCGGGGTGTGTTGAGCTCAATAGTCTTTGCGCTCAGGCCTGACTTCATTCATTTGGCGCTTTTAGAAGGAGAAAATATCGAGCTAGTATCACCACAAATGTAGCAGTAGTCTTCTAACCGCTGTTTTTTAAATGAACAGATGGCAACCTATTGTACCTGCTCTGTTGTACAGAATGTAACCAGAGTCTAACGTCACATTCACGGACTTAATGACCGCGAGAGAGGTTGTCTCCACCCACGAGAATGAGCGAGAGTTAATACTAGTTTCAAAGATTCAAAAATCTTATTGAGTTATGTTGAAGCATGTTAGGATTTAATTTCGACCTGTTCTCTCGAGAAAATAAAGCACGTTGTTCAACTCCCAGTACCCAGCCTTTTGCACCATGGCCAAAAAAAAAGAAATGAATGTATGAAGATGAAATCTAAATGCTGAATATTGCGGCAATAGTAGTGCCCCTCCCCCCCCCCGAAAAAAAAAACAAAAATCAAAACAAAAAAGTACATTTCCATATAATACAGCTGAGATTACAAACAGGTTGCCTTCCTACTACTTAAAGTTAAGTTTTGTTCATGCGCCAGTGGAAAAGAATTCGCCCGTATTGTAGTAACGCTCTTCAATTCATCCCTGGTGCAAAAACAGAATGCTCAGTGGATGCAATGTATTTTCATACAACCGTCACAAACTTCACTCCGCACAAAAAACCTATTTTCCGCTTTGTGATAATGTCCACAGACCGTTCGTTCACATCATGAAAGCAGTTGTTTTGTCAGAAACCGAAAATTTGGTTTGTGTGAGTCACGATAAAAGACCACTGGTATTTTTTCGGTAACCGCGCAGATAATAATCTATTATATTTTTTCGGTGGCACAGATATTTCTCATATTTTCATCTTCGGTGCATATAGAATAGATGTTGTAAGCTTCTTTTAATTGACCATACAGTCTACTAACACTCTATCACATGTGAGTATGATGACTTCCGACAAAAAAGAAACAAGCACTCCAGTTAGCCATAGATGTCCTGCATGGTGTACCAGATAACCGCTTAAAAGCCCCTGAGATCGAATCAGGATGTTATGCAAAACATTGCTAAGGTTCTCTTATAAAAGAAATGTAAAAAACAGCGCAGGTGAAAATAAATGCAAAGGCTTTTCTATGAATACTTTCGTAGGAGATAAGCATGCTGATAATCCTCGCTTTTACGTTTTCTGTTCAGAAGCCACAGATCGTTACTTGTTTCCTAAATTAAAACTAGAGTGTGAAACAGAATAAGGGCATGTCCAACTGGGTACACACACCAAAGCTTCATATTTATCATAATCTATATGAAGTTTGGAGTTGAATGCAGCTCACGAAACGACGATGAATTGATTAGCTTGATCTTTGGAAGTGTTTGGAGCCTTATATCGTACCGTATTATAAAATAATTCCGGTCACGTACCTGGATTTCACTGTCTTAGAGAATATTAAGCCTAGCTCGAGTTTAAAACGATTATGTAAACCTCATGACTAGTTCAGAACGCCTGCGTTTCAGAATCCCTTCACCTAGCAGCGCCCAAGGTGAAAATCGAGAAACCAAGTGCTCTCGCTGATCGACGTTTAATGAAGTTCGAGTAAGGCGGCATTAAATGTGCAGTAGAATCGATTGGTTGCCACCTAACAAACGGCTGTTTCCTAAGTGAGCGTGTTGGTAACAAAACAACTTCGACAGAACTGTACTAATTGAGCCCTCGTGCTGCCGCGCCTAAACATACCGTGCTTTTCCCAGTGCTTCTCGCGATCCATCGCAGAACACTTCTGCAGAACATCTTCGGTTCTCTGGGTGTCTCAAGGGGTCAGGAGAACAAGCGTGAACACGACGAACTAGCTCCACTAAGAGTGATGTGTTTGCTTCTTATCGTGTTGTCTACGCAATGATGTGGTGACTAGAAATAAATACAGTGTCTCCGGATGACGCAACTACTCACGTAGCGTTAGCGTGCCCTGAAAAAGAAAAGAAAACGCGATGGAAGAGTCGTCGCACCCTTTCTTTTCAAAAGTAATGGCTTAGCAAGCATTGGGCACCGCAGCCATGGACCTGCCAGCTTGCCTGCCTTCGCAGATTGTGCATCGACATGAGACGTCAGAGTTCTTTCATGCTGTCAGCTGCAAACCTGCTCCCAAATCTGGTCATGTCCTTCAGTCTTTCCTGGGAAGCTAAGATTTTCACCTGGCGTCATAAGCTGAAAGAAGCCAGGCGTACGATACCTATCCAACCTGTGCTCGCCGTCAAGGTCATCAGTTCACCTTAGTGCGAGGTGAGGCTTTCTAGACCGCAAAAGTTTGGCGAATAAGCATATCATTTTCTCGGAACACAGGTTGCGTGTGCAGTTTTGCAGCTGATATTATGAAAGCGCTCCAGATGCGGGAAGAGCTACGCACGGCGCTGCATTGCTAATGTACGAAGCCAGCAAGCAGGGAACGCACGGAGGTGAATTGTGACACTTCTAACACTCCGTCTCAAATCCTATGCACGATTCTCTATAAAGGACTACTATAACAACGAACAGCGGCTGAACACGTGTCGAGAACTGGTCATGGTAGACACAGTGAAACATGTAAGTGTCCCAGTGCTCTTAGCTTAACAGAGGTAACTTCTTCTCGAAGAAGCTTTCGGGGGCACACGAAGGTATAGCTGGCCGGCTATGTCCGCCCAGTCACTCCTGCGCATTAAGGTGTGACCATTGGTTTCAAGGTCATATAAAGCCTCCGATGTCTAGGACTGACATTACTCTCAACGGCTGTTGCAGGCTTCATGAAGTGGAAGGTCTTACACTGGGCCAATCAAGTACAGCGTCACCAAATGTAGTGACTTCATAACCGACCGCTCTGCATAACTAGTCCCAGAGCATAGTCTCTCAAAATATGCTTGGCAGTTCGTCGGCACTAAAACCGATTTCCCCTTAGTGTGCCCCTCGTCACTCAACGTGAGTGCCTGACAGGACATTTCACAGCTTCAGGAGTAATTAAAGGTGTGAGTGTGCCACTGTTTGGTCCCAGGGTGAGACTGGATAGGTCGGGGGCACGAGTCTGCGCGACCTTGTTACGCCATCCCTGCTGGACACTCATCTGTGAAATGTTTCAACAAGTCAGTTTGATTAGCTGCTCTCAAAGACGGATGCAATATGGGTATGTAACTTCTAAACGGAACTGTACAACAGTGATCATCTGTGAACGTTTACAAATGTCATGCGCGGTTGAAAAAGCACAGAAAAGAAAAAGCATTTTTTTACTTGAAGTCATGTTTCATAACATCAGATTTGATTGCTTTGAGATTCGAAAAGCATGGTATTCATGTTTACGTAGCACATTTCACAAGCCGCAGAGAAGACGAGGCAGCGGACTTTCTGAGAACTGTAATCCATATGTGGTTTGATTTCATAAACTAGTCCAATTTATCTCGACTGAAAGCACAAGATTTCAACACTCACTTTAAATAAATAAGGCTACTAGAACTGTTGGTATATGGCTGACTCTTGAAAGTAAACAAGTGGCAACCAAATGTGGAATGACACAAGAAGGGACATGCACCACCCATTGAAGGTGCGTGGTGGCAGTGTACGTTGCCTCCCTTAGCGAAATGCGTCTTGTTGCCACTCGTTTCTTTCAGTGTCGGTTGGTTTCAATCTGCAAACCTTGTGCTGCTTCAGTGAGGCAGAGTGAAAGTGTACATTCCTGACTCGTATCTTGCATCTAGGAATGCACATGTGCCGTCTTAAAAAGAAGCATGAAAGCAATGGATGACAAATATCACTACGACGTAACAAACACTGCAGTTTTACGTCGAAATGACCTTGTCGTTAGGCGTGCATATAGACACTATACGACGTGGTGAATATGCGCAGTTCTTCCCCGCAGTTTGAAGCAACACAGACTTTTCACGCCAGTTCACACGTTTCTTTCTCTAGTTCAGCGTGCCTCCAACGCTGTTGTCTTCAGTAATGGCACTCTAAAATCCGTGATCGGCTAGTACGACTCCAAATCAGAGCGTGAAAACTCATTGCCCACCCGCCGACTGCGTGCACTATTCCAGCAGGGATGGCTGTCGGAGCGTCGGCGCTATGCAGCGAAGACTATAGAACAGACGCCGCGGCGTGCGCGACGTTTAGCACCAGAGGTCTCCTCCACCCCTTTTGAGACAAAGAGAGCGATACTTATTGAGAAGACGGAGTGAGAGCTAAGTCTCGTCGGACAAGCAACTAGGGCAAAAGCGTGTCCACACCACACGCATGAGAAGAAGGGCGGAGGAGCCAAGAGCAGTACAAGCAGTAGTAGTTAGCACTAGTAGTGATAGCACAATAAGAAGAAAGATAGAGGTTCGACGTACAGAGAGATAAAGAGCTCGCGGTTGTACGCTCATCAAGTGCTGCAGTGTGAGAGTGAGAAAAAGATGGTCATGGGCACTCGGCGAATGGCGTCGAGTCCTTTGGCAGAAAGAGGGGCTTTTGAAGCACCGCAATCGAACTGCGGAAGCACTTTCCGGACAGTGACCACAAACGTGGTGCCAAAGGCCTGTAAAGCATCTCGGCACTGGCGTCTTGGCTTCGATTGAGTGGCCCGAAGTGCATCAAGGTGGACAGTGGTGCCTCCGGACATCTGTCCTATGACCGCAACTAAAGAAGGATACAAGAAAGCCACCGCGACTTGTCCAAGATCAGCAAGAAATGCCCTAAGCAAGTGAACGAATCAGGACGGCCTCCTGGGCTCACGCGAAGACTCAACGACAAGTTGTTACCACGATACTAGTAGATCACACTAGGTGCATAAGTAAATGAGAATAGCTGCTTCCGCACTGCGGAAATGGACTCGACTTCTGCATAGCGATCGGCACGCCTGTCCGCGTCCCATGCCTGTAAGCCACAGACGAGGCTGAGCGGCCTTCCGGCCGACGTGGACGATTGCCGTGTTTCGAAAGCCCCCTTAGTATTCGTTTCAGCGGCGACCCTCAATGGTTGTAGCGTGGCAAGTGAAGAAGAGCCGCCTAGCGAAGCGGCTCTTCTTCCCATCATCAGGGTGGCTTCTTGCGCAGTGCGTTATGCAGGAAGGCCAGCTTTCGCTCCAGCGCCTGCTTTTCACGCACCGCCTCGCGCAGCAGGTTGAGCAGGCGCCTCTCCGAGTCGCGCCAGCGTCGGAGCAGTTGCTCGCGCGACAGGCCCTGCAGGCAGACGTCATCCAGCGCTCCCGACGGCGCCAGTTGCACCCGTCGGGGTTCCCAGGGTGGTCGCAGCTGCGACAAATCGCCCAGGGACTTGGCCCGACGCCGGCGCACTGGCACCTTGGGAGCAACCAGAGTCTCGAGGCTGACGCTGAGCAGGGCACCCGCGCCTCGGAGTCGCGGAGAGCCCGGACGGGAAGTAGGACTGCTGCTGCTTGTTGACGGGGAGCCTGCAGGGGACACATGTAAGAACGGAAGTGAGGTCTACGTAACTGGTTGACGGTGGCGTGAGAAATTTCTCGGACAGTTTTGGCGGAAGTCTTTTGGAAGTACAGTCATTGGCTGCAGTTATCGCCCACTTTTAGAGGGGTCTTTAAGAAAGCGCCTTCTTCATCCAATCCCACTATACCAAGATATTCTGGCCAAAAGGATTTCTGAATGGGAAACCATTCATGAACGCAATTTTTTCATATAAGATTTCACTATAACTATCAACATATCTGCAGATCGCCTGATGGAAGTTTTTAGTTGTTTTCTATTAACTTGTTTTCTGTCGTCAAAAGCATTCCCCATTGGTTTTCTATGACAGTCTAAGCTGTTCGGTGCGACAGATGGAAACATTCTAAAAGAAATATTTTACAATGTATCAAAAGAACGGACCATCACCTTCAATAATAATGTAAAAGTATCTTACAATTTTCAAAACTTTTGTCCGAAATTGCTGCACATGGGATAACAAATGCAGCCCATCAATTGCTACCGATCGACATGAGAAAAATTTCCCTCTCGCTCTTAAATGCCTCTAACAACAATACTTTCTCACGAGGTCGCACGTACCATGCTGGTTGTATTCAGTCCTTAGCATAATAAAAAATGCTGCTGCAGGCTTTGAAATGTTGGCGGGAAAAAATGCCACTGTTTAAATCTAGAGGCATAAGGGGCCGTGATAGCCTTTATTTCTAAAGCCTGGGGAGGGGCTTCAGTGAGGCCGGCGGCAGAAGAGCTTCGTGGCGTGGTGTGGTGTGGAACGAAATGGGCGAGACCCATTCTACAAATGCGCTTCAACCCCCTCTTATAGACAGTGCTACGCCAAGCATCCCAAATGATTTCGTGCTAACACGTACCCCAGACGACGAGAAAGACATCAAGTTTTTTTTGTTTGGTACCGCTCCAGAGGATGGGAACTTGAAATAAAAGGTGACCGAATCCGGCAAGTTTCCCATCCAAACGTACACAGCTGACCACGCGTCGGTTCTCTGCGAAGTTTTGCCCCGCTACAATTTCGCCGAGCGAAGTATTCTTGGTGTCTTTATGCGCAACAGGTAAGTTGGCAGACAGGAGAGCAGCATCTGAACCCCTTTGCCAACACAACTGGGATCCTCACCTACAAGCTCCTGGATTAAGAGGGGCCCGCTACTGGACGTAGCACTGAGCGGGCCATCATCCTGGCGGCTAGTCGGTGAGCCGTCCGCCTCTCCGCCACGTTCCGACTGTTGCTGCTGAACCCTGCGTTGGCGACAACCGCAAATTTACAGTTTCGTTGGTCGTAAAGGCGTGACATTACAAATATGAATACAGTAATATATAAACAACTCAGGCAAAAACTAATCCAAGGGCACAAGGCTTCTCATCGTATCAGCTCTGCTACTGTAGAACAAACTGAAAGAATTCATGCTAGAATCTGTTCAAAAACAAAAGCTCACTTTACAGCCCTACTATATGTTGTCCATTTGTTGGCGTGCCGGAGCCACCACAAGCAGTAATAAGTCCGACTCCGGAGAGCAAGGTACGAACACGTTTTACTGGAATGCCATGTTGTTTTCTTCCCCCCTGTGCCCCTACATCAGTTGCCAGACGAGTTTTCTACGTCGGCCAACACTCCCCCACACTTGGTTTGAGAATCACACCACTGACACTCACATCACAAGTTCAGTCGGTTTGGCGGTCGCCGGATACGAGTGGGCCGTCCGGGTTGACCTTCGGCTGCAGGGGTTGGTGCTGAACTTGACTGTTGTTCATGTGTGTCCCACCATTCACTCTGCTCAGTAGGGCTACCGTTATCACAACGACGAACCTGGTCGAAATGTCGGGTAACGGGTCCTCCGGCTGTGTTGAGCTTGAGCATCCTGTTTCCCAAGACATGTTGAACCGTACCCTTCATCCAACGCTGGCCAAGACCGAAGTTGCGGAACAAGACAGTTTGGCCACGGACCCATTTCCCTTTTGTTAGCGTGTGCCTTTCAACGTTCGGCTCTTGTGGTTTCTGCAGAAGCAGGTCCAGGCGTCCTTTGGGTCGATAGCTCAGGAGCATTTCAGCTGGGGATTTGTCCCTACTTCCGGATGGTGTGCATCTGTGGTCATGCGGCCACCGGTTTAAGCGAGCTGAGAGTGTTCCACGTGTGAGTCTCTTGAGACCGTCTTTGACTGCCCTCACCGCTCTTTCTGCAAGCCCATTAGATTGAGGGTGGAAGGGCGCTGTATGGATGTGCCGTATGGCATTCTTCGTGATGAATTCTTGGAATTCGGCACTGACGAAGGCACTGCCATTATCAGACACCAGACAATTGGGCAGACCAAATCGTGCAAATATGCTCCTTAAGATCTCAATGGTTGCTGTAGTCGTTGCACTATTTGTTGCGACTGCTTTGATCCAGCCTGAATAGCTGTCCACAACAACCAACACCATCTTGTTTTCAATTGGACCAGCATAGTGTATGTGAACACGTGTCCACGGCTGGGTTGTTGCGGGCCATGCCGCTGCCTTCTCGGAGGGTGGCATTGATGCCGTCTGTTGGCAGATAGGGCAATTCCGCAGGAGCTGTTTTATGTCTTGATCCATTCCTGGCCACCACACAAGTTTCCTTGCCAAAGCTTTTGTGGTACTGAGTCCGGAATGTGCTTCGTGCAGTTCCAACAGGAATGCTCTTCTAGCTGCCTCAGGGATCACTAGTCGGTCTCCCATGAAGATGAGTTGTCCATCTGCAGTGAGGAAATTCCTACGTCTCCAGAATGGCAGTACTTGGTCATGGTTAGACTGTGGGAGTTTCTTAGGCCATCCTCCCAGTATGTATTCATGAAGGCATTGAATGAGTTGGTCCTTCCCAGCAACGTCTTCGAGTTGCTTCCTTGAGACCGGTGCCGTGTCCAAGATGCTGGCTACTAGTGCACTGTCTTGTTGGTCAGGGTCTTGCATCTGCAGTTCAGTCTCACTGGCTGGCACAGGTAGTCGACTCAGTGCGTCTGCATTTTGGTTGCGGGATCCGGGCTTATACTTTATGGTGTATTTGTAGGCACCAAGGGTAATTGCCCACCTTTGAATGCGTGATGCTACAGTAGTAGGAAATGGTCTATTTTCCTTGAAGAGTCCAACCAGTGGTTCGTGATCAGTCTTCAACGTGAACACCCTACACAACAAGTAGTCACGGAACTTTACCACTGCAAACACCAGAGCCAGGGCTTCCCTTTCCAACTGAGAATAGTTCTTCTCTGTCTTTGTGAGGGTGCGGGACCTGAACGCTATTGGCCTTTCAATGCCATCGATCACATGAGATAGCACTGCACCAATTCCCTTTGGTGAGGCATCACATACTAGCACTAGTTCCTTCGTGGGGTCAAAGTGCACGAGCATATCAGAGTTAATCAGAGAGTTCTTCACAGCTTCAAATGCTCTCTTCTCTTCAGATGCCCACTTCCATTTGCTCTCTTTCTGTAGCAACCGGTACAGAGGTGCAAGGAGACTTGACATGTTGGGCAGAAAACTGCGGTAACAGGTGATCAGGCCCAGGAAGGATCTAAGTTCTTGGACATTTCTGGGCGCTGGTGCTCTCACGATAGTGTCCAGTTTCTTTTCTGCTGGATGCAAGCCGTGTCGGTCAATTTTGTGTCCCAGGTAGGACACTTCCTGTGCTCCGAACACACACTTGTCTTTCCGCAACCGGATACCATTTTCTCGAAAGATTTCCAGTACCTTGTTCACAGTCTTCCCATAGCTATTCTTATCCTCTGCAATCGGAACATCATCTAAAAAGACTTGCGTGCCCGGCACATTTTTCAGAAGTTCTTCCATCTTCCTTTGGAATATGGCAGGGGCTGATGCAATGCCATATGGTAGCCTATTGTAAGCAATTAGACCTTTGTGAGTGTTCAGTACAGCAACTTGCTTTGCTTGATCGTCCAGTGGTATGTGGCAGTAGGCTTCACGTAGGTACAATTTTGAAAACCAATAGCCACCCTTGAGAGAGGCGAAAATGTCTCCCATTTTTGGGAGTGGGTACTGGTCGACATCACACTCTGGGTTGACAGTGACCTTGAAATCCCCACAAATTCTCAAGGTTCAATCTGCTTTTACCACTGGAACGATTGGCGTTGCCCAGCAGCTGTGGCTGACTGGAGACAAGATCCCTTGCTGACACATTCTGTCCAGTTCCATTTCTACTTTTTCGCGCAATGCATAAGGTAGTGAACGGGCTTTCAGGAATCTTGGAGTTGCATCTTTTTTCATGGCAATGCTGGCAGGAGGCCCCTTCATCAGTCCTGTGCCCAGCTCGAAGAGGTCTTTGAACTTTTCTTTCAGCTGTTCTGTGACACTTGAGATTTCACAGTCTGGAGTCAGGATTGTGCCTACCTATTGGTCGGGCAGCAGATGAAGTTTTTGGATCACATCTCTACCACACAGTGAAGGTCCTGGGCATTGCACCACATACAGTTCAGCAGTTGCATTGCAGTTCTGGTGCTGCGCTGTCATATGAAGCACCCCGCTGATACGTAGCTTCCCCAAGTAACAATGGAGCTCTTTGTGGGCTTCAGGGCTGGCCACTGCTTGGCATGGCAATGGTATATTTCTTGAGGAATTATGCAGACTGGCGAACCCGTATCCACCTGCATGTCGAGATTCACTGGTCCCCACTTCACCGTCTTGTAGACCGGCTCGACCGCAGTACCTTCCCTGGTGACCGTGTAAATATCAAGGACGGGAGTGCAGCTACTGTCGCCAGCTTCGGCACTTACCGCGTTGGCCTGAAATTTCGTCGGCCTTTTCGCTTTTACCCCACCGAAACACCTTGTAGCTAAGTGCCCTTGCTTGTGGCACTTATAGCAAGTCGACGTCTTATGCGGACAGTTGGGAGCATCGTGTGAGCAGTCGCCACAACGAATGCACGGGCGCGGCGTCTTTGCCTTGGTGTGTCGGTATTGCGGATTCGTTTTCTTCTTAAACGCTGTGGCGTTGACTTCGTTCGCCGATTCCGCGGTGCTCGCGTGGGGTAGGCGCTCAACATTTTGTATCGCCAATTCCGCCGACGTGGCAATATCTACTGCTTCTTGGAGAGTAAGAGACTGGCTTAGCCAGAAGTATTCGTTGGACCATCTTTTCTCGCAACCCGATGGCAAATCTGTCACGCAGGTTTCGTTCCAACGCGCTCCCGAAGCCACAGTTGTCTGCGATCTTCCGAAGTTCTGCCAGGTATTCGCCTACCTTCTCGCCGGTTTTCTGTACGCGGGTTTGAAACCGGTACGTTTAGTACATTTCCGACGGTGCCGGGTTCAGGTGCTGCTTGAGAAGTGCAATGGTGGCTTCATAAGGTTCGTCCCGCGGCTTTTTCGGCGCCAGTAGGCTTCGGAGACGACCATATACCTCCGGGTTGAGACATGTTATGAGAATCGCGCGCTTGCGAGCGTCGTCGGTGATTTCGTTAGCATCGAAGTAAGACTCTAGCCGCTCGGAGTAGTTTGTCCATGTTTCCGCATTCGAATCGAACTGCGGAGGTGCCGCGAACAATGGCTGAGCGCCAAGTGCTTGCGCCATGCCACCTACTTGTCGCGCCTGTTCTTGCGTCTCACGTAGAGTCGTCGGCTTGCCTAGGTGGGTGTCGTACGTTCATTCTGTCTTCATCCCATCCTCGTCGCCACTTGTTGTCCACTTGTTGGCGTGCAGGAGCCACAAGCAGTAATAAGTCCGACTCCGGAGAGCAAGATACGACCACGTTTTACTGGAACGCCATGTTGTTTTCTTCCCCCCTGTGCCCCTACATCAGTTGCCAGACTTCATCCCATCCTCGTCGCCACTTGTTGTCCACTTGTTGGCGTGCCGGAGCCACCACAAGCAGTAATAAGTCCGACTCCGGAGAGCAAGATACGAACACGTTTTACTGGAACGCCATATTGTTTTCTTCCCCCCTGTGCCCCTACATCAGTTGCCAGACGAGTTTTCTACGTCGGCCAACACTATAACCATTACTACATATCCAGGCAGCAGCGACAGCTTGGAATGCATTTGTTAAAAATAGCAATATCCACCTGTCCCGTATTGTCAGTTGGCAGCAGCCTTGCATGGCTGACAGGATGCTTTATTACTCCGACAGCCAATTACTGCAATAAAACAAATCAACAGTTTAACCACTTCACTGTATTAAACAACTCAGAGGCAGCAAAATTGTTTTACTGATAAGTTCTTCTCGTGATTAGCTTCTGAAATCTTATGTTCGACGGAATCCCATAAGCGAAAAGAAATCATTGCTCATAGTGCAAAGACGGAGTTCGGCTATGTCCCTATGGGCTCCGTGCGCTGTAGTTTGGCGCGCGCGAGTGGCGCCACCTGGTTAACAGCGGTGGCGAAAGGCGGACGCAGCCAACGCAGCTCTCTGGTTCAGTTTGCAGTGAGCGCGGCGAGCGGTGAGGTGTTTCGTCCGAAGGCGAAAACAAACTTGGATAGTTATGGGTGCTCTACCTACTGCTGTGTTTACTCAATGCCATAACAGCTATAAAAACACTGCAGTCAAAGTACCGAATATATTTACCGAATATATACGCTTTTCATGGACATCGTGCATGCTCGCTCATGCACAGAGGGTATGCTGGAAATGAATGCACTGTGGAATTAAATTCATGAGAGTGAACTGGGAAAGGGTTTACATTGACTGGGGTATTTCGAACGTGACATCATTGGTAGGAGCTGCTTTATGTCTTTATGTAGAGCGAAGGAATGCGTTCAGTCAGTCACAGGAAATGGTCTACGGTGAAGTTCTTGGAGCTAGCATCTGAAGTTTAAGTCTTCATTTGTTATGCTCATCTGTAGTTCAGCGTGTCAATTTTGTTTTCTAGCTTTTTTTTTCGTGCGTGTGTGTATGCAGTGGGAGCGACGTCGTACTTCTGAGAGTGCTTATGTCGTTTTTCACATTGTTTCACCTAAGCTTTTGTGTATTTATTTGCATTATTTTATTTCCTTCTGTGGTTTAAAATTTTGTATCTTTATTTGTTGCATTTATGAGATCTGAAATCCTGCTCTAGACGAATAAAAAAATAGAGAGTGGTTCAAATTTCTCTCTCTCTCTCTTTATATATATATATATATATATATATATATATATATATATATATATATATATATATATATATAGAGAGAGAGAGAGAGAGAGAGAGAGAGTGGTTCAAATTTCTCTCTCTCTTTCTCTTTATATATATATATATAGAGAGAGAGAGAGAGAGAGAAATTTGAACCACTCTCTATTTTTTTTATTCGTCTAGAGCAGGATTTAGGTTTATCGTCCCAATGCAACGAAGACTATAAGGGGCGCCATAGTAGGAGGTTCCAGATAATTGCAACCACTTGGAGTTCTTTAACGTGCACTGACATCGCGCAGTACGCGGGCCTCTAGAATTTTGCCTTCACCGAAATGCGACCGCCGCAACCAGGATCGAACACGAGTCATTTGGGTCAGCAGCTGAGCACCATAACCACTGAGCCACCGCGGCGGCCTTTCTATAGTAAAGTATTTACGAAGAGAGAAATACGACCAAAATAATTCATGTAATTGGTGTCTTCATGAAATTCCTGTAATGACAGTCCTGTGGAAGATACTTAGCAAGAAACCCATCGTCTTTTTGTATGCTTAGAGCTATGCTTCTCTGAGAGGAATACACAAAGTAAAGAAGTGTCGATCCTGCAGGATGTAGAGCACTATCATCTGATATATATGTGTAGTAAGTTTGCGTTTTTCGCATTTCTAGCCGACCATTCGCATAGTCGATGTCACAGTGGATGTAAATTACATAGCTGATTTCATTATTTGGGTCAGAGCCTTGTTTTTCAAACTGTAAAGGTATTAAATTAATCTCAATAAGCTCAACTGCGCTGCCAGATATTGCAGTTCCGTCGGGACTGCAACACAATCATGGTTGCTCGGAATCGGTGATCAGCCCAACCTGAAAGCAATTGAAACGAAATGCAGCAGTGGTGGCGTGAAGGCTTTCAATGGGTTGAAATCCGCAGAGAAGAAGGCGTTGACTTAGAATGGCATCGCGGTCAGTGCGCGTCTGCTATGCAGCGCAGGGCCACCACGGCCAGTCTCGAGGGGGGCGCGCGCGCTCTTCCTTCGAGAGACCGGCCGTGACTGAGCGTCCGGTTAACGCGGCGATTGCCACGAGGCGGCGCTGGCGATGTGGTCGCTGTGGTCGATGTGGTCGATGTGGTCTGGACAGCAGTAAGGGGGCAAATCAGCAATTATCGGTTAAGAAAAAGTTTAAAGGAACAGAGAGAGCTTTGTGGAAAACAGGGATGCTGACGAAATCGGCACTAGAAACATACCGGACCTTTAAACAGGAAATTGTCAAAGAAAATATCTATGATAATTGTAGGGGAAGTTCTTTGTTGTTTGAGGCCAGGACTGGAGTTTTGCGGACTAAGAAGTATAGAGTCAGGTACCAGGAGATAGACACTTTGTGTATTGCGTGCGGAGAGGAGGAGAAAACGGCTGAACACTTGATACTTTTCTGTAAAGGGCTTCACCCTACAGTGGAAGGCAGCGGGGCTGACCTACCCAAGGCATTGGGGTTTAGGGATAGTGAAGGGAAAGTGGATTTTAAGAGGTTAGAAGTAACCAAGCGAAGGTTATCTGATTGGTGGCTAAAAGCAAGACAGGAGTAAAATTTCACAAGACATGGCTAGGTGGCTTGAGCCACCGCCCGATGTAAAGGGTTCAGCCGTATCCATCTATCCATCCATCCAGCTGCTGGCGCCACCATACCAGCGCACGGAGCCCATAGATTCCGCGGTCAAATGCTACAGGAAAGCCCTGAACAAAGACGCTGCTTTGCAGGAACCAACCCCGCTTGAAGCCGACGACCTTAACCAACTTATGAAATTTTGCCTCTCCAATACGTACTTTAGCTTCAAAAATAGTTTTTGCACTCCGACTGTCCAAACCGCCAATTTACGCCTGCGACTTTAATTGTATCTGCAATCCTTGCCCAAGAATGCATCAAATCCACCGAGCTTCCTTCATCACCCCCCCCCCCTTCCAGCAGAAGTTTTTTCTTCGATATATGTCAATGATTATTTTTGCTTCTTCTATCAACAAGATGTACAATGGTTTCTCTCACATCTGAACTCATTCCAGCAAAGCATCCAATCACCGTAGAAGTTGACGGTCACACTGCCTTTTCCTCGAGGACCTCGTGGGACACACAGCACACGGCCTCGAAGCAAGTGCATATCACGAACCCAGTCGCACCATATTGTAGCAATGCTTCTACTCGTCTCATCCTAGTCGTTTCGTCACTCTAGAATCATAAATTGCAAATTAAGCAAGTAAGGAGACTATGAATAACAGCTCTCCAGGCCCCAGGAGCAAAGCGCATGTTCCCGACTGAACCGACCTGTGATGTGTGCAAAAAAAGCCGCTGCAGATCCCCTATGCCCGCGATAGGAGTGGAAGCCTTGCTGGATTTTTTTTTCTATGACGTTTGCATGGTCTCTCAAGCAAACTACAACTTCTTGTGCGGGCCGAGGACGTCACTGAGAGAAACGTCTACCCAGAAGTCGACTGCAAGATACCCTGTTGTATAATTGTGACTCTTCTCGAATGGGAATGTTCAAAACACGAATCAAGGAACACCAAAACAATGTCGCCCGAAATAATACTGGCATTAACACTCTAGTGGAACCTCATAAAGACACTGGTTATGCCGTCGACTGGGCCGCGGCACGTGTGACTGTCAATGTGAAATCATTGGCAGCACGCTTCCTCATAACATTGCTCCACATTCAGTCGACAATAGGCAACCGGATACGAGGCAATCTCTCAGAGAAATACATCCTCAGTTCCACCAAAATCGCCTCCATAGAACGCACTGACCCATCCTTTCATCTCATTGCGAACAAAAGGCACCTATATAGGAGCCGAAACTTCAATAGATTTTTTTTTCATGTTTTAGCGAGCGTACGTGTCTTGCCAAGCTATTTGATTAGCTCAAGAAATGCTTAACCAACGCACTATTTACTTTTCGCCAAGGAACACTGTGTGGGACCGCCGTGGTGGCTCATTGGTTATGGTGCTCAGCAGCTGCCGTGGGTTCGATCCCGGCCGCGGCAGTCGACTTTCTATGGAGGCAAAATTATAGAGGACCCGTGAACTGCGCGAAGTCAGTGCACCTTAAAGAACCCCAGGTGGTCAAAATTTCCGGAACACTTCACTATGGCGTCCCTCTCACAGCCAGTTTCTTTGCGATGTTAAACTCCCAACAACCATTACCAATGTGTGGTGGTCATGCATGTCGCTGAAGGTTCACTGCTGACTTTAGTATCCAACTGTAGAACTCATTTGTTGTGTTGATTAATGTTTAATTGCATTTCCGGTTTCAAATGAAGTTTGCAGCCTTCACCAGCCAAGCTAGTCGTATTTGCTTTAAGAAATTCAGTTCAGTACAAAAGATACTTCAGAGAAGCTACCTACCTCTCTGCCTTTTACTACGACCACGCATACTGCACGGTAGCTCATTTTCTAAGTCTAGGCCAGATGGAAGTGTCCAGATATCATGCGACGGTAATGTGCAGTTATCGGCCTGCGTTCTCTCTTACACTTCCGTCCTAGCTGTGTCTTCTGGAATTGAGAAACCATGCTAGAATTTGTGACAAAGCCAATAACTTAGGGTGGAGCACTGTTGGGACCATGCTTATAACTGTGCATTTCTATAAAATTGGAATATGGCTTTGTCACTTGTCCGGAGAAAAACAAAAAAAAATGCGCAAATGTGAGCAGAAAATTTCTCCCAAACACTTCAATCTCAACAACCTAAAAGTGCGTTTTACCAATCCGATCAGCTTCTGACAGCAATTTCACGTGCTATTGCCATGGTGATTGCGATGGCAGCGTACAGTTACAGTTCATTCAGTATCACCTATGCTTGATGCAAACAAAATATTGCTTTGAGATCATAATTTAAAGAATAGTTCTGCTTAAGAGATCGGTACTTACGCCCGACGGATTTCCTGGATCATCTCGAAGAACTGGGACTTGCTCTTCCTACGGCGAGCCTCCTCCTTGATTTTCTGTGGAGTAGTAAGGATTTAGCACCAGGCCTTCAGTGCGAAGGATTTTCAGCTCTACATTGTTCTCTTATCATTCATATATTGCACGACACAATATATCACAGGTGTTTGATAAGCACTTGACTTCAGCATCTTCAGCCGGTGTTAGGGAGCTGAGCTTGTACGCAAAAGTTGAGACACCTCTGGGCATGCAACACGCCCTTTTCATTCCTACGATTACACTGGAAGGGACATGATGGCAAAGTCAGTACAGTGTAGTTATACAAAAAAGTCTTTGTTTGGCAGCTTCATTTTGTAATCCCATTGCTTAAAGAGCACAAACGAGCTTTAAGTAAAACCACAAATATCTTCAAG
This sequence comes from Amblyomma americanum, assembly GCF_052857255.1. NCBI lineage: Eukaryota > Metazoa > Arthropoda > Arachnida > Ixodida > Ixodidae > Amblyomma > Amblyomma americanum. The sequence continues at coordinate 98,134,514 of NC_135507.1, read as the reverse complement.
AAGAGAAAACAAGGCAGAAACACAGGACGAAGCAAGAACACGACTGCACAACGCGCTGACCATTAACTCGTTTTTATGCCACCAGAAGCAAAATACTTATCTAAAAAAATGTTTAAACAGCACTCATAAATCGTTATAAATAATCATGATACAAATGGTGAAACCATTCCATGTAAAAGGTAGAAGTCAGAAGGATAGATAAGTCAATTGCATGTCACGAATTTTAACAGCTGCACTGCTGACGCAATTTCCGATCACTGTTGAGTTCTTCTTTCTGTATTTCTTTACGACGAGCGTGCTGTCCAGGAAAGGGGTTCCGTTTTTTGAAGGGCATTCCCTGTAATGCACGTCAAGCTTGCTGCCTGTGTCTGTTTTTAGCAATCTCGCGTGCTCGCTTATTATTCAGACAGTGGCGTGTCTTCCCGACCTATGTTTTCCCACGTGATAGTGGCACATCGTACACCCCACTGCGCAGACAGTCAGTGCAGCGATGATTTTGATTGTTAATGTCACATGGGCACCGTAGTGGTTCATCATTGTTAACACGCCGGCAGAAGGAACTGAGTTTGTTCGATAGAGAAAAACCACTCGAATACCTGCGCGTACCGAACATTTCTTGATCTGATGTGACAGTTCGTAAGCGTATGTTATGGCTGCTGTCTTGTACGGTTGGGAATTAGGTCACTTGGCCTTCTTCACATGCCGCACCTCTTCCAGGAGAGACTACTCCGCCACAGCCATGGGCACGAAACTAGAGAAACCTGCATCTAATAGTCTTTCCACCTGCGACTGCACACTTGCAACCATCTCATGATGAGGCGACCTGCCAAACGAGTTCTTGAGCGCCGCTTTTGCTATCCTATGCTTCACGAGCTTTGAATGTGCCCATGAGTACAGAAGGAATTTCTTCTTTGAGCGTGGAGCATACTTGCAGCGCATGTGGGGCGCTGTGCACCTGAGTTTTCATATCCAACAAGCGCAGCATCTTCTTGAAGTCTTCTAGGACTGATTCAAACACATCAGCCATGCTCGAGGACCGTCTTTCCGTGTCTCCTTCACAATCAGAAAGGATGAAAAAGTCAACAAGGCTGACGACTGGGCGAGTTGGTACTGAATTATAGTATTGAAGAGTTGGTACTGAAGACGCAACACAGGTAGGAGAAAAGAACACAAAACAGCCAGTCCAGCCTCGCCTCGTGTTCTTTTCTCCTAGCTGTGTTGCGTCTTTTGGCTCTAGAAGCGTAGCTGCTGGGCCAGTTGGTGCATGGTACCATACAGGTAGAGAAACCAGCAGAGCAAGACACGTACACAACAAAAGGAATTCACACGGACAACGCCGTCCTTGTGAATTCCATGTGAATTATTTCTCTTGTGTACACATCCTGTTCTGCTGGTTTCTCTGCCTCGTCACTTGGCTGGTTTTAAGCTGATCAATAAGTCATGACCATAGCGAAAAGCTACCACGCCACGATGTGCCTGAAAGTCTTTTTTCTAGTTCTCTGTCGTGCCGTGCCGTCAGAAGTTCACTCAGGATGGCACACACACATGAAGATCACATGAATCGATGTATATGCCATCTTTTTCCAAATGCTTTCGCCAGGTGGACTTTTCGGTGGTGATCTGCTTCATCATCAACGCTAAAACTTGCGACAAGCCCGCGCTTTCACACATCATGATTCTCTCTCTTGCCCTGTTGCGGAACTGTTCCTGATATGCGGAAGCTCTCGCTTACTGCATGCTGCGTCTTTTGGTAGTGCAAATCCGAGGGAATGACAGCGAAGACACCGTCCTTGTTACAACGAATTAACTTCAATCCTGGATCACGAAGAGAAGCGGCCGTCTTCTTCAGTTTTATGTCTGGCTTTTCTATGGATATGGTCGGCAGAGCGTCCGCGCAGTCCGCGATGCATCTCTCCACATCCTGATCATCAGCTCTTGACATAGCGTCGAGAACAAGGGACAATGTTTGCAGTTTGTCTCAATTTGGCGGAGCGCAGAACTTCAGACCTAGCTTCAAGAGGCCTTTTCTTTTCTTTAAAGCAGCAGGATTACCTAACAATGTTAGAGCGCCCCGGTTCGCACCATTAGTGGCACGTCGTTTTCTCGGAAGGCTCTCCATCATAGTACGCCACATGAACTCCATGACATCAGACACTGTTCGAAGTTATCGGCGATATACCCTGTGATGGTGCCCAGGGGGGCAACCTCGGTCAGGTGCCACCAGCAAGCATACCCATCAGCAGGCTGACCTGTCTGCAGGCTCCAAAGTGAAGTATGCGGCACAGGTGAAACCGTTAGAGCGCGGTGGGGGAATCAGCCCAAACAGCGAAGCCGTCAGCGATGGAGTTGGCTGTTTTGGGGGCGTGCGCATCCAGAATACGTGTGGGGTGAGCGTGGACAGATTTCTGGTCATACTCAGCTGCCACCTTCGCTCCGTGATAGGGGTATTTAAGCAATGAGCCCTATGTGCAGAAAGAATGCATATACATCGGATCATGTTTGGCACCCATTCTGAGTGATATTCAGTTAGTATGGCACAACAGACAACTAGAAAAAGTTCCTCAAGCACATGGCGTCTTCGGAGCATTCCGCTATCTTGAAGATTTTTTGATCTTAGTCTGAAGAAGAATACACGCAAGGACGATCCTCAAGCATGGCAGATGTATTCGAATAAGCCCATAAAGACTTAAGTTTACAAAGGAGCTGAGCTCAAACAAGACGCTGCGCTTCTTGGATATGAAAGCTCAGGTGCACAGCGACCCACATGAGCTGCAAGTATGCTCCAGGCTTAAAGAAGAAATTCCTTCCGTGCTCATGGGCATATTCAAAGCTCGTGAACCGTAGGATAGCAAAAGCGGTGCTCAAGAACCCTTTTGGAAGGTCGCGTCATCATGAGATGGTTGCAAGTGTGCAGTCGCAGGTGGAAAGATTATTAGATGCAGGTTTCCCTAGATTCGTGCCCATGGCTTTGGCAGAGTAGTCTCTCCTAGAAGAAGTGCAGAATGTGAAGAAGGCCAAGCGACCTAATTCCCAATCATCTAAGACAGCAGTCATACCATACGTTCACAAACTGTCACATCGAATCAAGAAATGTTCGGTACGTGCTGGTATTCGAGTGGTTTTTCTCACCTTGTGCCACATGCCAGCAATGATGAACCACTACGGTGCCCATGTGACACGAACAATCAAAATCGCTGCACTGACTGTCAGCGTGGTGAGGTGTACGATGTGCCACTATCACGTGGGAAAACATAGCTCCGTAACACACGCCACTGTCTGAATAGTAAGCGAGCACGCAAGATTGCTAAAAGCAGACACAGGCAACAATACAGCCGTGCATTGCAAAGGATGCCCTTAAGAAAACTGCACCCCTTCCTGGACAATACACGTACCCTAAGGAAATACAAAATGGAAATAGCAAGGGAAACTTTCAAAGCATTAATCATGCAGTGGATAGGCCAGAATTGCGTCACCAATTCACTTCTTACACTGCTTGACAAAGAAATAGGTTATCTATTTCCTTTTGGCTTGTGCAAAACAACTGCAATAATTGCGCCTCCTGTATCAGCACTATTTATAATGTATGGTGCTTTGCTGTTTGGATGTTTTTCCAGCTATTTATTTCACTTTTCCGAATAAAAACGAGTTGATAGCGCCTTAATTGTGCTGCCGTCTTCTTTCTTCGTCCTTTGTTTGTGCGGTGTTTTTGCTTTTTTAAGATGCGCCAACTTGCCCAAGTATCCTCCTTAACAAATTCCTGACTGCTGCACGTAGTGATGATGCACCCTGTTACTGCCAAGCGGTTTAAATGGTGGCTTAAATCAATCAAAAGCGGTCCCTCTTCAAGTAGATCCGTCGAAGCATATGCGGAAGACATGTTCCGTAAAGTAGCCGCCGCGGTGGCTGAGTGGTTATGGCGCTTGGCTGCTGACCCGAAATACGCAGGTTCAATCCCAGCCGCGGTGGTTGAATTTCGATGGAGGCGAAATTTGAGAGGCCCGTGTACTGTGCGATGTCAGTGCACGTTAAAGAACCCCAGGTGGTCGAAATTTCCGGAGCCCTTCACTACGGCGTCCCTCATAGCCTGAGTTGCTTTGAGACGTTAAACCCCCATAAACCAGAAACCTTGCTGTTCCGTAAAGTGGGCGCCATGACTCTGTAAGATTATAGGGTCATAAATCAGAGTTCTGGGTCACAAGTGAGGAATTTCAGTTTAACCGCTTGCCATGAGCTTTCACTGTATTTACATGATGTGAAAGGTGAGTTCCCGGTTGGTGCCACAAATGTTGACGCTTAAGCAATAAACTTGTCGCCAGCAACTTAACCACAAAGATTTAGACATAATTTGAGAATATGCAGAAATGTGCTATTCTCGAATTGTGACGGTTGAAGGAACATGAGTTCACCGCCATGTTCGGCCGACCAAACAAGAGTAGACACTATACAGGCAGAAGGGGTGATCAACACTAAACAGACATCGTGTGCAACAGTCAGCTGGAAGGATCATGGCAGCAGGCTTTTCCGGATATAGGTCATTCTCTCATTAGAATTCATGCCACACTAGCTAACATTTACTAGTACCACCTGTTCTTCAAGTATGAATTCATTGCTTGAATCAATCAAGAAGAAACACCATGGTAAGTTGGCGGATGCGTTGCGGTTTCATGACCACGTGTTTATTCGCTAGCCTTACAAATCAACAATGCGAATGCGAAATCAGGGAATGCGGCTCCAAAGAGCTTAACGCTCCACCCTGTATTACAGTCCTAGTTTCTAGAGATTGCTTTCTCTTTCGTAACGAGACAAACTGTTACATGGGCAACAATTTCCTCGTGATAATGCAGTCAAAAAGGCGGTGACAGGGCTCCTAAAGCAGCAAAAGATGTCCTTCTAGTGTAAGGAAATCGGATTACAGCAGTCAAAGCGGAATTAGCGTAGTGAAGTTAAGAAGGATTGCAATGAAACGTAGGAAGTTAAATTTTAGCTGAAAATTTTGTTCCGGTATTAGGATAGATGTCTTTCTGGAAACCCGTTGCATACTGCATGTACTCCTCCAGCAAGAAGAAGTAGTCAAGCGTACGTGCACTACTCACTCGCTTAACGCTCTTCTGGAACAGACTGGCGATCTGGCCTTCCCGGAGGTTGCTCACAATCTCCTTGGCTGAATGATGGGGAGATACCAACTCCACCGTGTTGATGAAGCGGTAGAGTTTCTGCAAAGTAATTCTAATCAGCGCCTCAGAGGACGTGCTCATCAGGTTATTAAGCCCGATATTCAAATGACTCTAAACCATATTTCGTGGTCAGTCTCGACTTACAGATTACAAAACGTCATCAGATATGCAGATTTCACAAAAAATAGAGGCTCCTAATGCAGTAGCGCAAACTTCAACTTCGCATGGCAAATCAAGACAGTCTTCAACAAACAGGCAAAAGGCACAGCTCAGCATCGACAGAACGATGGAAAGAGGCAGTCAGTGCTGTGTGTGTTCATTTCTTTTGTTCTGTCTCAGTTGTGCTCTGCCTTTTACCTGTCGACGATGATGCATTTTTATGGCGTATGAGCGTCTTTGGCCAGAGACTTCCACGGCACTTGATTTCTTTTTCTACTTAAGATGGGATAAAAGACCCATTTCCAGAGGATTTCACCCTCAATAAACCTAGCACCAGGCAGGGGAAAGCTTGTACCCATTGTATCCGCGGCGGGTACCCAGTGGCAGTGTGGATCGAACCCCGGACCTCCAGCCTGCTAGGCGGAAGCTAAAAACACTAGGCCATCAATGCAGTGCTTTAACTTGCTCAACATGTACCGACTAGCAAAACAACGAACCTTTTTGCAATACTCTTTAAAGAAAAAGCTGACTTGCTGATCTCTTTAACTTGTTAGCAAGAAAGAACGACTGTTAGCTATTAAAATCCTTCGGAACAATTTTTGAGCAGCAACATTTAAAAGCTACAACGCCAAGCATAGCAAGCATCACTAAGGAAGAAAGAAGCACCCACTTATCAGCAGGTGAGTGGTGAAAACATGGTGCACGTCAGCAAGCAATTCACTACCACTCTGATTTTTTTCCTTCATCCTTTTCTTTCTCGTGTAGCATTCAAGAAGCAATGTTCGGGCCGACTCAGAGGCAGCAACTAGCTCAACTGGTTTGTTTAGTTATTATCTACGCCACTGCTACATCACGCCGCAAATGCAGCCACTTTAACCCAAAAAAGATTCAAAAACTAACAAGAACATTGTTTCGCTTCTGGCTGTTTCGTAACTTTCATATTATGGACCTTTGACAAAACCTTTTCGCAGCTCTTGTATACACAGCGCTAGACAGACGAAGATGGCACATAATACACAGGACAGGTGCCAACTTGCAACTTTATTTCAGGAAGGCTTAACAGTAGGGATTATATGGCAACCACTCAACGACAACCAGACTATACACATGCGTATTAGATGAAAAACATACTCAAGACTTAGTTTCTATACAGAACACTCGCTGCCGGGAAAAGTTAAACAAGTAAAAAATGAAGAGCAGAGAAAGGAGAAACGCTCTATTGTCACCTTCTCCACTGGCCTTTCCCCTTTCCTTTCTCTCCATTTTTTACTTGTTTAATCTTTACCACCAGTGAGTGTTCTGTATATAAACTGTAGTACATATTGAGTTTGCTTTTCATCTAATGCGCAACTGTATATTCTGGTCATCGTGGAGGGGTCGAATATAATCCCTGTTGTTAAGCCTTCCTGAATTAAAGTTTCAAGTTAGTGCCTGTCCTGTGTATTCTGTGCCTTCTCCGTCTGCCTAGCGCTAAGTATACAAGGTCTTTGAACCAACTAGCCCAAACCAAGCTTCTGTTACAGTTTGCAGCGTCATTGCATCGTTTCTCATGTTTTGATTCCAGCACACAGTTCGCATAAGTTGCTAGCCACACTAGTACTACTGTTATTTATTCATGCCACGCGCATCATACAGTTGGAACTATGTTCCCGCAGATGTCACAGGAGCAAATTATTCTCTTATTTTTGCCAGTCATTGTCTGCACTTTTTCGTGGTGACCAGGGGCGTAGACAGGTGGGGTGGGGGTTTGTTTCGCTGTCTGAACATCCCCCGAAATTTTGTGAGCGTTGCAATCCCCCGCCCTCCCCCTATTTTATGCGCCCATGCTATTTACCCAAGATCTAGACTTGGAAAAAATTTACGCACTCTACAGGGGCTCATTTAGTTAATGAGCTGCCCGGCGAAGTTCTTGCCTGGAAACAAAAAATAGATGAACAACAATAATATTTAGCTTCCCTCCGCGGTACAGGCGGATTGATTCCCTTTGCCCACAGGCTTTGTATACAAACATTCGCCATTTGCTGCAGGTTCTGGCTGGCCCCATTGCCCGTCAGCACCTCCGAAGCAGAACACTCATTTTGAACACTCCGAAGGCTCAAGCCTTATCTCAGAGCAAAAACGTCGCAAGAGCGTTGCTGGCGTGTGCACTTCTTAACAGTCAGCGGGATATCGTTTTCAGCTAAGAAACTGTCCTTTCACGTCTTTCCATCGAGCCCTGGCGGCATCAGCTGAATGTGCAGCCTGATTGCGAACAGCGAGACCCCTTCCTTACTTTTTGTGCATTTCAGCTTGTGGAGAAGCTCACAGAAGTTTCATGTATTGCCACGACCATATCTCAGTAGCGCTCTTTTTCCTCGCCCGACAGTTCCGCGTTGTATTTCAAATAGTGGCCCTTATTTTTATACTCAGTAATTATTCAGGAATGTTTTGGTACATTTGCGTTCTCTATTCATTATTCTCGAAAAGATTAAAGTATTGTCGCGACTCTGTAATAAAAAGCGGAAGTTAATTCAGAAAAGAGTCACTCTTCTTCGCCATCGCACGACCTATGGGGCTCCTTTTAACTGTAGGCACAGTTCACCGACTTAAGCATATCTTTTCACGTCAGCCTACTTTTTCATTCGTTGCATTGTCCTCAAATGATCGTACACTATCGCGAAAATAAAAATGCTTTTTTTAAGCGCCTCTGCGTCCAGGCGCAGGTTCACATGCATGGGGTAGAAGTTTTGAAAAATGCCATTCGTTTGCATTTACTGACTTTGTTACCGAGCAGAAACTTATGTGTTGTAAATTACGTGAAAATGTTGTATGCAGCCGCGATTTTAGGCATGAGTTTTTTTCTTAGAACATAAATGTTTTTTACGAATCAAGTCCTCGGAGTCCTGTGAGCACTGGAATTTTAAAGTAGATTTTACAGCGAACGAAACAGCTAACTATGTAGCATTTTTAAAGCCGAAAAACGACTAAAATATTGTTTGGGTGCTGGCTCTTTTCCTTTTTTTATCGGTTGCATATATAACACCCCCTGAAAAATATTTCTGGCTGCGCCACTGATGGTGACCTTGTGCATTTGTTTGCAGAGCGGTTTGTGTGCTTTTTACTGCAATAATCATTCCTAATGTCTATATTTTTGCTGTTAAATTGAGCTGTTCAATTTAACGATGTGTTTGGGATCAACACGTGAAGAACATACGATGACATTGATACTAAGTGGCTTTTAGGAAGTTGATGTTTGCAAATCTTCTGAAGCAGAGTATGAGGCAACAGTTGCCTTCTGATTTATTGAATTTTGTTCTGTTTGTTTCTGATGGTGTTTAATGCCGGAAAGCGACTGAGGCTATGGGGACGCCGTATAAGATATTTTTCGACAACCTATGCTTCTTTAATGCGCAATACATGAGCCTCTAGCATTTCACCTCCACCGAAATGCGACCGTCGCGGCCGGGATCAAACTCGCGTCCTTCGGTTCACCAGCCGAGCACCAGGATCAATTTGTGTCGTAAGTGCGGGGGCTATAAATTTCTAGTTTTGTGTTCATACTATCATATTTGTCCATTTTTCATATATTCTAAATTTTTATGAATTCATTCTCTTTCACTATCCTCCAACGATTAAGGCTATAAATTAAATCAGTAAACTCAAAGCGATTAAGTCATGTAACTTCGGGTTCCTCTTTAATATGAAATCACATTAAAACACCTTTTTGTGTCAAGGAATGAGAAGATAATTATCAGGACATAAATATTTGGATGCACTAAGGAAAACAAACATGCCGGATTTCAGCTTGTTGCCACATTTACACATTTAGGCAAAGCACGTTGGCGCCTTTTCTACTTTTGCATAAGTTACCAGCATGTCAGATTATTGGGCTAAGTTGAGCCCGACTTGTGCAGATAAACCACCACAAGAAATTGGCCACGGCTTAACTTGGTTAACCCTGGAATTCAGCCAAAAGCGACCATGCTTGCTAAGCATTTGAGGCTCGTCCATGGCAGCTCCACTACACGCTCGCGACAGCCGTTCTATATATGCTCACAGGACCACGTGGCTATCACGTGGTTTCACATGGTCTTACGACACCCCCATCGGATGTCAATACGCGGCTTCACATCGCCCGATCGGGTTTTCTTACGGTCAAAGGTCAACGCAAAGGTCACTCAATGTCAAATGTAAGAGGTCAACTCAAGGTCAGAGGACAAAGGTCAACTAAAGGTTATGGGTCAAGGTAAGAGGTCAAGGGTTCGACATCATAACTGTACCACATATGGTCATACACGGCTAACGTGGCTGGAACAGAAGGTCGTTCAAAGTCATTCTCCGGCCTAGGCGACGACTGGTTTATATAGCGTAGTGAAGCTTTTCACTTCAAAAAAGAGTATGCAACTTTAGGTTCAGCATTGTGAAGTTTAGCTTACTCCGTCCTGCTTCTAATTGGCTCGTACTCTTATCATTAATGTTAACGTATCCAACTGTTTACTCTCCTACCGGGTTGCTGTGCAATCGCGTTCCTTTCCCACCTCCTCCCATACTGTCGGGACATGGCTGGACTGGCTTGGAGCTGAAGGTGTTGTGCAGCAGGGCATCGACATCTTAGGCGCCAAAGTGTTGTGTCCAAATAAAGTCTTGTACTACTGCTATGGCGCATAGTTTAATAATCGCAAACATCTACGGTTGTAGAGGCTGTTCTAAGATCAAAAACCGGTACGCAGCTCCTTCTTCTTCTAGTAGTGTCGTTTGACATGTCATTGTTACGCATGGAAAGAACATTTGAGTGTTAAACGACAGAAATGCATACTATATAACTTAGCGCCACACTTGTATACATATATACATATATATATATATATATATATATATATATATATATATATATATATATATATATATATCAGCAGACAAGTTAAAGGAAATGAGGGGCCCGTTTGACAAATTTATGAAGGGAGCCAACAGTCACCGAAACCAAGGTGCATAGGGGAACGTTAATTTTTTTTTAATGTGTTATGCTTATCAGTGGGATATTATAGTACTTAGATTAATAAAACGCTTAAAGAAAATTACTTATAAAGCAGCAGAAAAAACAACCATGCCGCCGGTGGGATCCGAACCCACGACCTCCGAATATCGCGTCCGGTGCTCTTACCAACTGAGCTACGGCGACGGCAGTCCAATCTGCTGCTCTCGTGGGTATTTATGTTTACTGGGTGTAAGCGAGCCTTGAGAGTGTTCACCAGCGCCACCCTCGACCATAGCGGCGGACGTAGCACGTCCTGTAATACCGCGAGCGTGACGTAGAACGTCATCTAACGGCGAGGGTGGAAACTGTGCGAGAGCCCTCTTATGCTACCTTTGGCATTAAGACTGCCAGAACCGAGACCCTCGTTAAGCTATCAGCAGACAAGTTAAAGGAAATGAGGGGCCCGTTTGACAAATTTATGAAGGGAGCCAACAGTCACCGAAACCAAGGTGCATAGGGGAACGTTAATTTTTTTTTTTTTGTGTTATGCTTATCAGTGGGATATTATAGTACTTAGATTAATAAAACGCTTAAAGAAAATTACTTATAAAGCAGCAGAAAAAACAACCATGCCGCCGGTGGGATCCGAACCCACGACCTCCGAATATCGCGTCCGGTGCTCTTACCAACTGAGCTACGGCGACGGCAGTCCAATCTGCTGCTCTCGTGGGTATTTATGTTTACTGGGTGTAAGCGAGCCTTGAGAGTGTTCACCAGCGCCACCCTCGACCATAGCGGCGGACGTAGCACGTCCTGTAATACCGCGAGCGTGACGTAGAACGTCATCTAACGGCGAGGGTGGAAACTGTGCGAGAGCCCTCTTATGCTACCTTTGGCATTAAGACTGCCAGAACCGAGACCCTCGTTAAGCTATCAGCAGACAAGTTAAAGGAAATGAGGGGCCCGTTTGACAAATTTATGAAGGGAGCCAACAGTCACCGAAACCAAGGTGCATAGGGGAACGTTAATTTTTTTTTTTAATGTGTTATGCTTATCAGTGGGATATTATAGTACTTAGATTAATAAAACGCTTAAAGAAAATTACTTATAAAGCAGCAGAAAAAACAACCATGCCGCCGGTGGGATCCGAACCCACGACCTCCGAATATCGCGTCCGGTGCTCTTACCAACTGAGCTACGGCGACGGCAGTCCAATCTGCTGCTCTCGTGGGTATTTATGTTTACTGGGTGTAAGCGAGCCTTGAGAGTGTTCACCAGCGCCACCCTCGACCATAGCGGCGGACGTAGCACGTCCTGTAATACCGCGAGCGTGACGTAGAACGTCATCTAACGGCGAGGGTGGAAACTGTGCGAGAGCCCTCTTATGCTACCTTTGGCATTAAGACTGCCAGAACCGAGACCCTCGTTAAGCTATCAGCAGACAAGTTAAAGGAAATGAGGGGCCCGTTTGACAAATTTATGAAGGGAGCCAACAGTCACCGAAACCAAGGTGCATAGGGGAACGTTAATTTTTTTTTTTAATGTGTTATGCTTATCAGTGGGATATTATAGTACTTAGATTAATAAAACGCTTAAAGAAAATTACTTATAAAGCAGCAGAAAAAACAACCATGCCGCCGGTGGGATCCGAACCCACGACCTCCGAATATCGCGTCCGGTGCTCTTACCAACTGAGCTACGGCGACGGCAGTCCAATCTGCTGCTCTCGTGGGTATTTATGTTTACTGGGTGTAAGCGAGCCTTGAGAGTGTTCACCAGCGCCACCCTCGAGGCTCACACTCTCAAGGCTCGCTTACACCCAGTAAACATAAATACCCACGAGAGCAGCAGATTGGACTGCCGTCGCCGTAGCTCAGTTGGTAAGAGCACCGGACGCGATATTCGGAGGTCGTGGGTTCGGATCCCACCGGCGGCATGGTTGTTTTTTCTGCTGCTTTATAAGTAATTTTCTTTAAGCGTTTTATTAATCTAAGTACTATAATATCCCACTGATAAGCATAACACATTAAAAAAAAAAAAAAAAAATTAACGTTCCCCTATGCACCTTGGTTTCGGTGACTGTTGGCTCCCTTCATAAATTTGTCAAACGGGCCCCTCATTTCCTTTAACTTGTCTGCTGATAGCTTAACGAGGGTCTCGGTTCTGGCAGTCTTAATGCCAAAGGTAGCATAAGAGGGCTCTCGCACAGTTTCCACCCTCGCCGTTAGATGACGTTCTACGTCACGCTCGCGGTATTACAGGACGTGCTACGTCCGCCGCTATGGTCGAGGGTGGCGCTGGTGAACACTCTCAAGGCTCGCTTACACCCAGTAAACATAAATACCCACGAGAGCAGCAGATTGGACTGCCGTCGCCGTAGCTCAGTTGGTAAGAGCACCGGACGCGATATTCGGAGGTCGTGGGTTCGGATCCCACCGGCGGCATGGTTGTTTTTTCTGCTGCTTTATAAGTAATTTTCTTTAAGCGTTTTATTAATCTAAGTACTATAATATCCCACTGATAAGCATAACACATTAAAAAAAAAAATTAACGTTCCCCTATGCACCTTGGTTTCGGTGACTGTTGGCTCCCTTCATAAATTTGTCAAACGGGCCCCTCATTTCCTTTAACTTGTCTGCTGATAGCTTAACGAGGGTCTCGGTTCTGGCAGTCTTAATGCCAAAGGTAGCATAAGAGGGCTCTCGCACAGTTTCCACCCTCGCCGTTAGATGACGTTCTACGTCACGCTCGCGGTATTACAGGACGTGCTACGTCCGCCGCTATGGTCGAGGGTGGCGCTGGTGAACACTCTCAAGGCTCGCTTACACCCAGTAAACATAAATACCCACGAGAGCAGCAGATTGGACTGCCGTCGCCGTAGCTCAGTTGGTAAGAGCACCGGACGCGATATTCGGAGGTCGTGGGTTCGGATCCCACCGGCGGCATGGTTGTTTTTTCTGCTGCTTTATAAGTAATTTTCTTTAAGCGTTTTATTAATCTAAGTACTATAATATCCCACTGATAAGCATAACACATTAAAAAAAAAAATTAACGTTCCCCTATGCACCTTGGTTTCGGTGACTGTTGGCTCCCTTCATAAATATATATATATATATATATATATATATATATATATATATATATATATATATATTAGGTCCTCAGAGAGAAATTACAAACCATGAATGTGCTTTACCATTATATGCAGCCCATTTATTTATTTATTTATTTACACATACCTTACAGGCCTCAGAGAGGCATTGTGTAATTGGGGGGGGGGTAGAGAAGCTTGTGTAAAATAGGTTAGAAACCAAAAGCACTGTAGAAGTGCAGTAGAGCAGGCAAAAAACAAGTTAGTTCAGATAATAAGATAATGCAATTCACAAAAAGTGATAGAGGTACAAGACAACTATGCATCATGGAACAAAAAAAGGGAAATGCACAAAAATTATACAAAAGCAAAAGAAAGTATATCAGGCATGCATGAGGATAGTTGCACTTGAACAGACCCAATGAGGCAATAGTCTCAAGTAGCTGAAAACAAAGTTATGTGAATCATGAGCATATAAATGACGAGCTAAGCGTTATCAACGAAGTGTTTGAGTAGACGTTCGCGAAAAGTGCGATCCTGAAGGTCGTTCAAAAGGCGCATGGCGCGTGGGAGTGACGAGATGTTGCAGGCATGTGTACTGCCATAGATGCGGGCATAGCTTTAGTTATTATGTAATCTATGTGATAGGTCGCAGGGATGTTGTAATGTGCTGGCGGTGAATCGGTGGCATGGGCGTACTTGTGAAAGAGAGATAAAAGGGCAATGTCGCGACGAACTTTCAACCGATGGAGCGAAAGTTCGATCTTTTTTTTGGCTGCACTGGACTGAGAAATGTAATTTTGCGAAATGATGCAAGCCGTATTTTGGACCGCTTCCGACTTCTCTATTAGTATTTCTGATGAAGTGCGTACTCTAGCTGCAGTCTGACAAAAGTAATGTAGGCTTGTTTACGCGCGTGATGGGTAGTGCACTTCAGGTTACGGCGAAGAGACCCTAGAGACCTGGAAGCATTAGCAAAAATGGTGGTTATATGTTCAACCCAAGAAAGGTTTGCTGAAAGATGGACACCTACATACTTGCACTGCATAGTCTGAGCCAATGTATAGTTATTAATGTGGTAGGAAAAATGCGAGACGGTTGAATTTCGGCAAAAAGAAATTATCTTACATTTAGAATTGTTTAAAATTATTAGCCACGTTTTACGCCAATCATTAATACAATCGAGGTCACTTTGAAGTGAAAGGTGGTCATTAGTACTTTTTATTGGTCGATAAATAGTCCAGCCGTTAGCAGATATGCATATACAAGATGAGATGTTTACTGGCAGGTCATTAACGTAAATTAAGAAGAGTAGTGGACCAAGGACGCTTCCTTGCGGCACGCTCGATGTAACGTCGGAGAGAGGAGAGCAATAATTGTTAACAACGGTGAACTGCTGGCGCTTAGAAAGTTATGGACCCATGACTAAGTTAAAGAATCTAATATGACCCCAGAAAACTTAGAGTTATAAAACCATTGTCTCGCGATCGTCGATAATGAAAGGTAATAAAATACAATACAACTTATAACGGCTCACAGTCTTTGAAGAGGCAGGCAGGGGCGACTTTCAGCACTGCTACCTTTGATAAAAGCGTGGAAAACCTTACTGAGCAATAGCCGTGTTCCTGACGAGAGAACGACCTTTCAAGATGTAATACCAATGTGCGTACTTGTTCCGCTAAAAATTCGTATGTAGTGTTTCTGCACTCATGACTCCATACGGTTGTACTTGTACTTTTTTCATTTCCTTTCTACCTTTTTCTCATGCATTTCTGCGTATCTTTAATTGTTATATGAATTTAGCCTTTGGACTTCCGTTCTTCTTTTCCGTTAAAGTTTCTCTCTCACCCTGCTGCTGCCACTGAAAAACGGACCTTGGGGCCAGTCAAGCTGCCTTGTTTGCTGCTTTTCCCCCTTGTTTTCCATCACAAACTTGTAGCTGCTTGTTTGTGGAAATACATAAATCATGTCAAAATCAAAGAAAGTTGCCATGCAAGTGCTAAGTATCTACGCATCAAACGAAAATGTCTTCAAAAGCTCACCTGGCTGAAAAACATGAGGTTGGGGCTCTTCCAGAAGCAGTTTCGCGAGCGGGCCCTGAGGCCCGGCAGAGCGTAGCGGAAGACGAGGTGCTCGATGATAAGAACGAGCGAGCCGGCCAGCAGTCCGACCAGCAGCATCAGGAACAGGCCGGCCACCGCCCGGACGCCCAGCGGAAGCGGCTTGTCCAGCCGCTGCAGCAGGCCGTCCTGCAAACACCGCAGTAATCAACTTGGTCCGCTACACTTGGTATGAAACACGAACCTATTACAAAGCGAGTGGCGCAGTATCATTGAGACTATGTCGTCCAAGTCTGTGCGCCAATGCGTCCATATTGTAGGGGTGAAGCAATACCGCCTCAACAATGTTGATCCACTCCTACTGTACCAACACATTGTCACACGGGATTGTCGAGACCATACTCTACCACTCATACATTAGCGACAGTGTTGCCCAGTTTAGTTCATGCAATACCATTACGCTAGAAAACTATCGACGCAGTTTTGGTCAATAATTAAGCGCAGGCGATATTTTGCACACGCGCAGTACTCACACAAAGTCGCACTTCAGGGATTAAACACTACATTGTTTAAACCATACATATATTATATTGACAATGTGCATAATGCAATATAGCACAGAATCGTCAGGACGATAATATGCCACAGCTGGTCAGATGCCATCCGCCCCCCCCCCCCCCCCCCGAGCTGTCTTTACATCAATTGATCAATGCTTATCCTGACAGACAGTGAATATAATATCAAGCATGGCAATAATGGGTTTTTATAGAGCAAAGACATCTTTGGCCAAAAACCGCCAAAAGAAAGGCGGTTGGTCATCATGAGTCAGCCACAGTTTACAGCCATTTTGTCGATTCTTGCCGTTGCCACCTTTGCCTAGCCCGCTCGTGCGCATTCTTTCTTGCATCCTGCATGCCGCGGCTGACTACTTTGGTGTCATTCCGCACTGTGGCGATTGAGCTTACACGTAAACGTGTTTCTAATCGTTTCAGGTGAAAATAAAAGTTTATGCAAGCTGTAAGCACTATAGTTTAACAAGAAAGTATCAGTTGCAGTTTGTAGTTTTAATGTCGCTACATTGCTTATTTTCCAGTGTAGGAATTTAGTACTAAAATTGGCCGTTTCGTGTTGCAATCGCCAGCGGTTGCTTGCTACTCGGGGGAAGTGAACGCTGCGAACGTTTTTAGATCTGTGCTCTTTGTTCTGCACTGGTTGGAGCTTCACGCTGCTGCTTGCAGTTTCCCCGCTCTACCTTTAGCAGCGCTGCGCTGAGATGTGAACCTCATTTTCCACAAAAGTAAGTCACCTTCCATTCCTCTTGTATAGTGACAACATCAACCTTACTGTGGCTAAGCTGCTGATGCGCCTAAATGAACCGTCGGATGTTGTGTCCCTTCATTGGATCGCAAAGCAGTATCAGCCAGCGTTTTGCTTGCCAAAGTGCAGCATTGAATGTTTTTAAGTAGGGCTTTTGCATGTGTTCGAGCTTCCATTACGTGGGTACAGCTAGGTGCGCTTGCATACGAGCTGCTTTCTTTACGAAGAGGGTCAACAAATACCCTAGTAAAATCCTGCCATCATTCGTGCTGGAAACGTGACCACGCTTCAAAGCAACCAGCTTTGTTTAATCGTTGGTAGGAAAAATAACTGGAAGGCAGGTGGCTATCATCGCTGACCACCAGCCATTACGCAGCGTTCAGGGGCATTCCCCCAGACCATCACCAAGATCGGTGGTGACTCAGTCTGAGTGGGGATGGATGTGCAATGTTCGTGAGTTTCAGTTAAGGATGTGGTGCGCGGAGTTTCGCTTTCAGCAACGCAAGAACGCACCACCAGAGGTCGAGCTGCAGCGCATGCTTTGAGAGAACGGTTCCCTGTCCTGTAAAAACAACCACGTACCCCCAGTGTGTCTCCAATTAACGATCGAACCAGACGCATGTAGCATTGCCAACAACTCGGGTGGGCAGCCTGCCACCTTCCTGTCATAGTGAGCCACCTGCTAGAAGCAGGCTTCAGACAAACAAGCACATAACGGCTAAATGAAGGGAATGGCCACTAGAAGTGTGAAAAAGCACTGCACTTGCTAGCGTTCGCAAATCGTGAAACAATGTATTAGTGCCGACATCATTATTGTGCGAAACATGTCAGACGCTTCAATGGGAAAGCGCTAGAATTTCAAATCGCGCAGGCACCTGTGCAACAGTGTGTGTTTCTTTTAAGAGCGTGAGCTCTTACTGATAATAATAATAATTGGTTTTTGGTGGAAAGGAAATGGCGCAGTATCTGTCTCATATATCGTTGGACACCTGAACCGCGCCGTAAGGGAAGGGATAAAGGAGGGAGTGAAAGAAGAAAGAGAGAAATAGGTGCCGTAGTGGAGGGCTCCGGAATAATTTCGACCACCTGGGGATCTTTAACGTGCACTGACATCGCACAGCACACGGGCGCCTTAGCGTTTTTCCTCCATAAAAACGCAGCCGCCGCGGTCGGGATCGAACCCGGGAACTCCGGATCAGTAGTCGAGCGCCCTAACCACTGAGCCACCGCGGCGGGTCTCTTACTGATCATGTTTCGAGATTTCGTGGGGTCAGCTACCACCATGAGATGACAGCGCCATCTATGGCAGCAACTAGGAAACAGCATATCTCGCATGGAGACTTGTAGCGCCACCTACAATAGTATTGTAGAAACAGCCACCAGGCAATGATGACATCTCGGTGCAATTGTCCCTGTGCAATATGGTGGATTGGGTGGAACTATGTGAGAATGACACCGGAGGACGAAATGGCGGAATAGTTTCGGTTCCTCGAATCCAAGATGGCGGCCAATAAAATTCGTTGTGCCCTCTCATCCCTTCCCCCTGACCCCCCCAAAAATATCCTACAACGGGATGAAAACTGCTGCTGTTAGGAAGAAATAAATGAAGGAAGGAAGGAAGAAAAGTGCACAGGCCTGCATACTGGCTCAAGCCGAGCCACGCTCGCTGTCGCGTGCTGAAAGTATGAAAGTTAAAGGATAGGAGAGGAAAGGAAAGATAGAAAGAAAAGGCGCCGCGCGCTAATAGGCCCATAGGCCACCGGGCCGACCCGTGCCATAGTGAGTCTAGCATCAAAACTGTCCAGTTACGGGACCGCTATATGCGTGTGCATTCGCTCATCTTTATATACGGGGGCACCCATCCGGGGACAGTTGTGTGTACCAAAGTTGGTAGGCAAATAAAACCCTATGGGTTGTGGTATAGAAGTAAAACCACAATTAAATAATAGGTAAACATCGTATACATGCAATTACTAATTAGAGCGTTACCGTATCGCGCCGCAAGCCGAATTATAGGCCCACTTTGACCCCCAAACGAAGGAGGTTCCATTTGGGACATATCTTGATGGGGTGTAACTGGACAACGGGCGCATTCTTATTCGCTTTCTTCGTCTAGTAAACCAAATAGCTAACTCTCGTTACTTCAACGTCTTCCAGACGGTGGCGACCCCTTTTTTTTCTTCATGCTCCCCAAGCCGGCTTCACCTGATGTTCCTTTTTTGTAAGCATTTTTCTGCTCAGGAGCACTGCTGAAGCGCGGATGCTGTCCTTCTTCAAAGAGCACAGCCAACAAGTAAGTCAGATATGTCTAACGAATACGCCTAAGTGAAGTAGGATTCAATCGAGGGAGTAATTTACCAACGCATTAGCAGCCACCTTGATAGTGTAGCGATATGGCCGCGTGTATCCCTCGCTTTACCTCGCAGCAGGCCTGATCTGTCTTAAACTGCTAACTTTCTGTAAAATTCTATGACTGCAGCGCGACGAACAGGACATAGAAGGAACAACTCGCCCAACTTACGTAGTCGAACTTCATGCCCGTAAATTTTGTTAATTGTTTTTTTTGGGGGGGGGGGGAAGGAAATGGCGCAGTATCTGTCTCATATATCGTTGGACACCTGAACCGCGCCGCAAGGGAAGGGACAAGGGAGGGAGTGAAAGAAGAAAGGAAGAAGAGGTGCCGTAGTGGAGGGCTCCGGAATAATTTCGACCACCTGGGGATCTTTAACGTGCACTGACAACGCACAGCACACGGGCGCCTTGGCATTTTTCCTTCATAAAAACGCAGCCGCCGTGGTCGGGTTCGAACCCGGGAACTCCAGATCAGTAGTCGAGCGCCCTAACCACTAACCCACCGCGGCGGGGCCGTAAAAACAGCCTGGTTTTGCTTTTCAGCCGTATGGCTACAGATACTGTCATTGAACTGTCAGTAGGAAAAATACTTTGGCGACAGTTTCCCTATGACTGTTTGAATAATTTCGTATCTTTTCTGAGCTATACTTGCTGTGATATTATACGAAAAATTTTGAGACTATCGGGAATATACGGCGTACCCGGAACTGTCCGAATACATATGCATTTGTCACATGACGTCTTGCACAGAAAGCAAATACAAACACTACAGAAAACTTCCTGAATACATAATAGACTTTAAAATATTTTCCGCATCATACGAATTCCGTAACGGAATAATTGCTATGGGCTCGTAGGGAAACATTTTAGTTTGATGATGAATTTTTATGGCCCAAGGGCATCTGCGGCCAAAGTGCGTCATGGCGCAAGGTATTTTCCTTTACTCAAGGTGGGGTCAAAGACCCATTTCCCAAGCATTTCACCCTAAACAAGCCGAGCACCAGTCCAGGGGAAGATTGCACCCATTGTTTCGCCGGTGGGTACCCGGCGGCACTGGGGATCGAACCCCGCACCTCCCATATGCGAGGCGGGAGTAGAGTTTAGTAGATCGTGAGGGTGCTGCTGCGGGATAGTTGGAGTATAACAATACTAAAACAGAGAACAGCGCCAACGCAGGACGAGGAACAGATGAACGACACAGCGCCTGTGTCTTACAACTCTACCTCGTCCTGTGTTTGCACTGTTCCGCGTTTTAGTAGAGTTGAGTAGAGTTCCGCCAGCAAAAAGAAAAAGTGCACCAGGAGGAAAGAGGACAAGAGGTGTGCCTCCCGCCCACCTGTAGACAGGGTGCGCGGCCGTACCACTTGCTGTGCAGCTGGTCGAGGTAGCCGAGCGCGTTGTAGCGCAGCACCAGCTCGGAGATCCCTTGGGCGAGAGGAAAACCGCGGGTCATGCCCACAGCGTACGCGTCGTCGAAGATGGAGTCGCCCAGCAGCCGCAGCCGGCAGCTGGGCTCGTTGGCGCGGTAGTAGTTAAGCACAGCCGTGTCGCCGATGAGCACGTCCAGGGCGCCCGTGCGCAGGGACTCGAGCCCCTCCTCCAGCGTGGCGACGCCGAACCGCTGGATGTGCTCCCACAGACGCTTGTTCTCGGCGAACACGTAGCCCTCGGCGGCCGTGCCGCGGGCGGTGCCCGTGCGCTGACTCAGGAGCTGCGCCCACCAGGAAGGAAAAGGGAGAACAGAGGCCGATTTATGATCCACCTTGGAAAGGAGCCGTTGGGAGGTTCTTCAATGAAAATGACATGGATCAGCATACTTTTTTAATGTAAAAATTCTCAATCCCCCCCCTCTCCCCGTAAACCTGCCCCCAGAGGGAAAAGAGAGACTGGTGGCTTGTTAGCGCAATATTAAGCGGAGAACAAGTACAGAGTCGATCACACTTGTCTAGAGCGCTCGAGCGGTGCGCTGCGGAGCAAATGAAGTGAAATATTTTCGCAGCTGCTTTGCTAGTGGTAAGGCGCTGGTGCCTGTGCGGTTCACGTGTCTGCTCTGCTGCCCTCCAGCGCAACCATTGTATGTGAAAATCGATACCTGCGTTAGAATTGCGTTTTATTTCTCCCGGATGGCACCTCTAAAGCACTCTAGACAAGTGTGATCGACTCTGTACGTCGCTTGTCGAATTAATGATAGTTGGCCGCTATGGCTGGATCACAGCGGCCAGGAACGCCACGAGGATGGACAGGGGTGTGGGAAAAAACTGGAGGATTGAATGGGCGACGGAAGTGGAGAAGAGACAGTGTTACAATTAGGGTGGAAGTAAATGCAATTGCGGAATAAGGAAACTCGACACAAACGTTAGAGCTGCATAATGATGATGTCGCTAGGGCTAGAGACGGCAAAGAATAAGGAGGACGCTTGTCTGGATTTTGCGAAGGATGTGCAAATGGCGTATGGTGAAGTCTGAAATATCGAAGGTTACAGACGGAAGATAAGATTCACAGGAGCGTCTACTCGAGCACGACACCCCGAAAATTTGTTACACGTCGATACTGCAATAATTCACTGCGCAACCTGTCTCGGCTACGTTTTGTCATCGACCTGGTTATGTCCGCGCTTTCTTGCTCTCGTCATCCTCCTGAGAGGCATGATTCGGTCTAGACGCCATGCGTACACATTGCTGAGAAAAGAAATACTCCGGCAAGCGGCAGGCCGAAGCGTTGTGGCAGTCTCTGATTGCTGTAACTGTTCTCGTAACTTTCACGGGCTATAAAAAACGCCACTGAAAATCCAATATGACTGCCCGGTGGATGATCCGGAAACCACACTAGCCTGGTGTGGCGCTGCTGCGTATCCTCAAGCTGCATTAAAATGTTTGTGCGAGTGTGCTGGCTTGAGCGAAAATGCAGGCGGTGTTGCTTGCAGTGGTGCAAAGATATGCACGGTACCACCTGTCACTGCACAAGTCCTCTAGTGTACACATTTGACATTGTTTTTCGAGGAAAGGAAATGGCGCAGTAATTGTCTGTCATCTCATTGGACACTCAAACCGCGCCGTAATTAAGGGACGGGAGAAAGGTGGGACTGAAAGTAGTACTAGTAGTGGTTTATTAAAATTATAATAGAAATGAAGGATTAGATTTCTGCTATCTTCAGCATCTGCCATCGATACTGAAGCACCTGAGCAGGGGCAGCGGAAATAAAGGATAGTAGGCAGAATGGAGAAATAAAATGAAAGAGGTGAGGGGACAAGAAGAGAGGACAGGGGGGAGAGGTAATACACACAAACTATTTACACAATAAGAAAAGAAGGACTGAAAGAGGGAAAGAGGAGCAGTAGTGGACGGAAAAAAAATCCTCAATAACGAATTCTCATTTTTCCGTCCACTACTGCTCCTCTTTCCCTCTTTCAGTCCTTCATTTCTTATTGTGTAAATAGTTTGTGTGTATTACCTCTCCCCCCTGTCCTCTCTTGTCCCCTCACCTCTTTCATTTTATTTCTCCATTCTGCCTACTATCCTTTATTTCCGCTGCCCCTGCTCAGGTGCTTCAGTATCGATGGCAGATGCTGAAGATAGCAGAAAGCTAATCCTTCCTTTCTATTATAATTTTAATAAACCACTACTAGTACTACTTTCAGTCCCACCTTTCTCCCGTCCCTTAATTACGGCGCGGTTTGAGTGTCCAACGAGATGACAGACAATTACTGCGCCATTTCCTTTCCTCGAAAAACAATGAATTGGTTATTGAGGAGCCCCGCCGCGGTGGCTCAGTGGTTAGGGCGCTCGACTACTGATCCGGAGTTCCCGGGTTCGAACCCGACCGCGGCGGCTGCGTTTTTATGGAGGAAAAACGCTAAGGCGCCCGTGTGCTGTGCGATGTCAGTGCACGTTAAAGATCCCCAGGTGGTCGAAATTATTCCGGAGCCCTCCACTACGGCACCTATTCTCCCTTTCTTCTTTCACTCCCTCCCTTGTCCCTTCCCTTACGGCGCGGTTCAGGTGTCCAACGATATATGAGACAGATACTGCGCCATTTCCTTTCCCAAAAAACCAATTATTATTATTATTATTGAGGAAAGGGAATGGAGCAGTAACTGTCTCACGTATCACGTGTCTCGCGTGTAACGTGGACACCCGAACCGTGTCGGAAGGCAAGAGATGAAGGAGGCAGTGAAAAAAGAAAGGGAGAGAGGTGCCGTAGTGGAGGGCTCCGGAATAATTTCGACCACCTGGGGATATTTAGCGTGCACTGACATCGCACAGTGGGGGGTACCAAGATGGCTTTAATCGGGCGAAAAAGAGCAGGCGGGGGTGGGGGGGGGGGTCACTCGCCGCGTGCGGAGAGAGCAAACAAGGATACCGAGAAAAATTTCAACTCTTATCCGATTCACTGGCTTTCGCGGACTCTACCATTTCAAAGCGTCGCTGTGCGCATTCACGCTCATATGTGCCTAGTTTGCAGCCAGTGGCCACCTTTTTCCCATCTCACTTCACATCTCACTTCAGCACATACGCAGTCTCATCTGACTGCCTAGGTCTGGGCGCAGTAACGAAGCAGAAGAGCTAGCAAGTACATTTACTGAAGCTTAAAACTTGTCCGCTACTACCAATTTAAATCTTACACAACCGGTGCCAATGTTATTTTCTCCCCTTTTGACCAGATGTGCTGATTACCACAATTCTGTCCTGTTACTTGTCTGGACGCTTTATTTAGCTTTTAACTGTTTGCTTATTATACCTGCATTATCCTCAACTCTTGAAATTATCAAACTTCATGCAAACATGAATTACTCTTTTTTATGCGAGTTTTTATGAATATTATTCACAGCATTAATTAGCTCTTAATACATTATAACAGGTCTTGTGCTTTTTCATTTTATTTTTCTTTTCACGCACGCACTAGCAGGCGGTTCCGGCACAGCTATGAGCTATGGTAATTCCTGTTTTTTCATTATGTAGTTTCTATGTACAAGTGAACACTTTTGTTTGATTGATGGATTGATTAATTAATAATTTAATTTATTGACTGGCTGACTGACTGGCTGACTGACTGATTGTTTGATTGATTGATTGGTTGATTGATTGATTGATTGATTGGCTGACTGACTGACTGACTGACTGACTCACTGGACTGACTGACCGACCGACCGATCGATTACGTAATTTATTGATTAACTGACTGATTCTATCAGGCTCAAAAATTGCTCTTCATTGACTACAAGGCGCAGTCCTTTCTTTCGTGAATACAACTGAGGTGCAAACTGCACGTCCAAGCCAGAACTGCGAAACAAACAGGACCATTCACTCACTGACATTGCTCCATGCTTTATTTTTGGCTTGCACGTGCCAGCCGAATATTGCTGGGCTATAGCGGACGACTCGCTTGGGTCGCTTGGGCGCTTGGGTCGCCCAGATTTCTCTGGTCCAGCCGTTCGGACGCTGAGGAACTTCGGCTGGCAGTTGCCCTCTACTCCATTTGAGTTAATAGCATTAAAACAGGTCATTAGAGAGAGGAGAGGGGGAGGGGTGTTCAGCGACCACACTCACGCTGGTGTCGTGAAAGTCGTGCACTTGCATCTGGAAGAAGAGGCCGGCGAAGTGCGCAGCGATGTTGGCCGTGTACGATGCGAGAAAGATGACGGAGAAGCAGCCCCACAGGTTGATGAGCACCTTGTTGGGCCACGACTTCGGCGCCTTGAAGGCGACCAGGTGCGAGAAGAGTAGGGACCACATCACCCACAGCGCCGACGCCAGGCTGAAGTTCTTGGTCCGCTGGCGGCCCCACGGATTCAGGCCGAACGGCGAGAACCATTCGTACAGCGCGGCAGCCAGCGCTGTCACCTGCGCGCACCAATGGCAGCCCTCTGTCGGCCTCTAATGGAAAGCAGCCCGTACCCGCTGTGGGGGGTATGGGCCAAGGCTTAGGCAGCCTGACTCCCAAGAATGTTTGAAACAATGCAATTGAAAGTGTAGGGTAGAAACCATAAAGAATGAATGAGTTTCTGTGAGTAGAAGAGTAAATCAATGAGTTAACGTGGTTTTAAGTGACAGAACCCTTAAAAATGGTCTATAGAAGTCTATAGACTTCCTATTGACTTTATTGCGTCCCTAGCCGCCGTGGTGGCTTAGTGGTTATGGCGCTCGCCTGCTGACCGGAAAGACGCGGGTTCGATCCCGGTCACGGCGGTCGAATTTGGATGGAGGCGAAATTCTAGAGGCCCGTATACTGTGCAATGTCAGCGCACGTTAAAGAACCCCGGGTAGTCGAAATTTCCGGAGCCCTTCACTACGGCGTCCCCCATAGTCTGAGTAGCTTTGGGACGTTAAACCGCCCCAGACCACAAAAATCTATTGCCTTCCTATAGACATTTATTTTTTTCTATTCATAGTCTTCAGAGTGTCTGCAGACAAAATCTATTAAAACTGTATGGCCATAAATCTATAGATTGTGTATAGACTGTCTATAGGATTTGTATTGCCTATAGACTATTCTCTACGATGTATCTATGGACTAGTCGATATATTTTACAGACAGAAGTCTATGGACAGTCTATAGACTGTAGATATATTTTTGTAAGGGAAGTAAAAAGGTTTGAATATAGGGTCGAGTCATGGGAATGAGAACGCACCATAGTCTTGCGCGACGTGTGGTAACTGAAGTATACAGCTTGATCTATTCCATACGGGACAAAGTAGAAGGAACCGTCCCGGAGTGTGAAGCCCCCTCTTGCTTTGGTCTACTGCATTACCAATGCGCGTCGCCAAATACATTGCTCCCAACGGGACAATGGGCCCGTTCGGGCTTGATTTTCTAAGAGCCGCATGAAGGAGGCGACGTGACAAGAATGCAACGCCTGAAAGCAGCGCATACCCGCTGTGGGGGATAGGCCAAGGCTTAGGTAGCGACGCCCTGATTCTTAAACATGTCTGAAGCAAGGCATCCGAAACCGCAGAGTAGAACTCTTGAACATTGAATGGATTTCTGTGAGATAGATGAGTAAATCATTGAGGAAAGATTTACGTGAGGGAAGTAAAAAGAGGTTTTACGAGGTTAAAGAAGTTAAACAGGTTTTACGTGAGAGAAGTAAAAAGGTTTGAATAGAAGTGGGTCATGGGAATCAGCTGTAAACGGAAGCGATCTCTGTACAGGTGCCCAGAAAAGTTTTCGGAGCACAGAAGTTACCACAAGGCGTAATTACTGTGCAGCGTAAGCACACAGCCATGAACTGAAGGGTGTGATTTGGAGCTGATAGCGCGGCCTGTACAATGCACCCCTCCGTGCCTGGCTGCACTTCTAGCCATCGAGGAAATTGACGTTTCTCATGATTTAGGCGTCCCGAAAACTTCTGTGGGCAACTGTACGTATGACTTCAGCTGTGGAAGGTCTCTTCGGTCACTTATTTTGTCTCTGTAAGTTTATGGTTTATGGGGTTTAATGTCCCAAAGCGACTCAGGCTATCAGATCGCCAGAGTGAAGAGCTCTGGAAATTTCGACCACCTGGGGTTCTTTTACGTGCACTGACATCACATAGTACACGGGCCTCTAGAATTTCGCCTCTATCGAAATTGGGTCGGCAGCCGAGCGCCATAACCGCTGAGCCACCGCGGCGGCCCCTGCTTTTGTAACTTGCGTCCTGAAAAAGCGTCGTGGGAATTTTCCCTTCGACAACCATGGGTTTCAAGAATGAAAAGCCCAAACCCGTTTCCTGTTCTATTTGAAGCCGCTGGAAAAAAGCGCGATTATAGCTGTACATGTTTAAAAAATTTTGTTTTTGTTACCAACTGAAAGCGCTCAAAATTTTCACAATCTACATAGAGGCTGATTCTTTAAATTTCTAACCGTTGTAGAATAAATAGTACACTGGGCAGCGAGGGGCCGCTGCTTTAAAGCGTGGGGGAGATCACCTAGAAACTAAATATTGAGGAAAAACAACAGCCCGTTCTATGTACAATTACTTATACTAAACATGCCACCGCGGTGGTTCAGTGCTTGCGGCGCTCGGCTGCTGACCCAAAAGTCGCGGGTTCAATCCCGGCCTCGGCGGCCGAACTTCCATGGGGGCAAAATTCTAGAGGTCTATGTACTGTGCGATGTCAGTGCAAGTTAAAGAACCCTAGGTGGTCGAAATTTCCGGAGCCCCTCACCCACAATGTCGGACAGCCGAAAAACCGGATTTGCCCAGGACCGCAGTGATGCTCTGAATCGCTTCTGGCGAAGGACCTTAGAGTTGAACTTGACGCTGGTTACAGCGTACGAGCCTTGAGTCGAACTCTTCACTTGGGAGTGAAACACGAACCACATTTGCAGGCTGAGTTGTTCGAAAGTGGGTTTGTCCCAGAAGGGGCGCAGCAGGGTTTGCGGAGCCTCATCCAAGCACACACCCCTGAAGAAGCCGGGCGCCGGGCGGGGGGTGGCTTGTACCCATTTTTACCGGTGGGTGTCCGGCAGTGGGTTACGAACCAACCACCTCCCACACCCGAAGCGGACTACGGCGTCCCTCATAGCCTGAGTCGCCAAATGACATTAAGCCGCCATAAACCGTAATCCATTCATACTAAACATCAGCTTCTCCCATTCAAGTGTCATCATCCACAAGGCTTAGCGGCTCCAGCTAAGAGCCCTCTTATATACCTGATAACGGAACATCGTTCATCTCCAGAGTAAGTTCGTGATCAAAGGGTACTCACTTCTAATTCTGTCCATAAGGCAGGTGTACTAAAGGCCTAAGCACTGGGACTGGGGACACGCACCTTGAGACTGAGGAAGATGGCGAGCCAGAGGGGCACGCTGAAGGGGATGAGGAAGGCCGACAGGGGCACGTCGCGCTTGACGGCGTACGCGAGGCACGAGACGCCAGAGTGGAAGTACGGCACCGAGAAGTCCACCCAGCGGGACCGCGACGAGGTGACCGAGTACGCAGTCGCCGCCAGGTGGGCAGCCCCTGTGGAAAAAAAGTGATCGCCTTTATAGTTGAAATTAAAAGCGCCGCACGCTACAGCAGAAAATCAAGCGCTATGCGGAGTTGAAGCTGAGAGAGAGTGGAAGTTGCTTTGATCTAGTTTTCGAGTTCCAAAGGCCCACTATTTAGTCTTTTAAAGGGATCCTGAAACGATTTCAAGGGGCATATTGCAGTGCAACAGATCTGTAGAGGTGGTCCTTGTGGCTATTCTAGTCAAATTTGAAAGCTGTGTGCGGACCCTATTATACAGAAATAATTTTTAAATATCGCTGCTCGCAGTAGCTCGCAACCGATTAGGGCGACACACCTCACCGCCCGTCTCCGGTCCCGATGATGTCAGTGGGCAGAAGAACCAGCCTTCAAGCTCGCCCCTTCTGCCCACTGACGTCATCGGGGTAGGGGACGTGCGGTGAGGTGTGTCGCCCTGATCGGTTGCGAGCTACTGCGAGCAGCGATATTTAAAAATTATTTCTGTACAATAGGGCCCACACAGAGCTTTCAAATTTGACTCGAATGCCCACAAGGACCACCTCTACAGATCTGTTGCACTACAATATGCATATAAAAATTTTCGGGGTCCCATTAATGAATCCCTTATGTACCGCAGCCTCTCCAACTTCCCGGTGATCATAAACAATGTTGTTTCTCGCCATGCGTTCGTGTCTGTAGCGCAAGGTGCAAAGCACCTGCCGCACTGCATCACCCAGCTGAGACCACTGCATCATAGGAACTTTTGACCAATTAAGGCTTACAATTAATGAGAAAAAAATGGTTATTTATGAGCGGCAAGACTGAACACTTCATTAAGAAGGTAGCCAGCAATTGTGAGGAGGCATGGAGCAAATACGAGATTAATTGGCAGCGCAAAAATTACATGTGCCGTCACTATCCCGCTCTAGCAGAGTACTCGCCAACAGCTTTCAGTTTTGGCGGAAATTGATTCCACACTGCTGTTGAAAGCAGAAATTTCAGTCGTAGGAGGCAATCAACAGGAGCCGCCACTGCTATAAAAAAAGTCAGCAGACACACTTAACACTGCTTACGCGTGAGAAAGCGTAAGCTCGCATGCTGCGGCGTGATGCAACCCACCCAGCTGGCAACTGTGCCTCTGCATGGCTCTGCTTAGCCACCGCCACGACACCGGTGAACCCTCTGATCTGGGCACTAACTCTGTGAAGCCAGTCGCCGCCATACTGCTGCCCGCGCTCCGCCTTAAGGGCATGACGCGATAGCGTTAATGGGTTAATGCCCATGCATATACGCGGAATTGGTACCATGCATTCATAGATCCCTGGGAATCCTCACACCACTCGTGACGCAGTGGTACAGCAGTTAAGCAGTGCGCCACTGCCCTGGAAATATTACAGGTGCTGCCACCGGCGGGACCTGTGCGATCCACGTTGTTCCGAGCAACTAAGCGCGACTAATCATTAGTTTAACCGACACCTACCAGGTTGCATGAGGACGCCATCTGTGCACACACACAGACGAGTTTTCGCTCAATGGGGCAAGTAAGGCTTACGCTTAAAAATTCTTTACCCTCTTAAATAACAGAAATAGCCCAACTAATGTGAGGAATGTTATCATGGGTTATTACATCGAACGAGTACTGCAGTGGCCAGTGAGCGCGGTGACATGTGCCTACAGAGCTCTGCAGAATGAGCTCCACTTGCGACGCCACAGAACGACCCTAGAATGATGCATTTGAAACTGACGCATGATGGAAGCCCGAAACCAAAAGTATCCAAGTTGCGATGTTAGCTTACTCCTACCTCCCGCCCGCCGTGCTAATGAGATCACCTACTCCAAAGGCAACATGGCCAGGAGCATTTGAAAACAATGCGCTCATGATACTCGTTGTCGACAGCCCAACCTTCGCGCCTGCTTACTGTTCACTTTGCACAAGACAATACGAAAGTACTCCGTTACGACTGTCGATTAAGTCGAAAAATGCTTTCACCCCGAAGAATGTCCTGTGTCGAGCAGCCCTAACGTTACAGCTGAGATTATGGAAATTCTTGAACTGTATATTGTCATTCTGAAAGTTTTTTTTACAGCATTTCTGTATTTGCTGCCTTTCGTTAATGGCTGAACAGAGGCGACCCCCTTTGTGCTCTCTTCCCTAACAGCTCAAGATCAGGAATAGCGAAAGCTTAACGTCGCTTCAGCGAATGACCGAAGGTGGGAAACCAAAATTGGGGTGAAATCGTTACGCCAGCCTCGATTCGGGAAAATTTTTGAGCCTGGTAAACGGATTTAAGTTTGGAAATAGTAACTCATTGAGTTCACATACCTTGCACTAGTTTTTACGAAACAGAGATCGAATCCGAGTTCGAGAAGGATTTACAAAACAAAGATACCGCGACAACTGTCCTATGCTTCACAACCTGCTGTGCTGGAAGGCACGGAATCCTACACTTATCACAAGATCACCAACACAGTGCTGCATTAGGATATTTAAAACCATGCCGTGAATATTTCACTGCACCTTGCTGGAGTCACCTTGGACGAGGGCTATGGACGAGGGTGGCGCTGGCGAATATTCCAACGGCTAGGTTACAGTTAGGTTATAACCTATAACGGTTAGGTTAGGTTATAGCTCAGTTGGTAGAGCCCCGGATGCGAAATTCGAAGGTCGTAAGTTCGGATGTCACTGGCAGCATGTGGTTGCTTTTTTATTCTGTTCACTAATCAGTGACCATAAAGAAATAAAATAATTACATTATTATTGTCCCATTGATGAACAGGTGAAATTTAATAAAGTAAGCCAAAAACAGAAACATTTCCCTATGCTACTTGGCTTCGGTGGCTGTTGTCTTCCTTCGGGTGTATTTGATTGCTAAGTCACTCTGGAGTAAACTGCAAAGCATGATCAACGACTTACTCGGACAGAGCAGGGCGGTTGGTCTCAAAATTAATACGCTGAGAACCAAACTGATGGTCAATGGTCAACAATCTCGGAACAGAAAAGCAGTTTACGATTGGTAACGAGGTTCTGGAAGTGGTAGCCCTTTAGGCCCTGGTGGCGTCAACTGACACCACAACACAAATATTCCGCTAGCGCCCCAATACCGCCGAAACAACTATTAATTTTTAATGGGATAGTTACTCCGGGATTACTGTTGCTATCGGAATCGCTGCTCGCTCAATTTCTTTGAGCTGTGAAGTCCAATGAAGAAAAAGGAGTAACATGGTAGACATGGGTTGAAGAAGCCGAGGTATAGCAAATTTGTACATTTATATCTCAATAAACACTTCTTTTTTCTTCGTTCAGATTTTTAAATGTATTGTCAAACTCCTATTTAGGATCACTACAGCGGCGTAATTATTATTGAATGCGTAGGGGCAGCGCTGCAACACGTTTTTGACACGTGCTATTTTGACAACACCAGGGCTCAACAGTTGCCACCGGTGGCCATTGAGTGTTGATAGGTAAGCTTTCTAGACGAAGTTCTGCTAGTGTTATTGCGGATGAAACTATGCTGATGAGTTTGTTGGACTGCTGGCATGACACTCCTCGTGATCAATAGTCGAAATCTTGTAGTTAGCTTTTTTGATGAACTGGAAAATGGAACTTTTCGCCGTCGTAGAAGCTGAGTTTTGCGATCGAGCCTGGAAATGACAACGCGGATGTCGGATTTCAGCATCCGGAGCACAGGAACGTTGATAATAAACAAGCGGCTGACCTCGCGCTTTTATTTCTTTTTTAATGCTCTGTCCCTCCTGCAGAGTGCCCGGTCAGCTGTGGCCCCGAGGCCGCAGTTGACCGGGCACTGCTTGGCCGCGGCGATATACTTTTGAGAGAAATTGTCGGAAGCGGCGCTTATTTACCGGAGATGAGGTCGGCGGTGATGCCTCCCCACTTTCCCCCGCGGTCGGTGCCGAAGCTGCCGTCGGCGACCAGGTAGAGATCGAAGTCGAAGGCCAGGTCCCGGGCGAGGGAAGTGAGCAGGTCCATGGCGATGCCCGCGCAGCAGGTCACGTTGTACAGCGGGTGTCTTGTGGTCCCCTTGGTGCGGTGGTAGTGCGCGAACAGCGCCGCCAGGTGCTCCGGGTCGGCCGTCGACACCTGGGCGCACCGCCGAAGGTCAGAGCGTATAATGCAGTCCAAGTTGCGACATGCTCATGTGCCTTGCAAACGAGGTAATTCCGTACTCGCGCAACGGCACTGAAAGCACGGCCAACCTCTTTAAAGTGTTCCGTGTGCGTGGAGGACAACCCTGTTAACAAAGGGCAGGTCTCACCATTCGCAGACAACATCGTATATTTTCCTCAGCGCATATACGAAGCTCTGTTTATTCTCCTGAGTAAGCTTTTACTTACATTGGGCAGTATTAATAGAGCTGTTACGTCGAAAGGACATCATGTGTTGGGTCGTTTTACAGAACGGTCATGTGACCGCTCTGGAGGTCACGTGACCTCCTTACATACACCACCATAATCCGGACAGATGCTCATCGCGGCAGCGGTGTCGCGCGCACTGCCGAAGCTGGCGTGACGATTCAAGCTCTTCCGCGCAGTTGAGTGCAGTTGGCGGTGCAGTTGGCGGCGCATTTGACACCTATAGAACTAATAAGCGCGGCAGGGGATTTTTTGGCTACAGTGCACGAGTCCACCGCTGCAGCAAACGGCGCTAGCATCGATCTTGTGCTTGAAGACATTGATCACGTGACCCCTCTTTTCTGCGTCACCATTGAGTGCTCAACAATATTACAGTATTTCTGCGTTTTTAAATGACGCACGTCACGTCATTCTCTCTATTTTTTCTCGTTTGCGGGACCCTACATTTGAATAATTTTCGTCGCGGTAACGTAGGAAGTTTTTTCGTGCTTCTCAGTGCCGGCCGTACGCGACGGAACCGACCCTAAGCTCCAATTTCAGTCACAAATATGAGAAGTTTCGAGAAGAACGGTTGCTTAAGCTAACGATGGTAAAAAGAGTGAGCGCACAATGTAGTGTACGCAGGAAGCAAGATTTCATTTACGCATTCGGTGCTCAGCCCCACGGTAAGCGGCAGCCGATGCTGAAAAAGTTGGCTGAAAAACACCTGTGTAGAGTTTTAAGCTTCTAGAGGTTGCACCGTGCTGTCCTGATCATCGGACGAAGCTATGACTACAATGGTGTCGCATCCGCCAGGACTAATGGAAATCGACTAGCAAGCATTTTATTTCTACTGCGCTGACATAGGTCAGTACTCTGGAAAGGTACACGTACCTGCCGCGGACAATCTTTTCCTCGGGATGATTCAGTAACCACTTACCTTTCACCGGCGTCGCAATAACTTCAGAGTTGTCCATAACGGCACCAACACATGCGCTCATCGATGGCTAGGGAATGTTGGTTGCTACAACATTTTACGGGGCTACCTGGCCCACTGCGACAACTCACTCACTTGGTGAGATGCTCTTCTGCAGAAGTCGATTAAATTATTCAAATGGCTCGCAAGCAGACGGTGAAAACTAAACGACTTGCGACACATCGCGTATAGTAGTAGAGACACGTATCGGCTTCGCCAAAAAGTAACCATGAAGCGAGGTTTGTTTCTTAGCCGTGTAACGCAGTACTTAAGGCATCCATGAGTTTAAAATCCATGCAAGGTAAGCGAACACTCGCCCTCACTTCAGTTTCGAGACTTTTAGGTCTCCAGGGGCTGCTGTGAAAGTTACACCACACGGCTGAGAAGCAATCCGCGTTGCAAGGTTACTTGTGGCAAAGACGGCGCGTGGTCCTGTTTAGAGCGCCTGGCAGGTGGCGTCGACAGATGGCGCCATGGTATTCTTCGACATTGTTATTGCGCTACTCAAGGCTTACACAGACAAGAACGACACATACAGACAGGGCGCAAACTATGAACTGATTTTATTGCGTGGTAAATCCGTTTTATATGAACTGTTAAGATGAAAAGACACAAAAACCAGTAGCTTCATAGAGATGAGTTGTCTAATCTTCTTCTGCTGACAGGCATGCATAGAGGACAGAGTCTTTTCACTTCCTTAAAAAGTTTCTCTCGCTTTGTCAGCGCTACCGATAGGTCGTTTAAGTGCGGAAGCGACCCCTCGGTAGCGCTGACGAAGACAGAGATAAACTTTTTAAGGAAGTGAAAGGACTCCGTCCTCTACGCATGCCTGTCAGCAGATTAGAGAACTCATCTCCATGAAGCTACTTGCTTTTGTGTCTTTTCATCTTAACAGTTCATATAAAACGAATCTCCCACGCACTAAAATCAGTTGATAGTTTGCGCCCTGTCTGTATGTGTCGTTCTTGTCTGTGTAAACCTTGAGTAGCGCAATAACAATGTCGAAGAATACAAACCAACTAGGCCCATTTGACCCATGGTATGTCTTGGCGCTCAGCGCACTACATACGCGGCCGAGACTAAGGGCGTATTTCAGCGCGGGGATATCTTTGGAGCACACGCGGGTGCAAGATGGCGGCGCACCTGGAGGCAGGGCACCCCGCTGAGGCAGCTGCCGTTCCCGATGCGCGTGGCGGCCATGACGAAGGGCGCTGCGTAGGCGGTGACCACGCGGAACCGCTGGCGGCCCCAGGAGCGGGGCCCCGTGAGCGTGGGCTGCTGTCCGGCGCCCGAGGGCCACAGCACCGAGTCGAGCTGCGCCGAGCCCCGCGTCACGTTGCCCACGGGCCGCCAGCGCGCCACGCTGCCCGCCGGCACCAGGTTGAGCACGTCGAACACGGGCGGCGGAAACCGCTGGCTCTGCACCGCCTCCGCCGCCGCCGCACGCAGGTAGCTGCGAGAGGACCCGCCAGTGGGTTACAGTGCTTCTCGAGGACAGATGTCGATGCAGGCGTGTTCACTAGGGCCTCGGGTTCAGGAATAACGAAGGTAATGCGATAGCATGCGGGGCAGATGCCAGTAATTTACGTAGTAGTAACCTCATGATGGAATCCGACAGGGTGGCCCCGTGCTCATCGAACATGTCCTTGGACCCTGGAGGAACGCGGCTTAGGGTGTGCGCGGGACAAAAGCATTTTTTTGTGTTTTTAAGACACACGGGTTTGGTGGACATTCTTTGACAATTTTGTGTGTGCGTGTGTGTTTGTGAGTGCGTAAGTGTGCTTGATTTCGCCATTCACCCTTTCTTTTTCTCTTTCATTTTTATTTTCACCATCCTCTTCTCTACCCTTCTCTTCTTTCACCCTCATCTGGAGTAGCATGCCAGGCCGACAACCAGGCAGACATCTCCTATCCCATTAAAGTTCTTTTCCTTCCTTCCTCATGACGGAAGTTGAGTAATTGAATGTCAGTATAGCCGAGCATCTTTTAGACTCGCTGTTTGAAATGGTGATATCAATTTCTATACAGCCCTTTATACGGTTGAAAAAGTGTTTTAAGAAGTGAAAAACTCAAGGACTGGTGGAACTTTCCTGTCTCACGGCGCTCTTATCATTCGTCCATTCATTTGAGCGAATCTTACAGCCGGGACACTTCGTGACAAGCAAGGAGAAGGTGCAGGCTGACTGCATACGGAGCTTGCAAGGGTATGGTGAGCGAAAAAGGTAAGAGTTATTTCCACAGACTTGCGGATGATATGACCGGGACGAAAACAAGAAGCCCAGCCAGTAGTGTAGTTCGTTGACGTATTTAGGAGGGGAGACTGCAAAGGAGCGTGTAGTAGGTGTACACAACGTGCTGTATTAAGCAGATAATGCATATGAACGGCGGCTGTTAAAGATAAGTTCTCAACAGCACAACCAGAGTGTCGTTGCGGAAATCAACGCCCACGTAAACACGCCTACCACTTCATTTTCTCCACGAAGTCCCCAAACACATCCGCCATCTGTAAACTGACCACTTTGTAAAGTGGAGTGTGAATGTGCCCGTCTTCTGCAATACCAACGGCACTGAAATATTTGAAAACGGCACTTCTCAAAATTTGTGACACTGCCGTGCCAATCACCCCCACCGTCAGCAGCGTGTTGGTTGCGCAATTTAAGACGCACAGCCATTGGAATTTAACGACATTCAGTGCCAAGCCACATCTATATCATATACGCAAACATAAAGAGCCACCTGAGCCTCTTCTCAGCGTAGTTTCCAAACTGCCCTGTAAAAATACGTCTTTCTGAACTTTGAAAACTTTAGGCTGGCGTGGTGGCTCAGTGGTTATGGCGCTCGGCAGCTGACCCGATAGACGCCGGATCGAACCCGGCCACGGCGGTCGAATTTCGTTGGGGGCAGAATTCTAGAGGCCCGTGTACTGTGCGATGTCAGTGCACGTTAAAGAACCTCAAGCGGTCGAAATTTCCAGAGCCCTTAACTACGGCGTCCCTCATAGCTTTTGTCGCTTTGGGACGTTGGACCCCCATAAAAGAAAGAAGTACGTTGATATTATTATACTTTTTAAAAGGCGGACTTTTCCAAATTGCCGTAAGTGACCGCAACATGTACATGAAGCTCGATCCTGTGCACCTAAAAACGCTCTTGAACAAAAGGCAGGACCGCAAGGGTTAATAAGCAAATTAATTTATCTCATTAGCTTATTGATTTTCATTTAATTGCTATTAATTAATTGATTATATTTTATTTTAAGTAATTAAGTTCATCTCAATGGTCCCACATGCCAACCGTACCAAAATGGCAAAATGGAAACAGTGATATCTCCCTATCTAGTTTTGATGAAGAGGGAAAATGCGAGAGGGAAGAGAGAGAGTGTGGGAGGCGATGGGTCGCTAGATCATGTTTCGGTGATTCTCATAAGCACGGCTAGGCCTTCTCTTACGGCTGACGATGCACATTCCACGGCCAAATGCATGGCAGCTATAGCATATTTATCTCATTAATACACTAAGACCCACGCTTGGCTGTTTCAAAATTTATTGTTTGCATTCTGTTAACCATTATTTGGCAACTTCTAACCACCACAATGGCGTACAGTCTTGTGCATGGGAATACGATGCATTCATATGAATAAAGCTCTACGTTCCGGAAGAAGAGTGTTGCAAGACCGGCGTAATGATACGGCTCAATTAATGAACTTCACGTGGCTGCCCAAAATGGTCGAATCTGAAGTCCTGAATGCACCCAGAAAGTACCAGCGTTATTCTGTATTCGGTGTCGGGCTGCTTTTCTTGAACCGCTTACATGGGCTAATTCACTTCTTATAATTTAGCTTTTTCTTGCCGCTAAAACACTGAGTGTTATCGTAGATTTTGTCCATCGCATCCAGCAGTTGAAGCAGCTCTCCCCATATCCCTGGCTTCTCTAATCGGAGGAAAGCGCTTGCAACTCCCATTTTGTAGAGATAGCTACATTACGCTAGCATTTCGAGACTTTAGCTTGGCCACCCCGTGGCCACCGCGGCGGCGCCGTGGCTCGTCACAAGGTTGGTCACGTGGTGCGGAGCAGCTGCCGGCGGCACGGTGCGCCGGCAAAACTGAGTGGGCGGGGAGTGGAGAGGGGGGAAAGAATGAATCCACGTCCAGGAACGAAGATGAAGAAGGAACGCCCAGGGAAACGAAGCGGCGAAAGACTGACTTTGCAGTTCGACTGAACGAGTTTCACTCGGCCAGCTGTAGCTATCGCGTCACTCCAGGTTTAACCAGAGCTAAACCACAGCCATTTTTTTAAACCTTAGCTTCACCGTCCTTCCGTCACATTCTAGTTTGAAGTTTCCCTTGAAAAAAACCAGTCACAAAAGACAAGGGACAATAGAAGGAGTGCACACGGTACAACGACTGGACTGTCAACTGGACTGTCACTCCTTCTCTTGTCCCTTGTCTTGTGTGACTGGTTTTTTTTCAAGTTACTATGAACGAACTGGCCAGCATTTCAACTTTTCTGAAGTTGCCCGCCACAGACATGTTTATGTCGTCTATATTGTTTTGCTCCTTTGTTTGAAAGAAATGCCGTCTGTCTGCGAATCCACTGAGTGGTAGTAAAGGCTCTTTCAGATGGTGCGACGGGCACGAAAAAATTCGGCCCGGTCGCACTGTCGTTGAGACACCAACTGCAGCCACTACTTCGAAAGCTCTTTCAGTGGGTGCGGCGCGAGCGGCTTTTCGTGGGCAAGAAATGCTTTGGCGAATATATAAGTGTCAAGACACTTATTATGCGTTTATTTTATAATCGTGACTTATTCTATTGAGTTGGCGTACGTTTTTATGTTCGATAAAACATTTTAGGTTTTGTAGCGAGATCTATACACTACGCTAGCACTTCGAGCCTTCAGCGTGGCATCCCTTGAGCTCCGTGGCAGCATCGTGGCTGGTCACGTGATTGGTCACGTGGTGCGGAGCAGTAGTTGCTGACCGCGGCGCGGGGCGGCGGTGAAACCGAGAGGGGGGGGAGTGTAACGTGGAGAGTGTGAATCCACGTCCAGGGACGAAGATGAAGAAGGAACGCCCAGCGAAACGGAGCGGCGAAAGACTGACTTAGCAATTCGACTGAGCGAGTTCCACTAGGCCGGATGTAGCTCTCGCGTACTCCAGGTTTAACGAGCGTTAAACCACAGCCAATTTTTTTTTCTTTTGCTTTCGTTAACAGATACGCAAATGCGAGCAGCCAGCCTCCGTTGAGATTCTGTTGGTGGCTGCCACGGTGCGACAGTGCGACCAACTCGTTGGAATTCTGTCGCAAAGGGTTTAAAGACGATATAGACACGCCGATCTGTCGCAAAACGTCGGAAATCGAGCACCGTTCCGCTGCGACAATCGGATCATGTGAGGGGGTCCGTCGAGGGGCGTTTACCCGTGCAGCTTCCTGGAGAAGGCCTCACGGCGGGCGCCGGCCTCCTCCCAGCAGGTGGGCGCGGGGGCGGAGGAGGCGTTCCGCAGCGCCAGCGGCCACTCGACGGGACCCCACCGGGCCAGCGCGTCCCTGAGCAGCCCCACCAGCCAGCGTGGGGCCTCGGTGCGCTCCACGGGGCCCCGGCGCAGGCGCAGGCTCAGCGCTCCCAGGGGACACCGCTCCGGAACGTCCACGGGGCCCTCGCTGTCTTCGCCTGCGACCCAATGTCAGCATTCATCCCGCGCCACGGCACACAAGGTCAGTCACCAGGCTATCTGGTTGCTTAATTAATGGAGGGCGTCTCCAGGTCTTGCACAAACCAGTGAAACAGACTTCGCGAATGAGTTAGATGTGGTCATTGAGCCCTGGCTGCAACTCGCCGTAAGGTTATGTCACGTGCGTGTCAAGTGCTGACGTCACAGTACCACGTAGCTCAATAGAGGACACTATTCACAACCGCCTGCCATGAGATCACACGCACTCGGAGCAAGAGCATTTTTTACCATACCACTTGGAAGCTCCACTGGGTGTCTGTGTATCGAAACCTCGCGACCTGGTTCGAGCTATTCTTCCAGATTGAACCGCAGCACTTGAATTTCATGTTTGGTTCATGGAAGCAAGCCTTCAAAGAATGAAGTTACTGTTCTGCCTTCTTGAACGAAACACAATAGGCAGCCAAATTAAAAAAAAATATGACCCTTGCTAAATTCTTTCGTTTGAAAACGACAAAACACAAACTAATGCATCTATAACTGCCCGCTTCCTCCCTCCCCCTACAGAAAACAAGCCTATAGCAACGGGCCAAAATGTTTGGAGCTAAAAAATTTCCCCAGTGCGATGTTTCCCAAACTCCCCCCCCCCCTTTTTTTCCCCCTGACCGTTCACCATGCATATTGAGTCACACGTCTTATGCCTTGCCGACTCACGGCACTGGCAGTATTGATATCAACAGCTGAGGACTGTATATTAAGCTGATGTGGTTCAGAAAGCAAACATGCGCTGCGTGAGTGTGCAGCTCGGAACCTGCGCGTGCCAAAGCCCAAAACCAGTCCCCAAACTCTGGGCGCATTATCTTTCGATGGTCAGGAACTGAGATGCCTAAGGACAACTTGTAGGACACGTAATCACCTTTACCTGTGATAATGCGATAGCATATCAGAAGATCGCTGTGAGCTGCCACGCACGACCACACACCATATAGAAGCGGAGACAGCGACGTCCCTCCCTTTTCTCGTCATCTGCCAATCATCGTGGTAGGTGATAGGTGCTTCTTACAACCTGGGTTCAGGGAGATGGGCCTTTATGCTATCGCTGATAAATCTGATCTCGGAGTGCGCTAGCAAGCGGCATGCGTGAGGATATAAAAAGTTGGTGCTAGTACTGCTGTAATCCTTGTGAACTGCCGCGCTCTAAGGGGCAGAAAATTGTCAGTGGCTTAACTCTGTTATACCCATAGTGAGACGAGCGAAAGTTCTAATTAAGCAAGGTTACACATTGTTTTGCTTGATCGCCCGGCCTCCATGGCTTTGCGGAGCGCGCTGGAGTGCGCACTGGAAGCGAGCGCAGCTGCCGTGATTATATATTGCGCGTCACGTAGTTAGGAAAGGAGGAGTCACGTGATCAGGTGAGCGGGGAGACCCGGCGCAGCTATGGCGAGTCACGTGGTAAGACGTCAGGTCACTCCTCCGATTTAGCGGTCATGGCGCGACGTTCATAACCTTCAAGTGTGCGATTAGGAGTGTAAAACAGTGTTTGTCGGAGGATAAGGAAATTCCTTCCGCGCTGCTCAGTGGGAAACTTCTTATGCAAAATCTGTGCAGACCGGTGGAAAAGTGGCTTCAAAAATCATACACATTTTCGCTGTATGTCGCGTGCCTTTGCCCAGTAAGGAACCCTTCTTGTAGACCAGCGGGTCATGAGATAATTTTCACTCGGGAATTTCGTGCAGCGAAACCATGGTCATGACTCAGCGCCTCAACTTGTATTTCTTATTGGCTGTACTGGCAGGATATGAGGCCCACGTAACAACCATTTGACCCTTCAGTTCACTGCACCACACAGCTTTTCACTCATTCAATTTCGAAGCTTAGTATAGGGCCACGTATTAAAGTCTGGCGCTCTTATTGTTCTACATTCGCTGTATAAGTAAGTGCTACACCACAAGCACCATTTTCGTTAACTATTAGCAGACGAGGGAAGAGAAATGAGGGGCTCGTTTGCAATATATATGAAGGAAACCAGCTGCCACCGAACTCACAGTCCATAAAGAAATACTTACATTTTTTTTAATTTTGTGATTTTCATCAATGGGAGAACAATACTGATCATTCTGTCGCTTCATCCACGCTCAAAATATGGTTTTTGCGGAGAAAGAATCCGTGCGGAGCCTTACCCACAACCGACTGCCCACCTCACATGCAGAGCCTCCGTATCCCTACTTCCTCAAACTGCTCGCCAGCCATGCACCGATTTTCATACGGAGTTCCTAGGCTCACATGCTTCAAGAACTCTAAATCACATGCACAATTTGGACTATATGAAGTAAGCTTGTTCGTAGAGTGGCGGAGTTCATTTTTTCTTTTCGTTACATCGAGCACAGCGGAAGTCACGGTCAACCTGCCCGAGTTTTCTTATTATCTGCAAGCTACGCA
The DNA here is from genome assembly GCF_052857255.1 of Amblyomma americanum. Taxonomy (NCBI): domain Eukaryota; kingdom Metazoa; phylum Arthropoda; class Arachnida; order Ixodida; family Ixodidae; genus Amblyomma; species Amblyomma americanum. The sequence goes on along the minus strand of NC_135507.1, from coordinate 98,093,049 downwards.
GACGCTGGTTCGTACTATTTAAGCCCCAACGCATGGCACTGACGACGCCAGCTGCTGTGTCTAGAATAATGCTTCTTCTTCGTCAGGTACTGAAAGCGCTAAGCGGAAGGTAACGTCCTGTGCGATAGAGTAAGGCGTGTGCCCGCCAACTGACCATTTCAAAGGAAACACACCGGCCAAGATCAACCCTATAAACCTATAAAGTGCGCCTTACTTGCAATTCTTCCCACTCAAGAGCCTCCTGGAGTCGATGCCATCAGATAATGTAAAGCAGCGGTGTCGGGAGGCAAGCAAAATAAAAAAAGTCGCTGTGGCTCAACTCAGCTGAGCCAGGATATACAGAGCGAGAGCTATGGTATAAAGCATGGTGAGACACTGTTTAGCTTTGGTTCACATTTATTGTTAGAAGATTTCAGCGTGAGCAAATAACGTGGTGCATCCCGTGCCACAAGTGCAAGAGCGAGCGTCCAGAGCGGCGGACGTGACTGCCAAGCGCAAGAGCGAATCACGTGACACATCACATGCCCCACCTGGCGAGGAAGAGCGGACGAGCAGCAGCCAGCGCAACAGTGGACGTGACTGCCAAGGCGAAGCTATGGCGTCGCTGAAGAAGAAGATCGAGGCACCTGTCACGCGCGACTTTGCAAACGCGTCGCGCCTCCTCTTTAGAGGTGAAATCCAAGAGCCAGGTGACCTTCAGGCTCAGCACGGGAGGAATAGAGCTTTAAGCTCTACTTCTCCACTGGGGCCCTGGACTGAGGGACCCACCTACGGCCCGAGAATCCTCCTTGACAGTAAAGTTTTTCATTCATTCTTTCGCTCTAAAAGACGAAGACTTTCTGTGAGTGAGCAGACATTTGATCTAACTTGTGCGCAAGAAGCAAAAGTGCCCTAGAGTGGTCATATGACGTTTTGACGCAGTAGCTGGAACCTGAATGCCTCAGCCTTCTAACAGCGCACATGTTCACATCCAAGAACATGGGAGCATCAGATCACTTCTATTATAATTAATGAACACTGGACAACAAGGAGCGCAAGACTGCATTACTTCAGAAAACGCTCGTGTTCTTAACCAACATAACATACAACCCGTGAATCCAGTAAAATAAAAAATGAGGCCATAGGCCAGCGACAGTAATGAAGCCTTGTGTACAGAAAAGATCCCTACATCTAAGCTTCCCGGCAGTGATGTGGTCAGCCTTTTGCCAAGCGTCGACCTGTTCCAAGAAACTCCCGAAATGTTTTCCTTTACAGCGAGATAGCAACGTTAAATTTCGTAGGAAAGAGAAAGAATACTCTTTATGCAAATGCACAACCGCTGCTGCCGTTTCTAACGCTATGCTTTCCATTTAAGGAGCTTTCACAAATGTATTTATGCGAAAGAATTTCTTGTCTCATGAGTGGCGTGCAGAGGACCTGTGAGCAGAGCGCGTCCACTCACGTGACCTCATTCGAAGAAAAAAATTCGCTGATATTGCGGCTGAATCCAGGCCCTCTGTATGCCAGGCGGGCACGCAACGCACACGCCACGAAGAGTATTTTTTCCGACATGGTATTTAATACACGAGTTTGTGTATACAGAGAGTGGGTATAAAAAGATTATATACAAAGCATGTAGCTAATAACAGCCCTGCACTAGCTTGACAGAAAACAACACAGCTAAAAGGGTGACAGAGGTATAGACGCCGCATCAACAGCGGAAACCAGTCCGGTAGAAAGCGTCGTTCATCATAAATGCCCCTGAGTTGGAGCATCATTCGACCTAAATGGCTTCTGGCTGAAATAAGAGGTTCAGCATTGCAGCCCAGCATGTGCGTTTTCCATATCAAGTCCAATGAGGAAGAACAAGTCATATGGTTCGTAATCAGACTCAGTAACCGCAAGGCAACAGACACTGTAGGAACTTAAAATGAAGTTATAGGCCGTTGGTTCAAGTGTGTTAGAGGGGCACGAAGTAATGCGTTGTGATGTGGACGGCGGCAAAGTGTGTTGCGGATGTGCACTGGTGTTAGACAACGATGACTTGCAAAAAAAGTTGTGTGACGTCATTCAAGGAACAAGTGATAAGTGTCACGTGACAATTATGACTTGGAAAAAGAAGTTGCTAGCGTTCATAGCAAATGCTGTGGCATTTTTCCAATGCAGCAGACTGCAGTGCTCTAAATTTTTGCTTTTGAAGGCGAAAAGGAACAAAATAATTGTGCTGAATGATTCAATACTCACTAATACTCTCATAATATGCGCTAATACTCTCATATCGGCAATGGCAGCGGTATGCAAGTCACTCCCATCCTCTGAAAGGACGTACTGCTTCTCAGATTATACAGTGGGTACCAACATGGGACTCACGAATTCAAGAAAAGAAATGCGATTTGACGAGCTCATTTCGTTTCGTTCGCTATGAAAAATCTAAAAAGTGAGCTTCATGCGTTGATCTAATGTTAATATTCAACAGTGAGAAACAAATGGCTTTCCTTCCATCAGAAAGCGCGGGGCGTTGCGACAATCTGTCCTTCCGTTCATAGATTAACAATGTTTTAAGTGTGCCAATCAGACGATAATCACTACCGCACATAACGTTCGCGCCAGCATAGCTCTGTCCTTCACACAGCACACGCCTGAGCTGCGTCAGCTTAGGTAATATATTACTATACACTTAAAAGCCCCGTTGTAAATACGACCGCCGTCTTTTATCTTTGTCGGTCCCTTTGCTTAGCCTGCCAACGATAGAGAACTAACGTGCAGCTGGCGCGACCCTACCAGGCGGCCTTTCCCTCTTTTACTTCCTCAGCGGCTCGCAATTGGGAAGCAAAGCCGACAAGAAGACGCAGAGACTTACGGCAGTCCCAGAAAGCTACTCGTAAACGTGCGCTGCTGTACTGGCGCCGGCACGTACTTCTACTATACTGCCGCCCCCTATCGGCACCCTGTCGCAGTTCCCGACTCGCAGCGCGCGGCCTCCACCTTTTAAGCCTGGCCGGCCCCGACGAGACAATAGGTCCCGTGGCCACCAGGTGTTCCTGATGGGGTCCCTTTGTCCTTAAAGCTGGGCAAAACGGAGGGGGTGGGACGTCTCCAACGACAAAGCAAAAGTAGGGCGGTAAAGACAAAAACTCGGATAGAGCGGATAGATGCTCCACGCAACTAATGTAAGGAAGAGATAGAGGGGAAAAAAGGAAAGAAAGAGAGTAGCCGTGGCTCCCAAAGTTGAAAGCGAAAGGATGAAATCGGTCTAACAAAAGGCGTCGTCCGCTGCACAGCAGCCAGAGTTAATCGTTACGTCGAACAGGCCCTCTTTTCAGCCACCCTCATCCTCTCCCGATTTCAACCCTTCTGTCCTCATTCTTCCCCCGACCGATCTGGCGCTAACGGGCGACAAAAACCCTGTGAAGACGGAGTCTCTTTTTTCCGTTCTTTTTATCCCGACGAAAGCACGCAGACAAAGAGAAGATACAGCAAAATACTATCAACACATGTTAAGAGGGAAGGTAGATAGGCAGGATAAAGAAAGGCCTTTCGCACCTTCTTCCCGAATTCCTTAGCGCCGCAGTGACACAGAGAAAGGACGAAACATCGACAGAGGCGCGTTTTCTATTTTGTACCCTTCTTCCTGTAAAGTGTTACTGTTTTGCTTGCTTTCTTTTTGTTTAGTCTTACCTGAATACGGAGCGCCTCCCTTTATTGGGAGGGAGTATTCAGTTTCGTCTTTTGGTTCAACGGCCGTGGCGTTTAAAAATGGCTACGTCGGGACGCAGCCCTTTACGACCCACTTCCCTCATTTCATCTTTTCCTTTTGTCTTCTTTTCTTCCTCGTCGCCTCCGGAAGATAGTCGAGCGGCTCGGTCCCCGAAGGGGAGGTTTGGGGAAGCGCGGCTTGCTCGGAGGGGGATAGCGCCTTCCTCTTGACCATGTCTCCACGATCGATACACTTGCGACGGGCCGAGGCAGCTCCGTCTTCGCAGCGGCAGCACGCCTCCCTGATGGCCCGATATATACACACTGGCGGCCAGAAGAGTCGGGTACACACGACGCAAGAAAAAAAAAGGAAAAGAAAGGGACGGCAGGCTTTTTCATCCTTTAAAGTATCACGGTCCCGTCCACCGGCGCGTTTTCGCGGCCCGCCATCCCTCAAAGGCGTGCCTTCGCGACGCACTCGACACCGGTGGGCGACAGATTGATGAAGGCACGAAACGGAATTCCTTTTTCTTTTGTTTCGGGGAACTGTGGCGTCCGTGGTCGTCTTTCACTTTGCAGTGCCGATTTTTTATGCTTGCAGCCTAGTGGGCCGATGACGTATATTAGCCATGCACGTAGTTATTTTTCATCAAGGAATGATAGCAATTGCAAAGGAGGTGGATTGCGCTGCGGTTTCGAACGTCACGCCATCTTTCCGCGCCATTTCTTCACTTGATGAAGTGCAAGATTGGCTGTTGAAGAAAGTTGAAGAACCGACTGCAGATAGGCGGTGTAAATATTTGCGCATAAGTCACTCAGGCAACAAAATAAAAACATATGGCGATTGCACAAAGCTGTTCTGTGCCTGCTAGTTACCTCTTGTGCATTTTCGGCTGATTATTTTGATGATATGGGCTTTTGTATAAATAGTAAATTGTATTTTCACTCTTTCGTTGCCTCCTCCTGCCTCGTGGGCCTGAACTAAAGGAACCTGCTGTCATTCACGGGCGGCTTGGAGCTCTTGCTCACACCTCGGGCTTAGCATGCGCCTTACATTTGGCCTCAGCCCATTGCTCCTGCCATGAACGCCTATGTAAATGCGACGGCGCTTACTCGGCTTGCAAATCTTTCCGCTTGAGAGGCCTCGTCACTCGCGAAAACGATCGAGCGGTGACCGAGTGTTCCTTCGCGCGAGCCTCTGCAAAACGTCGTTCCTGCATGCGACTGACGCGAGGTTAGCCCGCAAAAGGCAACTCCGGGACTGGCTGCATCAGACAAGCATGGAGAAAAAAAAAAACCTAAGGAGGGAGCGCAACGCCACGCGCGGCAAGCCTTCACAAGGTAAGTGACCGTGAAGCGGCTACCTCCCCTGTTTATCGCTCTCCCAATCAATCGCTAATGTTTTGGTGCTGGTATGTCTTAGTTCGCGCGTCTGCGCGGCCCATGGCGCGGATGTCTGCAGAGGTTGGTCTCCAGTCAGTTTGCCGCGCGAAGCGAGGATAGATATCACCACACGCTATCACGTGGCATTATTAAAGGGGGGACAGACTCTCTCCTTTTTAAGCGATAGCGTATACAGGTCGTGCGGTCGAAAAGTCGTCGGCGTATTCAGCACTGCGAGTCGGAAAAATCGTATCATGCCAACCGGTTGCCACACGATGTTCCGGATGGTGTCATAAGATTCAGTGTTTCGTGCATAATAAATGTACTAGTTAAGTTAGAGCTTAGCTAACGGCAGGGATTTGAACCGGCGATTTACAATCAGGAACTGCGTAAAAAGAAATCGTATGATGGTAATTTCTGGTCCTAGTGATTGATTGGTGTGTTACAGGCGATGACGGGTTAATGAAATCATTGTAATTAACTTAAAAATGAAAAATTGGAAAAAGGGGTTCAAAGGGGTCAAATCGCTCAGAACGAGAAAGTCAATGCTTGGTGATGCTAATTAAGAAAATTTAGGGTTTGTAATTGATGAATTAATTAATTGAAACAATTTAATAAAATGAAAATGCGTTCAAAGGTGTCAAACTGCTCATAATGGAAAGCCTAACCCCTACGCTATCGCGTCGTTCACTTAAAGCAGAGCTTGAATGTATTCTCCAATTTTTACTTTGTATGACTACTACAGGCTTCAAGGCTATCGCCGGACGCATGTGCGCAAGCGCTCCCCTCCAGGCGTCCCCTATTGCCCTTATACGTCTCGGCTGACTGGATGTTGCACACTCGGCGCGTGCGTGTGACTCGCTGCCTTCTTACACGGCGCGCCTTCCCGTCTGCCCTCCTCGCTCAGTCTGGCGTATACGTGGACGCTTAATGTTGTCAACTCCGACTACTACGAATAGGCCGCCGACCTTCGCCTGGAAGGACTATAGACACCTAACTTATGGGTGCGTGTTTTCTTCTTTCTAATGACGCGTAAGGCATTATTATGCATGGATTAGCAGGTGGAATTCTCCTACGACCGCTAAATAATTTATAATCGATTTTTTTTTTCAGTCATGCTGTTTCAGTTTCGGTCTACGTAGCCGAACGATGACTTTGACTTCAAAGAGTGCTTATAGGTCACGCCAGATTAAAAAAAAAGGAACTGCGATAGAATCGCTGTTTCCTCGTTTTAATTCACTGCAGTGCTAGAGACAACTTTCTCCAAAGCCGGAAATGCAACGAATGTCAAGCAGCGATTATATTTTAGTTTTTAATGCCTCACGTAACATGTGAAAAAGCGGTACTCTAAGCTCGAGTGTTATCCTTAGACCTGGTGCACCTCCACATCTCGCGGCAAGATCCGACACACCGAGGAGCATTTTACCTGATCAAACCCAACGCCAGCATGTAAAAGTTTTATTGATTTCGGATGGAGTCGATTCGGTTTCATGCTTGGCTTGCGCCTATGTCGAGGAGCAGTGTGCCTCTTGGCTCCGGAATTTTTAATGAGGTATGTAATGTGGATTCAGTATGGACTTACTGCTCGTGATGACATATGGTATGGTATGTCTTGTTCTGATGCGCAGTTAAAGTGGTCGGCTGATGACACCAAAAGCGTGGTTTCGATCCCGTCCGTGGTGGTCGCATTTCGAAGTAGGTGAAATGCTATTGTCGGATACAGTCAAGAAAGAAGCCGCAAATGTTCTTTAAAGGAGGTCTTTCAGCCAGTGAGGTCGACCGGTTCTCATGAGGTCCTGGTTAATGCCCTTAGAGCTTCTAGCGTCAGCTTGCAGGGGGTGGCAGATGAAAGGGGGTAACCACGGCTTAATCGGGTTTACCGCAGCGTCATGATAATCGGCCGGCGCCATTGCCTGGAGGGCCTCGTTCGAAGGGCATCTCCAGCTTCGTTTTTGAGTTGTATACTACTGTAGAGGCCCGTGTATTGTGCGAGGTCAGTGCACATTACAGAGCCCCTGGTGGTGGAAATCATCTGGAGCGCTACACTACGACCTCCCTCATACCCTGAGCAGCTTTGGGACGTTGAACGCCACGAAATCAATACAATGACCCGTCTGTACGTTTTGCAACAAGACGAGGGAATTTCATAGACAGGGTTTGTGGCACCTTAAACAAAATTCTTCACACGATTCCTCTGACAGCAGAGCCTCTTGTTTTCGCACGTGATCGGAAGTCTTAACTGGGCAGTCTTCCTGGGGATGACACAAAAGCTTGGCACTTCCGCGTTCTGGTTCCCCGACAGGGCCTTAGCAAGCAGAAGCACGCCGCAGGTGGCTTTGCCACAGCCCAGTTGCTCGTGCTTCAATATGCACTCGGACAGTGCCGTCGTGAAGGAGCCGTGACCCTTGCAAAAGTTTCTTTAGACAGTCTATAGACTGTTAACTTTTGCATAATAGGTCTATAGAAAAATCCTGAAGAATAGTCCATAGGCAATACAAATTCTATGACAGTCTTATATAGACTGTGAATAGAAAAAGGCAATATCTATAGAAAGGCAATAGTCTATAAGAAGTCTGTAAATCAGTTCTATAAGGGCACCCATCCAGATTAAAGCTACTTCCTCCATTCACCAGGCTGTGTGTTCGGGCACTGCTATCAGCCTGGCAAGCATCAGCTGAGGAGCACTTCAGCTGCTGTGTTCTCTTAAAATCTTCACCCTTTGGCTGTCCGCTTAGGTGTTCACGTCTCGGCCGTCCCCGCCGTGCAGCTTTCAGTTAGATGTTTTTCGCGCAAAGCGTCGTTTTGTGCAGTAAGGCACATCGTTGTGGAGGACTCCGGGTTATATCAAGCCCATTAGGATACTTTGCACCCTAGCAAGCTTGGACGAGCTAGGCTTGTACTAAGCTGACAGTAATTTCTATGATCCATAGCGCAGCAACAAAACAGGGGACAAACACAAGCGGTAATGCTAGCGCTGGTGTTTGTCCCCTGTTTCGTTGCTGCGCTATGGATCATAACGCATACCCAGTAGCCCGAACCATCACCTTGTTAAGTAATTTGTAGTTAATGACCAGCACACCTTGTCCTCTGCTTTCTGGCGCTCTGTGTCCAGTTGAAGGAGACTGGAACTGATCCAAAGTATTTCTTCGGGTTGGCGGTAGATGGCAGCACTGGTACTATATTATCATTTTGATTCCATTTTTGAACAAGATGTGTTCGTTAGCATGTCGCCTTCTAAAGTGCTGCTGTTGCTGATAGAAAGAAAATGCACGGGCCTGCCCACTGGCTCTAGCCGAGCCACGCTCGCTGCCGCGTGCTGAAAGTAGGAGAGTTAAAGGATAGGAGAGTAGGAGAGCAAAGATAAAAAGAAAAGGCGCGCGCTAATATGCCCAGCCGATACCGGAGGCAGTGCAATACCAGGCCGACCCGTGCCAGAGTGCTTCAAGCCAAGCACTCCGCCATATTCCAAAAATAAGTATAATATCTTGGGTCCAAGGACCCGCAGCAGATATTAAATCAGATATCAGATACTTCTAAAGTGGCCCTTGAATACCATCCGTGCACATCTGTCAAATATAATTTACAGCATGCCTGCAGTGAGTGGGTCTCTTCGATTACCCGCCTCTGGCAGCCCGCGGGCTGCCTGCGGGCGGTCAGAGCGCGAAGCCAGGCGCTCGATTTTCTCGGGCTGCTCCGCGTACTTCCGGTGGCTGCCCAGAACGCGTTCGTTTTTCTCTGGCTGGGCGGTTTCGGGCAGCCAGACTAGCCAGGACAATTTTGTGCTGGCAGCGCTCGGGCAACTAGCAGACGACGGAGAGGTGGTATGGTAGCGGGAAGCGCGCGCGGCCATTTTTATATGGACTAGAAGGACCGTGGTTCTTCTAGCGATGTTTTGTTGGATCCCTAGCTCGATGCAGGCGCTTGTTTCGACAATAACCACGGTGCATGTCGTCTGTGTCGCCTGCAATGGCGCCTTTTGCTATAGTTCTAGCTGTTTATCTATTTGTTTTGCGTACGTGTGTGATCGCAGTTTGATCGCCTCACCACCTCGCAAGCACAAATGCTCGCTTCATATATTACGATCGCATACACTTCTTATACACAAAATATTTAGGCTGTTAATTGCGTGCACCCGGATGGTATTGCGATGATGTTCTAGGCCTTTCTCGAGAGCAACCGCAGATTCCAGCTCCAAGTACGCGCTCGGACGCGCGCATATATGCATGTGCTGAACGTGTTTGGCAAGGTGTTAGTTGGGCGCGATAAAAGAGCATATATGGTCTTCATTGCGTTCTGTGCAACTGAAACGCGCTTATGGATTGAGAAACACTTAATTGATTGAAATATGTCCTTTATTAAAAACCTTCACAAGCACACTGCTCGATGCATCTTTGAGCGCACAAATACGTGGCCACACAGTTGTCACTTAAGGCAGCCGATCTAGGCGAGTGCAGATTCTGCCGTCGCCAACCGTCGTACAGCTTGATGATCGGGCCTTGTGTCACAAGTGCTTAGAATATCTGAGAAAAACCGTACGCATGCATCTCCTCAAGTTTGGCTAATTAAAGAGATAAAAAGAATTTCACAGCGCGGATCAGCATGCATGCACACGCGGTATATGTGCGGCGCCGGCACGCGAGGCCGGATTGGAGCGCCTTTCGTTCGAGTTCACTCGAAAAAAAGCTCCAGCATTAAAGTTACGATGCGCTGCTAAATTTGTACAGTACACCCGCTTGCTCTAGACGAACGTTCAATCAGCTGATCGCTTTTGTCGAGATTATGCGTGCATTCCTTGCCGGCAGCAAAAGCCGGCGGCCGACAGACCATAATTGAACGGAACGTATACCTATTATTTTCTGACTACAATCCCAGGAGTTCACGAACGTAGAAATCACAACGACCAGAGCGCTTAGTCATCCCAACACCATGCAGGGTCGATCGTCTGCGGTCATACTAGTCATATTTACTGCGCAGTAAACGAACACGCGATAATCCGAGAGCCCGGCGTGTCGTTTGATGAGCAATGGACGGGCAGTTTTTCCCGTCAGTGTGGTGTCAGCTGAAAGACGGCGGATTGCGATTGCTCAACGCATAATTTTGAGAAATTCTAGAAGCTTACACAGCACACTGTGCACCGAAGGCTCGCTAGCGTTGTCGTCGCCGATGTGTACGGGTGCGAGCGCGATTAGCTGCTCGTTCTGCAGTCTGCGGCAGCCCTCAATAACTTCATGTCGTTGTATTTGATCTCAAGCATCCTATTTCTGCCGTATGCGCGCCTAGCAACGAGACGCAGCAGAACGCGAAGCTATGGAGAGCCTCGGGCCCCCGTGATCCGTGTAAAGCTTGCCGCCGTGATCGCCGGCAGGCTGGTTCCGGTGGCTGCCAGTGCATGTGGCCATGATGCGCTTTCCTGTCAGGGGCGAATTCGCTGGCTGCCAGCGGGCTGCCCGACCGTGGTAAATCGAAGAATCCCAGTGCTTAGCCATTGTGACTGGTGTCTGGTGGAACGCGTCACGTCATTGTGAAACCCGCGGAGAATATTTTATATTGATTATTTCATTCCATCCCAAGTTATACAAGCGCACTTGAGGTCACTCGTATTTTTATTTCTTTCCTGCTGGTGGGAACGATGCCTTAACCGTCCCCGCGGTCGAGTTCGAACCCAGGAACTCCGGATCAGTAGCCGAGCGCCCTAAACACTCAGCCACCGCGGCGGGTTGCAGGGTTGATTACCAAGTTGCGGACAAGTAGAAAGTAAACGCCAGGCGAGAAATAACAAAAAAATCAATGGGCACAGGCAGGAGGCGTGCATGCAATCGGTAACCGGTTGTCCATTATGTGGACACAGCGGTTATCGAGGGAGAGAAAATGTATTGCAATGCGGCCTTGAATAAAACGCCACGACGAACTCTGGAAGTTTGCTGGAACAACATAGCCGCAGCTGACGCAAGCAAAAAAAAGAGATAATTAACATAATTGAAAGCATTTCATCTGCTGAATACATAGGTTATCTTTACCACATGATAACAGCTTTCCGGCGAAACTGCATGAAAGCATGCCTACGTGCGTGTGCGTGATTGTTAGTGCGTCAATTCGTGCTATAAGAATCTAGCACTTGCTCAGCACTGTGCGTAAACTTAAGTCTCCACATAAATTTCGCCCAGCCCGCATTGTGCGTTGAAAGACGCAACAAAAAAAACAGAAAAGCAGTCTATCCTTGCTTTCTAGAAACCGTTCGAAACACTCGTATTACTATGGTCATGCTTTGTACAGAACAGGAAAGAAAATGTCGTTTCAGGGTAATCTGCCCACCGCTATGGTTGTTTTTGTAGTTCCGATAATAGGTTAATCCAACGAGGGCACACATCACATTACTGTTTGACCGCCGCGCTTGGATTAAGTGAAAAGAAAAGGAAAAGAAGAAGAAAAAACAGGAAAGAAAAACTAAAATTCTGTGCCTATTGCAGAGCCCGCCCAAAAGCAGGAAGAATAAACGAATCTGTTCGATGATATGCCTGAATCGCTGATCTGCTCTTGGCGTGCTTTAAATCAGCATCTCATTTTCCTAATTGCCACCCTTAAATGTGAGCTCACGCGGTCAACCCTCGCGCACCTAGTCCCTCCCTTCCCCTACCTCGCCCTCTTTCCTCCTCCCCCTGTCAGCCAGAAAAGGTGACCTGTCCAGGGATGAAAGCACCGTACGGGAAAGCAGAGCCAGCAGCCCCGTCTAATGAAATCGTTAATTGCTTCCGGGTGAAACGAACTGTTCTGCAGCGCACAACGATCGGGACTAGAAACGTTCATTCTTCGCACACAAAAGCAATCCAATCAGGACTAATCACGCTCAGCGAGGCTGTAGGAAACTTGCTAGTAGTATCTCGATTCTGCCGTGCCGTTTCAGATTTTTCAACTCTTTCCTGTTCGCTTCACATTTTCTCAGGAGCCCAGCATGTTCCAAACAAAGCAAATTATCATTCGTATGATTAAAAACAGCCATTCAGACAAAGTATGGGTTACTGATGCAGAGTAAAATTAAACCAAACTGACGAGGTATGCGACTAATAACGACGGCAGCAACAGTGCACCACTTGATTCTTTTTTTATGTCAGCGTTAACGCACTAAATCCCGAAAGCAATGCAGGAAGTAAAGCTGCTAAGAGTTAATCGGATTAGGATCCATCCTCCTGTCTGCACTTGAGGTCCCTATTCTACGACCTTCTGCAACGCTGACGCCAGCCATCATTATCTGTCAGCGTCCGTGTAAGAAAGGAGATATCGAGCACATAAAAATTACAGACCGATGATATTAATGTTAGTTCCCTATAAGATATTTAATTAAGTAATCCATAATAGAGTCAGGAGACTCAATAATGGAATCAAAGCTTAGACTTAAATCAACCAAATGATAAGGCAGGCTATCGTAAAGGATACTCGACAATACACCTCATTCACACTTTCAATCAGATGATAAAGAATTGTGCAGAATATACCCAACCCCCATATAATAATAATAATAATATTAATAATAATAATAATAATAATAATAATAATAATAATAATAATAATAATAATAATAATAATAATAATAATAATAATAATTTCTTTAGTTCCATCAGCGTTGGAGGAGACTGCGGGTAAAAGTCGCTTTAGAGGCGAGCGACTTGACTAGAGCCCGCAGCCTCCTTAACATGACAAGCAACGTGAACAGGAAATAGACATACATGGGAATTGACTTCATATGAAATATGCACCGTTTATAGGTTACGAGAAAGCATTTCACTCAGTAGAAACCTCAGCAGTAATGCAGGAATTGCGGAATCAGGGTGTAGAATAGCGTTGTGTAAAAATACTGAAAGATATCTAGCGGCTTCACAGCTACCATAGTACTCCATAAAGCCAGCAATAAAATTCCAATAAGGAAGGGTGTCAGTCAGGAATACACGATTTCGCCAATGCAATTCACCGCCTGTTTACAGGGGTTGTTCCGAGGCCTGAATTGGGAACAGTTGGGGATAAGAGTTAATAAAGAATACCTAAGTAATCTGTGATTCGCTGGTGAAAGTGAATTGCTAAGTAACTAAGGAGGTGAACTGCAAAGCACGATCAGTGGGACAGACAGGCAGAGCGGAACGGCGGGTCTAAAAGTTAACATGCAGAAAACCAAGGTAATGTTCAACGGTCTAGCAAGGGAACAGCAGTTCACAATTGGCAGCGAGGGGCTGGAAGTGGTAAAGGAATACGTCTACTTAGGGCAGGTAGTGACAGCTGATCCGCATCATGAGAGGGAAACAACTAGAAGGATAAGAATGGGGTGGAGCGCATATGGCAGGTTCTCTCAGATCATGAATAGCAGGTTACCAATAACTCTCAAGTGAAAAGTGTGCATCAGCTGCATCTTGCCGGTACTCACCAAAGGGCCAGAAACGTGGCGGCTAACGAAAAGGGTTCAGCTTGAGTTAAGGACAAAGCAGGGAGCCATGGAAAGAAAAATGATAGGTTTAACGTTAAAAAACAGGAAGAGGGCAGAGTGGGTGAGGGAACAAACACGGGTTAATGACATCCTAGTCGAAATCAAGAGGAATAAATGGGCTTGGGCAGGGCATGTAATTCGAAAGCGCGATAACCAATGGTCCTTGAGAATAACGGAACGGATTCCAAGAGAAGGAAAGAATAGCAGGGGGCGGCAGAAGGTTAGATAGGCGGATGAGAGTAGGAAGTTTTCAGGCAAAGGGTGGATGCGGCTGGCACAAGATAGGGTTAATTGGAGAGATTTGGGAGAAGCCTTTGCCCTGCTGTGCGCGTACTTAGGTTGGCGATGATACTGATGTACAGCCTGTGCCAACCAAAATTTATTTGTTCTTTGTGAGTAGCTGCAGATCATTGATGCTTAACTAGCAGACCATAGGTTTAGACTGCTCAAGGATGCAAAATTCATATTTTATATAGTTGAACGCGGAAGTTACAGTGACCTATTGGCTAGGTCGAGATTTCTGGCCTGGCTAACAAACAAGCAAACATACACACCAAAATCATAATAATAGCGAAGTTAGTTTAATGATGCCGAGCCACGAGGGTTATGCTTCAAAAACAAGATTATCAACTGGCTGTTTGCTTAGTGTGTTCCGAAGATGCCCCAATTTATCAGCGTTCATACAGCTTAAGGGGGTTGTGCCTAGAGCCTGAAACAAATGCCGAGTCCTGCTTTTATTCCAATGCGGCCTTCAGTCCGCGTTGCCCGCTTCGTCGTCTTCTATCACAATATATGACACCGAGGTGTCGAGTGCCCCTCCCAATTCCTTTTTCTGATTTTAATAGGAAAACATTACTAGCCCATTTCAAGACAAGCCGGCGTCACGCGCGCGTGTGTGTGCTCCCAGATGGTGCAGAAAATCCCAGCGATATCAACAAAAGTCGCGTGAAGTCATCGAGCGGCTGTATGAAGCACACAGTAAGCCGAGCACCACCACTTCAGACAAACCTATACACGTCGTTCGTCTATGTATACTCGCCACCGGCTGACTCCCATGTGGTGCCAGTTTTCCCTACAACGTCCCTAGGAAAACTGCGACGTAGCCATTTGTCGTACAACATTCCGGGTGGTGTCATGCGATTTCTCCTTGAATATATCTCACATGTTCCAGTCAAGTTGGTGGCAAGCTTGCTACACGAGTTCGAACCGACGACATATGCACCTTCAATTGTGTGCTTTCCCAGACTATTTACCACTTCTCTTAAGGCGCGGAAGAGGTGTCCACCCAGATATGAGATAGTCGCTGCACCATTTCCTTTCCTCAAAAACCAATTTTCGTATCAAAACTGTGATGGAACCATTCCTCGTACAGCATTCTGGGTGGTGTCATATACGGGCGCGCGTGTGTGTGCGTGCGCGCGTGCGCGCGCGTGTGTGTGTGTGTGTGGGGGGGGGGGTGCGCTCGTGCGTGCGTGCGTGCGTGCGTGTGTGTGTGTGTGTGTGTGTGTGTGTGTGTGTGTGTGTGTGTGTGTGTGCGTGCGTGCGTGTGTGTGTGTTGTGCGTGCGTGCATGTGTGTGTGGAGGGGCTGTCCCTGCCGAATTTTTCGTAATGTTTTTCGTATTCTTTGTATTCACCTTTTCCTTATATAGCCTCCACCAGGCACCAGCAAAATGATGATGATGATGATGATGATAGGAATGGATTTTTATCGCGCGAGGGCAGCTTTTGGCCAAAGAGCGCCATGCCAAAAGGTATTTTCAGTTACTCCTGGTGGGGTGGAGACCCCATTTCCCGAGCAGTTTACTCTGCAGAAGACAAGCACCAGACCAGGAGAAAGCCTGAACTCCTTGTTTCACCGATGGCTACCTGTAGGCACTAGGGATGAAACTCCGCACTTTCCGCAAGCGACACGGATGAAGCCACTAGGTCACAACTGCGGTAAACCAGCAAATGAGAAAGGTGGACTACATAAATGCTTTCTACTGGAAAGAAACACTCCTAGGTGTTGCGCTATCATTTAGGGCGAAAAATAAGGGCGGCACCCGTAACCTTTTTCGCACAGCGTTTGTCCCTGACCAGCCCTTTCTAGATTCTATCCCTATACAGGGGGAATTATGAACAGAAACAACTTTCTTCCGTAAGTGGCTAATATTCTCACTAAGCAACACGTGCAGTGAAGAAGGCCTCCTGCACGGATGTCACTGAAAAATCGTTCGGTTTCAATACTGTATAAACTGGCGACACCTTTCTACCGCACTAAAGGACCCATGAAACGATTTTGAAGCCTGCTACAAAATGCGTTCATTTTGTTAACTAAAGGACGCGGAGCATTCCTTCCATGTATAAATCCTCAAAAGTGAGCCATTAACTTGGGAATCATTTAAAGAAATTACTAATCTCGCAACTAGCGGCGACTTCTGTTGCCGATTAAAAGCGCGCAACCTCGCTAGCAACGTCGCACGGCTCGTGTGACGTCAGTGCTTCATAATGAAACTCTTTGGACTGCGAGAAAAGCCACGGCGGCGTTCGCACATGAAAGGGTTGAAGTAGACTGGCGGGGGCAGTGTCGGCCCGTAGGAGCCGGCTTGTCCACCCCCCCCCCCCCCCCTTAGGGTGCGGCCGTGGAGGGAAGAGGGGCGAGCGCGCCAACCGGAATAAAAAAAATTGCTGCCGGCATATCTTACTGAATTTGTTTATTTATGCATAGATACTGTTAGCCCTCATTGAGGGGTCTGTGGCAGGATAGGGAAGCGATGGTTGACAATAAGATGCATGTTCGCAAGAACAAGAAAACAACAGTGCACTATGACACAACTGAGACATAACCGGGAGGCTTATAGACTTACATTGGAGAAATACTTGTTCACATGAAATAAAAAAACCATGCTGCACTTTGACACAACCGAAAAAAAGATATATTGATCTGTCTAGAGTACGTATAAGCACTTCGTGGGATGGTTCAAGCTTCTCTTTGAGATATAAACAGAAAGATTACTGAACAACATGATGATAAGTAAGGAATCCACAACTTCTAGGGGCAATGAGTTCCATTCCTGAATTGCGTAAGGAAAAAATGAATAACGAATTATATCTGTCCATGTGGAACCTGTATTCCACTAAGTGTTTCAGGTCTTTGTGCCCGGCAGCTCTCGTGCCTGAGAGAGACAGGTACTTGCTACTGTCAATTTTGACTAAATTATTGTAGAGCTGATAAAAAGTTTTAGACCTAGCAACTTGGCCCACTTGCTAATTGTGGGCAAACCAGCCACTTCCACGAGTTCTTAAGGTGAAAGTGTAGCGATCATAATTCTTGTAGTTAAATCTGACTGACTGCGATGAATGCTTTCCAACTTATACTTGTGTTTGTATATGGGAGCCAGCATTCTATGCCATATTCCAGCACCGATTGGACTGCTGAGCTGAATGCAAGGAGTTTTGCTTCCGGTGAGGCGGCTTTTAACGTCCGTTTCAAAGAATAGAGCGTAGACAGGGCTTTGCTAGTAGCATACGAGACATGTTTCACCCCTTTTAGGCCAAGACATTTAAATTCATTAACCTTCTTTGTTGTGGGCTACGGAGGTCATAGTGGAAAGGGAAAAACTGATTTTTTGTGGTTATAGACATACAGACTGTTTTATTCGCGTTGATGGTCATCCGCCATCGCCTCGCAGCGAGCTGGTATCTGTGCAAGTACATTGTTCAGAGCCTGTTGATCCTCGGGGATATTTGTTATCCTATAAATGGTGCAGTCATCAGCAAGCATGCGGACAGAAGCGTCGGAATTATGTACGAAATCATTACTGAAAAGTAAAAAAGAGAATTGGACCGAGAACTGTACCTTGAGGGAAGCCGGAAGAAAACTGTGTTAAGTCGGAGGGATGGCCGTTACAGATACATATTGGTAACTACAAATAATCTTTTAACAAATCTGTTATACGATTAGTACTAAAAAGTCTGACCAATTAATAGAGAAGCTTAGCATGCGAGACGCGATCAAATCTCTTAGCTAATTAAATCTAAAAATGTCACATCCACTTGTTGCCGATTGTCTAAAGTGAGGGAAAAATCATGAATAGCTTGAATTAGTTGTGTTAGTTTCGGATATGCCCCTTATAAAGCCATGTTGGTGACTGTTAAATTATTAGTTTCTACAAAAGCGTGATAAGCTCCAATATGATGTGCCCCAAATTTTGCTCACAGTGCATGTTAAGAAGTAGACAGAACATTGATATCGCCACTTTTATAGATCGGGATAACTCGGGCGATTTTCCACTCAGAAGGGATAGCACCGCTTTCTTGACAGATTGATTGAAACATGCATTGCGGTATTTGCGCTGCGTGTTCGATGACAGTTGTAAACAGTAAGAGATAAAGAACGACTTTATTTAGCATTCTCTTTTTTCATCGGTTTTAAACAGCTGACTTTCTACCCCACGAAAACTTGTTCCATAACACCGCGTACATATAAAGCGCTTATCTAGTTAAGTTGTATTTCAGGTAATCGAGCATAGGCTTGACATTCACGCTGCTGGATGCTTCATGGTTATAAGACCTATTCTGCGAAGGCTGCAATATAGATTACCATTATTAGAATGGATCTAAGGAAACTGCCTTCAGTAGTGAACGTAATTTAAAGAAAAATAACGTAATTACGAGGATTACAAAACCAATAAATGTTATTAGGAGTGCCAGCAATGTTTTATATTTAAAATGAAGGGCCGAAGCCAGACCTTTGAGCTACTCCTGGGCAGATAAGCTCTTCAGCAGGGTCTGTGTTACGGCTGTCAGATGATCAAACTTAGTGTCAGTCTCATTTAGCTTACTTCGCCCTATGAAGTGAAACTTTGGTGGCACGATGCTACACAGCGAAGGGAAGAGCCATTCCGAATTTACGTTGATGAATGTCCGTAAACATAATAAGCACTGCAAGTTTTCAGAACATGGAAACAGTTTCAGTCTCTCTTGGTTTTTTTTTTTTACTAAAACTCTTTAACATCTTTTTTTCGCTCATAAATGTAATATTTACTACTTTTCTGACATATCAAGTCATGGCAAATCGAGACAAGAATAGCGGAATATGTTTTCGCTTAGAGCGTTGATTGTCAGCATAAAAACACATTTTCGTATGCAAAACCTAAACTTCTTTAATGCACCAGCACCCTCTACTCTGGGGCATTCGTCTTATTTCTAGAACCTCCAGCATCCAGGCTGCGTATTGGCGCCAGCATACGGTCTGTCGGTCCGAGTGAGCCGAGTTTGCTGAAGTAACTTCCAGGCAAATCTGTTCTGCTCTTAGTGGCCCCAAAGCTTGCCGCGTGACACAGCACGAATGATGATAAAGACGATTGTCACTGGCTGAAGGTGACACCAGCTTTGCCCTGCTGACAGGTGACTATAGGAACGAGTAACTTCCAGGCAAATCTGTTCTGCTCTTAGTGGCCCTAAAGCTTGCCGCGTGACACAGCACGAATGATGATAAAGACGATTGTCACTGGCTGAAGGTGACACCAGCTTTGCCCTGCTGACAGGTGACTATAGGAGCGAGTAACTTCCAGGCAAATCTGTTCTGCTCTTAGTGGCCCTAAAGCTTGCCGCGTGACACAGCACGAATGAGGATAAAGACGATTGTCCCTGGCTGAAGGTGACACCAGCTTTGCCCTGCTGACAGGTGACTATAGGAACGAGTAACTTCCAGGCAAATCTGTTCTGCTCTTAGTGGCCCTAAAGCTTGCCGCGTGACACAGCACGAATGATGATAAAGACGATTGTCACTGGCTGAAGGTGACACCAGCTTTGCCCTGCTGACAGGTGACTATAAGAACGAGTAACTTCCAGGCAAATCTGTTCTGCTCTTAGTGGCCCTAAAGCTTGCCGCGTGACACAGCACGAATGATGAAAAAGACGATTGTCACTGGCTGAAGGTGACACCAGCTTTGCCCTGCTGACAGGTGACTATAGGAACGAGTAACTTTCAGGAAAATCTGTTCTGCTCTTAGTGGCCCTAAAGCTTGCCGCGTGACACAGCACGAATGATGAAAAAGACGATTGTCACTGGCTGAAGGTGACACCAGCTTTGCCCTGCTGACAGGTGACTATAGGAACGAGTAACTTTCAGGAAAATCTGTTCTGCTCTTAGTGGCCCTAAAGCTTGCCGCGTGACACAGCACGAATGATGACAAAGACGATTGTCACTGGCTGAAGGTGACACCAGCTTTGCCCTGCTGACAGGTGACTATAGGAACGAGTAACTTCCAGGCAAATCTGTTCTGCTCTTAGTGGCCCTAAAGCTTGCCGCGTGACACAGCACGAATGATGATAAAGACGATTGTCACTGGCTGAAGGTGACACCAGCTTTGCCCTGCTGACAGGTGACTATAGGAACGAGTAACTTCCAGGCAAATCTGTTCTGCTCTTAGTGGCCCTAAAGCTTGCCGCGTGACACAGCACGAATGATGATAAAGACGATTGTCACTGGCTGAAGGTGACACCAGCTTTGCCCTGCTGACAGGTGACTATAGGAACGAGTAACTTCCAGGCAAATCTGTTCTGCTCTTAGTGGCCCTAAAGCTTGCCGCGTGACACAGCACGAATGATGATAACGACGATTGTCACTGGCTGAAGGTGACACCAGCTTTGCCCTGCTGACAGGTGACTATAGGAACGAGTAACTTCCAGGCAAATCTGTTCTGCTCTTAGTGGCCCTAAAGCTTGCCGCGTGACACAGCACGAATGATGATAAAGACGATTGTCACTGGCTGAAGGTGACACCAGCTTTGCCCTGCTGACAGGTGACTATAGGAACGAGTAACTTCCAGGCAAATCTGTTCTGCTCTTAGTGGCCCTAAAGCTTGCCGCGTGACACAGCACGAATGATGATAAAGACGATTGTCACTGGCTGAAGGTGACACCAGCTTTGCCCTGCTGACAGGTGACTATAGGAACGAGTAACTTCCAGGCAAATCTGTTCTGCTCTTAGTGGCCCTAAAGCTTGCCGCGTGACACAGCACGAATGATGATAAAGACGATTGTCACTGGCTGAAGGTGACACCAGCTTTGCCCTGCTGACAGGTGACTATAGGAACGAGTAACTTCCAGGCAAATCTGTTCTGCTCTTAGTGGCCCTAAAGCTTGCCGCGTGACACAGCACGAATGATGATAAAGACGATTGTCACTGGCTGAAGGTGACACCAGCTTTGCCCTGCTGACAGGTGACTATAGGAACGAGTAACTTCCAGGCAAATCTGTTCTGCTCTTAGTGGCCCTAAAGCTTGCCGCGTGACACAGCACGAATGATGATAAAGACGATTGTCACTGGCTGAAGGTGACACCAGCTTTGCCCTGCTGACAGGTGACTATAGGAACGAGTAACTTCCAGGCAAATCTGTTCTGCTCTTAGTGGCCCTAAAGCTTGCCGCGTGACACAGCACGAATGATGATAAAGACGATTGTCACTGGCTGAAGGTGACACCAGCTTTGCCCTGCTGACAGGTGACTATAGGAACGAGTAACTTCCAGGCAAATCTGTTCTGCTCTTAGTGGCCCTAAAGCTTGCCGCGTGACACAGCACGAATGATGATAAAGACGATTGTCACTGGCTGAAGGTGACACCAGCTTTGCCCTGCTGACAGGTGACTATAGGAACGAGTAACTTCCAGGCAAATCTGTTCTGCTCTTAGTGGCCCTAAAGCTTGCAGCGTGACACAGCACGAATGATGATAAAGACGATTGTCACTGGCTGAAGGTGACACCAGCTTTGCCCTGCTGACAGGTGACTATAGGAACGAGTAACTTCCAGGCAAATCTGTTCTGCTCTTAGTGGCCCTAAAGCTTGCCGCGTGACACAGCACGAATGATGATAAAGACGATTGTCACTGGCTGAAGGTGACACCAGCTTTGCCCTGCTGACAGGTGACTATAGGAACGAGTAACTTCCAGGCAAATCTGTTCTGCTCTTAGTGGCCCTAAAGCTTGCCGCGTGACACAGCACGAATGATGATAAAGACGATTGTCACTGGCTGAAGGTGACACCAGCTTTGCCCTGCTGACAGGTGACTATAGGAACGAGTAACTTCCAGGCAAATCTGTTCTGCTCTTAGTGGCCCTAAAGCTTGCCGCGTGACACAGCACGAATGATGATAAAGACGATTGTCACTGGCTGATGGTGACACCAGCTTTGCCCTGCTGACAGGTGACTATAGGAACGAGTAACTTCCAGGCAAATCTGTTCTGCTCTTAGTGGCCCTAAAGCTTGCCGCGTGACACAGCACGAATGATGATAAAGACGATTGTCACTGGCTGAAGGTGACACCAGCTTTGCCCTGCTGACAGGTGACTATAGGAACGAGTAACTTCAAGGCAAATCTGTTCTGCTCTTAGTGGCCCTAAAGCTTGCCGCGTGACACAGCACGAATGATGATAAAGACGATTGTCACTGGCTGAAGGTGACACCAGCTTTGCCCTGCTGACAGGTGACTATAGGAACAGTACGCATGGGGTTGTTACCTGTAAAAGAGAAATCCTTGAATTCACTTGAGCAGTAGAGAACCGTACGCGACTCCTTCAACATTAGCAAAACATAGGTGTCGATTAATTTACCGAAGCCTTCTGCGAATTCTAAGACACCTCAATAACGCCCCAAGCTTTTGGCGTGTACGCAAAAAATTGCGAATTTAAACATTTTTGCTCACTAGCGTAGAACAAGGGATACGACTCATGATCAACAAAAATATAACTGCTAGTATTGACAATTTCTATAGCATTAACGATAAGGCGGCCGTTATCACAATGATGTTTATTATAAGACGCAAGCTTAAGTCCTTGCAGCTTTACATTCTACATCCAGGCATGACGACAAGACAGTTTAAGGGTACTGTGAAGACATAGATTTGTAACGAGTAAACCAAGATCGCAGTACAATGTGCTGGTGGCCACCATCACTGACAAGGCAGGTAAGAAGGAGGCAAGAGACGAGGCAGTAGAGGACTACGGCACAGGTTCTAATAGCAGCTCGAAGCTTTTAGTAGAGTTCGTAGTACGAAGCCACTGACGAAGCATTAATATGTCCATCCATAAACAGGAGAACCAGAAGTTCACTTGGAAGTGATGGGACGAAACAACTGAATATGAAATCGAGTTTCCACCGGGCATCCATGCCGCCATCGTGCTGGATATTCAGGGTCTGGGCAAGGTGAGATACAGCGACCACACACGGAGGGATCAGAATCAACCAGGATTTTCATATCCGGGAAAGGAGGAAACGTGCAACAAAAGAGCACCTGAACAGTTTAACAGAAAGAGGCAAAACACAGAAATTCGGGATCTTGTTGGGGAATGTTATGTACAAGCGATGAACGATAATGTAACAAATATAAATACGTAGTGCACAATAGAATAAGAGGGCACTGTAGCTCGCTGGAGAAAAGATTCGCTCACGAGCTCAGTATCAGCCTCCAGACTCGCTTCCTGATTTCACTGCATTGTACCATTTCCCGTCGTTGCTCCAATTCTGATCCAATGCACTTATTCGCGAGCGCCCAGCGTTAACGTGCAGCATTTGGAAAGACACGAGACGAAGCAAATCGCGAGGCTCCTGTACATGCCTGCGTACAAGCGGTGGCGCGCGCGATCTCAGTGCGCCTTTCCTGCAAGTAAAAACACTTGGAAAGCACTGCAGTCTGCTGCATTGGAGAAATGCGAAAGCATTTGCGTTTGAATATCAGCTACTTTTTGCAAGTCATCGTTGTCACCTGACACTTATCACGTGACCCTAGGATGACGTTGGCAAACTTTTTGCAAGTCATCGTTACTTAACACCAGTACATATCCCCCACACACTTTACCGTCCTACACACCACAACGCTTTCACGTTGTGCCCCTCTACACGCGCGCACCTACGAGCTAAAAGACACGAGGACAGTGACTATTAAGCAGCACTGGTTCCCATTACTTATCTCTTTACTGCCGCCATTCTAGTCCTGCTGAGTTCAGGCGTGTGTTTTAGTTGTGTGGTGTTGCGTTTCCATTTAATTTGCTCGGTTACTGGCTGATTGCTTTGTAAATAATGTATATAGCTCTTTCCTGGATATAAGCACGTGTAATAAATATCATGCTGAAAAGAAAAGACCGCCACCGTCTGGAACACGTTGAAGTAACGAGCGTTACCGGTTTGGTTTACTAGATGAAGAAAGCGAAGAAGAACGCGTTGCACCCACTCAAGATACGCCCCAAACGGAATTTGCATCATTTGAGGGGTCAAGGTGGGTCCAGAATTCGGCTTGCTGAGCGATATGGTAATGCTTCAATTAGTAATTGCGTGTACACAATGTCTAGCTCGTATGCAATTGTGGTTTTATTTCTATACCACCATCCATAGGGTTTTGTTTGCCTACCAAATTCGGTATACAACTGTCCCCGGATGGGTGCCCGTTGTTGTCGGAGTATATATATATAGCGGAACAAATGCAACCATATCTGATACGGATCCCATTTGAACCCATCATATACTTATTTTTGGAAATGTGGCGGAGTGCTTGAAGGTTGCTTCACTTCCGCCACCGGTTGGCCCGGTATTGCACTGCCTCCGGGGTCGGCCTGGGACAATGTAGCGCGCGTCTTTTCTATCCTATCTTTAAACTCTCCTACTTTCTGCACGTGGTAGCGATTGTGGCTCGGCTTGAGCCAGTGGGCAGGCCTGTGTTACTTTCCTTTTCATTCTTCCTGGCAACAACAGAAGAAGAAGAAGAAGAAAGCGGTTTTAGGTACCTGATACTTGATTTAATATCTGCTGCTGGTCCTTGGACCCAAGATATTAAACTTATTTTTGGAATATGGCGGAGTGCTAGACGCACTCTGGCTCGGGTCGGCCCGGTATTGCCCTGTCTCCGGGATAGGCCCGGGGCTTCTGGGCCTATTAGCGCGCGGCGCCTTTTCTATCTTTCCCTCCTAGCCTTTGTCTCCTACTTTCAGCACGCGGCGGCATGGCTCGGCTTGAGCCAGTAGGCAGGCCCGTGCTCTTTCCTTTTCCTACTTCCTTTCAGCAACATCAGACAGTCAGTCAGTCAGTCAGTCAGTCAGTCAGTCAGTCAGTCAGTCAGTCAGTCAGTCAGTCAGTCAGTCAGTCAGTCAGTCAGTCAGTCAGTCAGTCAGTCAGTCAGTCGAATGTATACATGTATAGCGGTCACGTAACGGGAGAGTTTCGTTACCCGTTTTGAGGATACTTTGTCGTGAGGGTGGGGAAAGGGATGAAAAGGCGCGACCAATTTTAATGGCCGCCATTTTGGATTCGAGAAATCGAAACTATGTCGCTATTTCGTCCCCTGACGTCATGCTCACAAAGAGCGGCCCAGGCGGTGTGGTCTTTCTCTGTTGGACAATAAAAGTTTTCAACAACAACAACAACAACAACCACCTCTATCCGCCATATTAAACCGTGACGTCATCATTGACACGAGGCAGGTGATTGTTTCTACAATGCTATTGTAGATGGCGCTACAAGTCTAAATGCGAGATGCGCTGTTTTATAGTTGTAGCCACAGATGGCGCTGTGATCAAGGGTGGTAGCAGACATCACGAACTCTCGAAACGTTATTGGTAAGAGCTCAAGCTCCTAAAATAACCTTTCGTGGCTGCCAGGCACGCAGACGGCCTGGGTTCGAAACCCAATGCCGGCGAATTTCTTTTTTCGAATGAGGTCGCGTGAGAGGTACCATTTCCTGTGGACACATTGTGCAATACCAGATTTTCCTTTGCTTTAATAAGCACCTGGAGTTGTGTCGCGTCAGCAGAACAAGTCGACGCGGCAATCTGTATGCGCTCTGCGCTCAGGCGCGCATTCCCGTCTGTTTCGCCACACTGCTCCGCCATGGGGCGCTCAACGACCGCCTCATCGACGCAATTGTGACATTAGCAAAGAGCATTACTGAAGCTGTTCGTATACAGGCGCGGCCAAGGTATTTCGGAGCACGCTTCGGCGTGTTGTATTTTCGCAAGGGTTCCGTAGAGAAGATGTGATGGTTTTTTAAAGCGAAAGCTTTACTAGTCTATGTCGGCGGTTTCGTGTCATCAAAACGTGTTCGCAACCGCGGCGGCTGCGTTCTCATGGAGGCGAAACGCTAAGGCGCCCGTGTGCTGTGCGATGTCAGTGCACGTTAAAGATCCCCAGGTGGTCGACATTATTCCGGAGCCTCCACTACGGCACCTCTCTCTTCCTTTCTTCTTTCACTCCCTTCTTTATCCCTTCCCTTACGGCGCGGTTCAGGTGTCCAACGATATATGAGACAGATACTGCGGCATTTTCTTTCCGCAAAAACCAATTATTATTATTATTATCATTGCGGGGAACTAGAAAGAGACAACGTTTAAAAGCGGTTATAATCAAAGGAGGATGATGTGAGGATGCGGCGCGAAAGATTTTGGTGACGATCTGATGAATAGTTAATTAATTAGAGCCAAAAATGTGCAAAAGGTGGCAGTGGCCAGGGCAAAAGTAGCGCCAAATTTGAAACGCCGGAGGTGTAGTACTACGTGACCGGAAGTGTGGGCGGAGCCAATGTGCGGCGCCAAATTTGAAAGGTTAGGACGAAGCTTGGTGGAAATTAGACGAATTACACAAAGTCTGAGGCAAATAGGGGCAATGGAGGCAACGAGGAGCAAATAGAGGCGACGAGTGCCGAGGAGGCGTCAGTGCTTTCGCATTACTCCAGTGCGGGTTATCGCTGTGATCTCGAATTTTTTGGGCTTATGTTCGAGCGCATCAGGATCATGTGGTAACATATGTATGAAGTTCTTCCTAATTTTTGTTAAGCAGGGCGTGCCAAGAGTTGATGGCCAAGGCATGCTCCATAATATTATGGCCGAGACTATATACGCGGCCGACATCTAGACGAAACGACATAGACACTAAGACCCTGCACACTCAGACAATGCGGAAGCAATGAGGCGCTAGATGCAAGAGAAAGACGACTGAAAAAGTAAATGGCCATGAAAATTAGGGAGGAATCATCTGGGTACACTTTCTTGGTGTGCCATCCGTGCAAATCGCGTTACAGGCGGAAACCGTCCTGCGAGATTTTTTCTCCCAGTGGAATGGGTCGAGCCACCGTGGCACGCAGTAGATCAGTCTGAGTTCAGAGCACATTGTTCAAACCACACTTGCCCAGCAATTCTGCACAAAAGCACTTTTGAACGCGAAACCATTTATGAACCCAATTTTTTCAAATAATGTAAGATTTCACTATAACAATACACATATCTGGTGACCACCCGACGGCAGTATTGTATTTTGTATTCTATTAACTTATTTGGTATCGTCAAAAGCTTTCCCCATTGGTTTTTTATGGGGATCTTAACTGTTCGATGCGATTGGTGGAAACACTTTAAAGGAAAAATTTTGCTATATATCAGAAGAATGAACTGTTACCTTCAATATTACCGTAAAAGTATCTTACAATTTTCTAATTTCCAGAATTTTTGTCCGAAATTTTTGTATATGACAGAACAGAACCGCAGCAGAGTGATGTGCACAGGGACCGCTATTTCCATATTCTGTATTTCCACATAGTGCATATTAGCCGCTACCCCTATCATTTCTTACTATAGCTCCCCCCTTTCTCTCCCTCTCCCGGTCCTTTTATTCTCGCTAGTCGCAGTTCAAGTGCTTCAGGTTTCGATGGCAGACGCCGCGGTTAGCAACATATTTTCCTTCCATTGTTATTTTACAGACAAATAGCCTCTGACAACAACACGGGGACCGCGATAGCCGATCGCGCAGAGCACGCGCCACTCACGGCACGGGTTCTCTCCTCGGGGATGCGGGTCGGCCCTCTCGACGAACAGCCAGAGGTGTTCTCCGGCCAGAAGCCCCAGCGTGCGCGCCGCGTCCAGCACGGCCCGGGCCAAGGGGGGTTCCGCGAACAGCAGCAGCACGCGGGCCGCGCTGGAGCTGACGCGCGCCAGATGGCTCAGCATGGGCGCCGGCTGCTCTTCGGTGGCAGAGCCGGAGCCATAGCCGGAGCCGGCGGGAAGCGCGACGCGCAGCAGCGGCCGCCAGGGCGCTCCGTGGCACAGGGTGGCCAGCCGACGGGCCACCGTGGAGGCCTCGGGCGACTCGTCGCTGAGCAGCACGAAGTGGTACCAGCGGTTGTGCGAGAGAAGACCGTACAGGGCCTCGGTGAGCTCGGACAGGCCCGGGTCCAGGCTGAGGTACAGCTCACTCGCCTCCTGCGCGGAGCGAAGGCAATAACGGTGCCGCAGCTAATTCAATAGAATAAAGTGGTTTGGTTCATGGGGGTTTAACGTCTCAAGGCGGCTCAGGCTCTGAGGGACGCCGTAGTGAAGGACTCCGGAAATTTCCACCACCCGAGGTTCTTTAACGTGCACTGACATCGCAGAGTACACGGGCCTCAGCAATTTCACCTCCATAGAAATTCGACCGCCGCGGCCGGGATCGAACCCACGTCTTACACGTCAGCAGCTGAGCGCCACAACCACTGAGCCACCGCGGCGTCATAAAATGCTTTAAGTTGTTGCACAAACGGGATATTCGAAATTCTGCACGTGCGTTTTCCCGCGTAGCATTGTTGCCCAAGACAAGATGGCTGGCCATGTATTTCTATAGATTAAACAAAGCATAAAGTACTTGCTTTTTTTTTATTCTTCCAAAATACGTTTCGTACAGTCTATCCAGACCCTATGCGCTTGTCCTGTAGCCCTCGCAGGTTTTTTTTTTTTATAGAGAAGTCGGCCATCTTGTGTTAGGCAACACATTTATGTGAGGAAGCGCACTTGTGGAATTTTGACGCTAATTCATATGCGTTGCTCAGAAACAAGCTGCGCCACTCCTTGCTGGTGGCGAAAGAGGTACCGCGCTCTTTTGGAAGTGCGTCGACACTTTAGAGCGCACATATATGGCACGAACAGGGAATTCATACTAATGCGGTAGCATTAGAGATCCTCTTCTCGAGAAAAGCCGGGGTTAGCCGTCCGTTTTAGGGAGGACCCCGTTGGTCTTGACGGTCGTGACGTAAGCGCAGTTACATTAGTCGGGAGGGTCACGAATCATCCAACCACCATTGTGAACTGTTTCCAAACGATACAAAAGCACTTTCGCTCAAGAGGAAATAGCTGGTCGTGTGGGAATCGAACCGCTACCTTCTGGGCCACCAGTACGAGCTGAATGTAAAGGAATGCCTGCGCCGGAGGGATCTCTGATGCTATCGCATTGTGCTCTCAACGCTGCTCGAGTGTCGTCTGAGATTTAACGCGGAGAGAGGTCATGGCGAGAAAACTGCGTAGGCGTGATGCACGGATGTGGCCGCAACGAGGAGAGCGCAAGAACGACAGAAAGAGCCAAAAAGCAAAGGGAGACGAAGAGCAAAGGTGCGAGCTATATGGAAGCAGCCGATATGAGGGCGCGCGTCGAAGAACCTCAGTTTAGGAAGAGGGCATACAAGAAGGAGGAGGAAAATAGAAGAAGGCGCACGCCGCACTTGGAGTGACAGAAAGAGGAATAACTTTATCTGACCGAGAATTTGGAGCACGCAGGTCCCTGGGTCTCAGCATTACCCTACTGCACTAAACATTCACGAATTCATGGAGTTCCACGACGTGGGCGGCCCGGTCAGAGGCCATCTTCTGCTTGGCCTCCCATCCCTCCCAGGTGGCCAGTAGCTCCGGGCCCCGCGGGGAGTGGTCCACCGGGCATCAAGGAGACCGTGGGTAAGCTAGTAGAGTGGGGTTGAGTGCATTCGGCACGGGCTGTGGGGAGGGTGAGCTTGGAGTGTGTGTTAGGGAAACAGAGAGAAGCGTAGCTGTGGCGTAGTCTTGTGTAAGGTGCAAGCAACGCGTGGAGGCTGAGAGGAGAAACGACAGCGGTGCGCGCGCGCGCTGAGCCTGCAATTGCGTCGCGGTCTAAACACACGATACGATGATCTGTACCCCTTGTGAAATGAGCTGCAACTTCTTCGGGAGTATGACAGAAGCGATGTCATCGCGGAATGAGTGAGGGGTAGACGGACGCGTGGTGCCCACAACGTGATGATTGCCGTTCCTTCAATAAGTGTCAACGTGGCCAGTTCGGTAATTACGGAAGAGAACATGCGTGAAGCAAACAATGCCTTCGACCGGTGAAAGCAAAGTCTGTGTGTGAATTGCAAAGCGGAATCGAAAGAACATAACTTAAGCAGCGGACGGTCACCAATCATGGAAACGATTCATGCTCTTGCATATCGATCACCGCGTAATGTTTTAGGGTGTCAACACTCAGATTTGAAAGTCCCTCACTGCTTATGAGCACGTCGATATTGTCTTTGCCAAGCAAAATACAAAATCAGCAGGTTTAGTTGCGACGTTATATGCAAACAGCGGCGCAGACGTCATTTGTTCCGAAGAGATTGCATAAAGCCATAGATGTGAAAGGGTAAACAATGCTTTCAAAGAGACAGTATAGTAGGGTCCCAGGCGATTCTGCATGTCAGGAATATAGGGAACGATGTCGGGAATGTCGGGAAGAGCTTATTTCTGAAAAAAAAAAAACCAGAAAAGCACGTAGCAGCGGCATCTCTGAACGATGGGAGCACGCGAGAAAGACGAAACGACACGAACCGTGTGACAGAAAGGCTCGGGCTCCGGGTCTGCTCGAGGAGATCACAATAAGACTAAACCTGATCTGGAATCCAACAGACGACTAGTTCGGGTACAGCCTCTACCTGCGCTCTAGAAACAGGTCTAGAAAGATTCTCACATGCGGTAAAAGACTATACTAGGTATTTCAGAGCAGCCCACCACTAATTTCTTTTAAATTTGATTTTTCAGCTAAGCAGAAGTTCTTATGGCCTTTAGTAATGCCAGTAATAACGGGACAGTGAGGAGAGCTCTCTCATTTTTTTTGGTTAGCAAAATTTGATAGTTCGGCATTTCATGGCTTTGTCGCCGCTTGTCCGGGAGCGAAAGATGCATTTATTTCAGAGAAATTCGAAATCTACGTTGAAGAAAGTTTTCCCGTCGCTCGAGCTCCCTCCACAAGCGACCTCGAGGAAGCCGAACCTGTCCCTAGAGATTACTCGGCAAACTTAAACCACTACAAGGGCTGCAGGAAACGGTACCCCCCACCACATAAATCTCTCTCCAGGGAAGACGCCGTCGCCTGGAGGCTGCTACAGACGGGCTCATACCCGAATCTAAACACACTCAACAAAATACAGCCCACACAATACACAAACAAATGCCCATGATGCCATGAAACACCCACGCTCTATCACATAACGTGGGCCTGCCAGAAAATAGAGCTGGCACCAAAAATACCAAACCCGAGTGCGGAGAAATGGGAAGGAATGCTCTCCAGCAACCGTCAGGACGTCTTACTTGGGCTAATCCGGCGAGCACAGCTGGCAGCGGCATCCAGCGGAGCCCTGGACTAGGGGCAGACGACCATTGCTAAGAAGACGGACGACACACCTGACTCCGCCAAATTGCTCACCTACTCTCTAGAGCTCAATAAACGTTTTCCTTCCTTCCTTCCTTCCTTCCTTCCTTCCTTCCTTCCTTCCTTCCTTCCTTCCTTCCTTCCTTCCTTCCTTCCTTCCTTCCTTCCTTCCTTCCTTCCTTCCTTCCTTCCCTCCCTCCCTCCCTCCCTCCCTCCCGTCGCTCTGATTCAAACTCGGCGCCCTCTTATAACGTCATAGGACGGAGTGACGTGAAACGTGACGTGAACGCAGACTCCGTGATTTCTGGCGGCTAGCGGTGCGGTCTAGCAGCAGCCAAAACGAAAACTACCGCCGCCGCACGTTGAATGCATCTATCGGGAGTCGCTGCCGTCACTTCGTTTACGTTTGCACCGGAGCCTTGCCAGCGTTACGATGGATCCCGTTCCCGAACCCGACGACAAAGTTCTCGCAAAAACTACGGCCTGCATTTCAGCGACCTCAGCCCCACAGAGCGTGCGATGCTTGTGAGGGAGCACGGTTAGGTTAGGCGCCGGCAGGTCATTTCCCCCTTCCGCAGCCGTTGCTAATTAAATATAGCAATCTTAGTGCGGGGAGTCGCGAGGGGCGAGTGCAAGGTCGGCGCGTTGCAACCATCGGAGGCTGGCCGAGGCTTTGGGGCCAATGGATTGTGATTCCTTGAAAGGCGCTGTTGCACGGTGCAGCAGGCGGCGTCGAGGAGGTTTCTCACGGTTGCAAGGGCCAGGTTATTTTCTTTTTTGCCACATAATACAGATGAGTGCTCAAGGGCGCTCGCGTTTAATGTTGGTGTTGAAAATAGAGCCGACGCAAGACGCTTCAACGGGTCCCGCGCGTTTCCGGAGGTACGGGGTGCACTGGATCGAATTCTCTCGCTCACTTGCATGCACCTTCAGTTGTGTACTATGAATGGATTAAATTAGCCCAGAGCTCGAAGAGAACACCGCCGCCCAACTGCCGAAGCTATTGAATGGAGGCGCAAACAAACGAGTTGGAGGTTGAGCGGAGTCACGGTCACTGCAGGCTCCAAAATCTCTTTTTCTTAACTGCCTTGTACCTTGTCTCCTATCCCTAATAAACGATTTCCGCTAGGTAGTTCAAAGTTGACTGGCACAGCCGGAGACGTTTCGCCAGGTGAGAGTACGAAGACACAAGTGTTCTTTATACTGCTAACTGCCATGTACGATTACCGACCATCGTGCCATCATAGTTTTTCATCTTTTTTTTCGTTTTTCTTAGCTTTTCATCGGTAGTTTTTTATCGACCATCTGACCAGCCTTAACAGGCTCCTTCAAAGGTTAACTAGAATTTGAAGCGGCACTTGGAGTTCCTCTGCTGTTCGGCGCTTGTAAACCGAGGCGCGTCAAAAACAAAACCACGGGGCACGTAAAGCTCATAGACGCGAAGCGCCACAACAAATCGAAACTCTCCTGGCCGCCTGTGGCGCCGCCAAGCATCGGTTTTCTTTGCTTCCAACATTCAGGTTGTCTTTTGTCGGATAAAAGTGCACTATCGGCTTCAAAACAAAGTTTACTTCACTATTGAACCGCGCAACCTTCCTTTGTCAGCCTCAGAGATTCGTTGATACATGACAGAAGGAAAATTCGTCTAAGGGGGCGTCTCTTGTCCTATGACGTCATCACGCTTGTACTTGCGAGATTGGCCCGTGGCGGCGGTACCTGTATTTTGTTTCTTGCTTTTGTCTACCTTACAAGAGCTTTGTTTTCAATAAGAGTGGCGTTTTTGTGATTAGGAGCTGGTATTCTATCGATACAAGCGAACTTCAATTTCTCCCCAGTGTCCCTTTAATATCTTCAGTATCTTCAGTATTAATACCTTTATCAGTACCTTAATACCGGTACCAGTAGTAATAACTTCAGCAAGCAAGAGAATCACGTTGCTAGTAAAATAAATAACTAAATTCTAACAGTTCAATTTTTAATTCTGGTTACGCGCTTTCCGAAGGAGCGAGGTTTTAGAAAATGTCGTGACAAATGGACCAAATCTGCTGAGCCTCAGAGGCAAGGGGTAAACGCGTTTTCGGAGTTCTAAAATCTCATATCGCTAATATTAATGGCCGGCTACCAATTTCCAATTGCCATCAGGCCTCTATTTGCATTATTTAAAAAGTTCACTAGTAGAATTTAGTTAATCACTTTAACAGTTAATTTGATTCGCCTAATTTCTGACGTGCGCCAAAGCTGGTGCTCATCATCAGACCAACTATTCCCACTGCAGGGCAAAGTCCTCTCCCATGTCTCCCCAATTAACCCTGTCGTGTGCCAGCTGCGCCCCCCCCCCCCCCCCTCTATGGCTGCAAACTTCTTAATCTCATCCGCCCACCTAACCTTCTGACGCCCCTTGCTACGCTTACTTTCTCTTGGAAGCCACTCCGTTACCCTTAAAGCCTGTTTCACATGGTGCGACAGGAACGAAAAATTACGGTCCGGTCGCACTGTCGTTGCAACGGTAATCGCAGCCGCTGTTTCACATGCCAACGATTTCTGTCGGTGCCGTCGGCACCCTAGCGTCGGTGCGGCCTTTCAGTGGACTAAAATTCTTCGGGTGCAATAAATGTCAAACATCGTGGCAGGCGTTGATTTCGTAATCATGAGTAATAATATTGAGCTGTGATGTGTTATTAAGTTCAATAAAACGTTTTCGAGATATTCCTGTCATGTCGCTGAACTGCTATTGGCTGACTACTGTGGCCATCGCTGCGACCGCACCGACGCTGCGACAGTGCGACCAACTTGTTGAAAGTCTGTCGCAGTGGCCCTGCGACGAGAACGACGCGCATTTCTGTCGCACAGCGGCAGAAATCGCACTGATCTGCGGCAACAATCGCATCATGTGAAACGGCCTTAAGGGTCAGCGGTTATCTTGCCTTCGTATAACATGCCCTGCCGAAGCCCATTTCTTTCTCTTGGTTTCGACTAGGATGTCATTAACCCGCGTTTGTTTCCTCACCCACTCTGCCCGCTTCCGGTTTCTTAACGTTACAGCTATCATTTTTCTTTCCATGGCTCGCTGCGCTGTGATCAGTTAACAGAATAAGTAATATCCTGGTATTACTTTACCACAAAATTCCTTGCTTTGCACAAAAAAAAAACTGTTTTTAGAAATCACGGGCGGGCTGCTCTGAAACACCTGGTATATTGTACAAGGCGATTGCTAGATTAGACAGAAATGCGTCATATGCTGAATCCTTGCGAACTCGCGAGACTGCGTGGGCAACCGAGCGACCTGATATCGTTACAGCGCTGTTAGCACATCCTAGCTGTATTCGGATGTACTACACCGCTCACAATGCTATGCCGGAAAAACCACTCTTCTAACTCAAAAAGCCTATTTTTAAATATTGTGCCAGTCTTATGTGAAACACTCTATCAATGCACAATCAGAAGCGAAAGATGGCTTCACCGAATTCCCAGACCGTCGGCTTGACGCGATACCTTGTTCTGCCCAATTTGTTGAGCGCCTTAATGGCCATCACAGCGTGCGCCCAGGCGTAATCACGAGGGGCGCGCGGCGCTAACGCGAGCGAGACGCCCGCATGGGCAAACCACGGTCACTATCGCGGCGGCAGCGGCGAACCGCGCGCTCTCTCTCCCCTTTACTCCGGCTTAGCGGCAACGAGGCAGGGGCTTTAAACGAGGCGAAATGAAGCCGTCCTTCTTCGTAGTGACCGTCAGACGCGAAACAGCTGAACACCGCGCTTTAAATTCATCAAGCGTGTGATGCGGCCGAACGAGAGTGAGGATGAAGATTGCCGCCACTCGGTGCACCGCCGCGAGCGCCGCCCGACGCAGATAGCAGCGCCGCGGTGCGGCCCCACAGCCTCTCCAGCGGCCGGGGCCGTGGGCTGCGTATTCTTTCACCGTGACTGTAGTACACAAAAAACACTAGCAATGCAGTTTCGTCTCGACAGGTGTACGATCACCAGTGCATTTTTTCCAACAGCTTTGAACATAGGTAAAGTGCGCGGTGAATAATGTTGTATGCCTCAATCAGTATGATAGAGCAGGCAAATTAAACCCGAATATTCGAGTCGAGGTGTTCTCAGCATCACACAAGGCGAATAATGCAGAGAAATGGCCGACAACAATGGTGGCCAAGCCATATAAGTGTTAGCGAAGTGGCTTAAAAAAAACTCCACATTTTTTTCCACAAGTCATTGTCGTCATGATAGCTGGTGCCATCATGATGAAATACTGATGCGTCTGTAGAGGTTGGAATGGGAAGCACGAAATCTGCGATGCGACAGGAAGTGTCGTGAGAAGCCACCGCAAATTCAATGTCATAAGAATGCGTCAGGACCTGGAGACATTCGTTCACTTCCCCTTGGTGACGGCGTGTGGATTGGTTTTAAGTCGCGCTTAAAGCACACAATTTGTTTAAGTGCTTCTTTCTAATCAAGGA
Organism: Amblyomma americanum; assembly: GCF_052857255.1. Lineage (NCBI taxonomy): Eukaryota > Metazoa > Arthropoda > Arachnida > Ixodida > Ixodidae > Amblyomma > Amblyomma americanum. The sequence goes on along the minus strand of NC_135507.1, from coordinate 98,057,642 downwards.
AGAAACCCTTAGCGACAGTGAAAGGCATAACAGGGAAAGGCATAAAAGCCCTCTATTGCGTTCAATTACCACCGATGCAAACAAAGGATGTGGCAATCTTGAGCAACTAATTTAAGTACATTACGCTGTAATTGACATATAACGTCTGTGATATTTCAGCGCAAACTTCTCTCCCCTCGCCCCCCCCCCCCCCCCCATAAAAGGAAGAAAATCTTTTCGATATTTCGCTGCATACCGAAACAAATCAGTGTCACTTTTCTTTGCACCTACAGGCTACGGTATTTAGCCTGCAACCTGCCCACCGCGTCCTCCTTTAAATGCTTTAAAAATGAAAGCAGGCTTTAAAATAGCAGATTTACAAAGCCCCTTCGTAGAATTGTGAACAGTTACGCATCGCTGTTTTTTCTTTGTATCAGCATTATTGTAACTGTGTATTTTGTGCTTTCGAGCTATTATTTGCATTTCATTAGGATTACTAAAGAATGACTTTGAAAATATATAGCTGTTACCTTCAGGTTGCTTTATTAAGGCGAGAGCCTTTAATAGCTCATACTCGCGGTGTCCGTCCGTCCGTCCGTCCGTCCGTGACACTCCTTAACTCGATAAGAAAAAAAAAAACTTTGTGCACGATGGGATTCGAACCAACATCCTTCCGTTCCGCAGCTGAGCGTGCTAACGACTACGGTGCTTCCTGCCTTTTTTTTCTTTATTGCATGGAAATAGTGTCGAAAAGAAAAGTCTAATCACGCTTACGCCACAAAACACCAGGCCACCTTACCCCTGCCTGAACCCTCCTTCCAATACATCAAAAGTCTGGGAGGCACACACATGCATACAGATAGGGGAGCCAGCTAGGCGGCTCTTGCAAGGCAGCATATATACTCCCCGCACCAATGCGCATTGTTCACGAAAAGAAAGATTTCGACGACCGTGGTGATTCGGCGTGGCGGTCCATCATGCGGCTCTTCCAGAGACTAAATAGTAACAGCAACATGAATAGATCATATGGCACAGCACTGTTTTTCTCCGCGGGCAAAAAACGAATATTGTAGGGTGTGCGGTCAATGTCCTTCCTAATTGTTCGTTGTAAAATGTCCCAGAAGATAGCATCAATGCACACAACAAAACAATGGTCAATGCTCTCTGGTGTATTGCACATGCGACAATTCACCGTCCATGGCGCAAGCATCTCCTTAGCATGAAGCCATGCCTTCACAGGCAGCGCTGACATGTGCAGAATGTTTTCGCGGCAGAACAAATGCACATTCGCCTAACACGTTTTAAAACACTCTTGTCAAGGAACTCCAGAAAAGGTTGCCGATACAACGGTACAGGGAACAAATACTCTGTAAGTGCCTGAGTCATCTGCCTTCTGGAGAGGCTATACAGGTAGTATACAGGAAAGCGCACAGTGAGGAAATTGAAGGTGTCAGCAACTTCCTTAAGGACTCCCCATAAAGGCCCCTCACGAGTGTGTCCCGTCGGTGCGAATAGGAAAGTCGAATGAGCACTGAGATGCCTATTAAGCACGGCTACTTAAAAAAGGTGATTTGAAGATTTGAAAAAAGAAAAGGACGCGAGACAAGCTGATGCACGAATAAGTGAACAAGGCCGATTCCACCAGATTCAAGAGAAAGAAATAGGTTATCGCGACGCATGGGCTCGCTCCCATTGGGAACGCCATACAAATGTAGCAGATATTCTGTGCATCACCTGCACTTTCTTCCTCGCACAGTGGAGAACCTGCAGCACATAGGCAAGTTTTGCGAATCAAAAAATGTTGCAGACTTGAGCCCGAGCAAACCTTGATAGTTCCCTACCCATCCAAGTCTGGATTTGTCGCCTCATGGAGACTATCTGAGAATCCCTGTAGGCGCCACTGTTGCAAATTTGGTGAAGAGGAACCCTTAGGTAGTGAAGGGGCCCGCATTCCCAGCTTATGCCACCATAATGACTTGGCGTTGTACACCATGGGCCAACCAATACCCCTTGGATTTATCTAGATTAACAGCCGCACCTGATACCTCGCAAAACTCTTCAAATGCAATGCCTCAAGCAGACTCTTTTTGTCAGAACAAAATAGGGGACATCATCTGCATGGGATAAAATCTTAATTTCACACTACGCCAAGGAGAAACCACGGATAGATGTGAAATTAATAATACTGGGGCAAAGGGGTTCAAGATATAAGGCAAACAACAAAGGAGATAAGGGACAGCCTTGGCGAACAGAAAATGTCAATGGAATAGGTTTGGTTAGCTCTTGGTTAACAATTAGCCTTGTATAGGACTCCTTATAGCACAGTCTTATGCCCCTAAGCAAAACATCTCCCATATTTGCATGCTCTAAGGCCGCAAACAAGAAATCGTGACGAACTTTATCAAAGGCCTTGCAAGGTCAATCTGAATTAGAGCTACTTGTGCGATCTCATCTGATACTGTCTCCACTATTGAACGTGCAATATGAATATGGGTTTGGATTCTGCGGCCTCTGATACCGAAGAAATGATGCGTGCCTATTAAGTGAGCGATAACTAGCGGCAGACGATTGCAAATAACCTCTGCAAAAAGTTGTAATCTAGATTACAGGGGGAAATTGGACGATATTCCTCAACTCTTTTCAACCGATTTGAATCTCTGCCTTTTGGAATTAATATAGTATGCCCAGAATAGAAAGGGGGGGGGGGGGGGCAGAAAACCAACATCGTAAGAAGCCTAGAAAACCTCCATCAAGACGGGCGCTAGGCAAGTAGAAATTGTTTTATAGAAGTCGCTTGTAATGCCATCTGGCCCAGTAGATTTCTGAGCCGTCAGGTCAGAAATGGCAGATTTAATTTCTTGCAAAGGGATAGGCCCCTCCACTAAAACACGCTGCTCATCGTCAAGTCGGGGCAAGGCTTCGAATAAGTGACTGTAATCTGATGTCACGCTTGTGCCTGCCCAACCACCAAACACCTTCCGACAATAGTCAAAGAAAGCCTCAATGATACCAGGACCATCGCTGTATGTGCAACCACCATACTGAATTTCCAATATTTTTTTAGCTAGAGCAGTCTGCCTTTCGTAACTCAGGGCCCGACGACATGGTTGCTCATCCAGAAATCTACGGGTCCTAGATCTTATCAAGGCCCCTTGGTATCTTTCGGTTTCAAACTGCTGAAGCTCTGGTTTTACGGCAGTGATGTCCTCTACATAGGCACCTGGGCTAATACTCTCTAACTCATGTAGCTCAACTAAAGTACGGCCGATCTCTCGAAGGTGATGTCTATTCAAAAACGCGATTCTTGCTGAGGCTTCAATAGGAATGTTTTTTGTTTCTTGTTTAAATAACTCCCATTTTTTGCAAAACCGAGCGATCACCGCGTGGCCACGTGTCCTTCAAGCAATTAGATACAGCACGTTTGAAGATTTCATCTGAGAGCAGGCAGCTATTCAGCTTCCGCAGCTCCCATCGAGGGTGGAGTATGTGCCGACTGTACCTCCCTATCTGAAGAGAGACAGACCATGAAGTGTTCACTGAATAATACAGGCCGCGCCCAGTAACCAAGAGCGTTGAATAACATGTCTGCTGAAACGTAAACCCTGTCAAGCCGAGCACTAGAAGAGCACTGAAAATGAGTGAAATGGATATTATGTCCCTTATCTAGCCCAACATCCACCAGGCTGCATTCGCATGCCAAATCAGTGAGTAAAGCAACACTAGGGTCATATCGCTTACTTAACACTGCTCGGTCTTCATCCCTACACACACAACTGAAATCATCCAACAGCATAATTTTACGATCCTTGGACAAATGGCCTACTAATGACAGGAAAAATAGCCTTCTGCCATTCTGCTTTACAGGGGCATAAACAAACAATTCGCCACCGTACAGCCGAAATTGCGTACACCCTAATTACTCTACTTCCTACCAACGCATATGTAGGTCTCGTCTAGAACGCTGGAGAGCGTTTGCAGAAAGGCGTCGAATCAGAAGGATGCCTCCCAAACGCCCTTCAGTGTCTACAGCATTTAAGATTCACAAACTGTTGTGTACCTAATTAACATCTTAACCACACCGCGCTAAAGGCTTTCGCCTCACCGCACTTTTGGTCCACAAAGTACCCCCTGAATTTTTTCTTTTCCGCTTTCTTAAAGTTCATTACGACCCTATGCACTAATGGCAGCATTTAGCTCTATTCATGCATGGCGTACGATATTCCTCGCATAGGCTTCGTAGACCTAACCAGATTGGCAAAGGAATTTTTACCCATGAAGCCCTGCAATCATATACCGCAACTAAATTGGATTGTATTGAATACGTCCATCATATCATCCATCTTACTTTATTTCCTCCTGGATCTTATATAAGGTATCACACCCAGGGCACAGATTCAAATCTTAGAACCATTGTAAAATGTCAATTTGGATGTACTCTTTCCAACAGTTGCTCACGAAACAAAGAAAACTCGAGAGTGAAAGTGAAAGCCCTTCGGGTATTGTAATTCCCCGAGATGTGCATGTAAACACTTTGAGAGGGAGATGTATATAAGTGCAGCTATCGATCGCTCTTTATTTTCCGCACAAGCTCGTCCTTCCGCTATGGTCGGATACAACCGAAGAAGCAGCAGGTGGCCCTCAAACGGGACCCTCCAGCCAATCCAGCCAATGGCGTTGACTGATTTTCATGACGCCGCGGTTAGTTCGGTTAAGCCGTGGTTATTCCCCTTTCATCTGCCACCCTCGGCGATTTCACGCTAGTGGTTCCAAAGAGATCGGTCAAAAGAAAGAGGGGGACAATTGGTCAAGGGGAGAATTGGTAGGCGCCATTGGCTGGAGGGGCTCCTTAGGAGGGCATTTGTCGCTTCGTTCTTGAGTTGCAGCCGACTAGAGCTTCCTCCCTAGTTCGTCGACGCTGAGCCTCTGTTCGGGCGGCGCGTTTCCCAGCACGCGCCGCAGACGCTTTCTCCGTACCTTACTCTTCTTCCATGCTGACCACTGCAAGCACCCTCCGATGCTCGCGCTGCTGGTTACGCCCACGGCTTACTACAACGACACCGATGCCCTAAAAACGAAACGGGCGCTTAAAGGGACGGACACTATAAAGAAAAATATCAAACTAATCAAGTCGGATAGGCTATTCGTTGGGATCACTGTGGGCGTTTTTTTTTTGCGAAAAAAGTGGCTGAATTGCTCACAAAATCGCAACTGAAAGTCCCGAAACCCGTCCGCAGTTAGACAGCCTGCGAAGAATGAGCACAGTTACGTCTTTTCTATGCTGCATTTGCAATGGAGCGCTCCGAGCAACCTAACCAGAGGCGCCCTTTCCAAATACCGCAAACGCGACAGGAAACCGAAGACTGAATGCCAGACGTCACGGCGCCCAGGAGCACGTGCAGGCCGTCCCAGCCGCCTCAAACTCCTCACACCTCCTACAATTAATTAATTAATTAATTAATTAAATCTTTTATTTCATGGTTCGCGGCTGTGTACGGTAGAAATAGGCTCAGTGGAGGGTGCCTGCTGCAGAACAAACTGTTTATCGCGCTCACGCATATACAGGGTTTCTCACCTAAGACTTTACAGAAGTTTTACAAACAGGCTTTTTGAGTTCCAACTGATCTGGAGTTCCCTGGTTCGCACCCGACCGCGGCGACTGCGTTTCATGGAGGCGAAACGATAAGGTGCCCGTGTGCTGTGCGATATCAGTGCACGTTAAAGATCCCCAGGTGGTCAAATTTATTCCGGAGCCCTCCACCACCGCACCTCTTTCTTCCTTTCTTCTCTTTCCTTACGGCGCAATTCAGGTGTCCACCGATAACTGAGTCAGATACTGCGCCATTTCATTTCCCCCAAAACCAATTTTCAATTTCGTTTTATTTAAAAGAATGCTTTTTTCAGCATGACATTGTCAGCGGTCAGAATACAGCCGGCATTTTGCTCTCAGGCTGCTTAACAAATATTCAGTTGTTCAGCTTTTGACTATTGCTGTTAGACTTTTTATTTACTGAGAGGCGTGTAATCAGCGTAAGAGATATGAAAATGAAAATTAGTTTCGAGGGAAAGAAATGGCGCAGTAACTGTCTAACATGTATCTGCGGATACCTGAACCGCACCGTAGTGGATGGGATAAAGTTGGGAGTGAGCGAAGAAAGCAAGAAAGAAAGAGGTACCGTAGTGGAGGTCTCCGGAATTATTTCGACCACCTGGGGATCTTTGACGTGCAATGACATCGCACAGCACACGGGCGCCTTTGCGATTCGCCTCCATCGAAACGCTGCCGACGCGTTCGGGTTCGAACCAGGGCACTCCAGCTCACTAGCCGAGCGCTTTTACCAGTGAGCCGTAAGGGATATCCATATCAGTGTTTAGAATTTCGAGAATTCGCTTGTTCTCGTCACTGTGACTCATAAAATTTTGGCTATTTCGAGGAGTTACGTACACTTTAGATGGTTGCTTCGGCAGCAAGCTTCTCGAAAGCGCGTGTGTTTAGGCGTGATGCAGCCAAAATTTGTTGGCCCACAGCAGCGAGGGCAACCGCGTTTTTGAAATTCCGAAAACTGATATGGATATTATTTCCGACGGGCTGCGCGCCTCTTAATAATTAAGGAGCGCAGCAGTAATAGTTAAAAGGTTAGCTATTGAATATTAATTTATTAAAGTGCTAGCTAGAACATCTTAGCAGTATTCTGCTGTACTGCACCGCTGACAATGCTCTGCCGGAAAAAGCGGTCGTTGTAATTGAAAAAGGCTATTTTTCAAAAATTGTGTAAAGTCAATTAGGTGAAGCACCCTGTGTACACTGGCAGCGACGAGTCGAGCTTGAGGCGGGCGGTGCGTTGTGTGCTGTCGCGAAGTGCATACCTGTACGCTTCGATAAATCCTCAAAGGGATGCGATCAGCACACGCGTTCTATCGTGTTTCATTCAGCACCACATCACAGCGAAAAAGTGCTCGCGCATTTCACATCAAACGACCCCCTCTGATGTCGATTATCGCGTTTTGCTGAATAAGTGTTCGGTAAATATGATCGCAGATGACCCCTGAGATTGCCTCTGCTATGGTTGTTGCGATTTCTATGTTCGTGAATCGCTCCCTGTGGGTCGTAAGCGTTAAAGAATCTGGGTGCGTTCCGCCAATCGGTAGTCTGCCGCCTCGGTCTATGGCTGTCGGCAGGGAATGCACGCATATTCTTGACGAACACATATCAGCTGGTTGAACGTGTTTCTCACGGAAGCGCGTGCACCGTTGACACCAGTTTAGGTGCATACCGCATCTTCACCGTAGATAACGAGCACCCGAATGAAAGGCGCTTATAACCGCCCTTGCGTACCGCGCCTCATGTTCAACATGCATGGTGAGTCGCGCTGGGAAACTTTTCAGCCAAATGTGAGGTTATCATGCATGCAGGGGTGGTTCTCATAAATTTTTAAGCATATTTCATAGTACAATCGCTTTCCGCTGCGCATAAAGCATAGTAGACCATGCGCTAGCACTATATGCTTCACACGTTAAAGTCGTGCATGGATGCGAGCGTGTTCATGAGCGCGTACTAAAAAGAAAACAGCGATATTCTGAAATTTCAGAACTCCCTCAGCGTGCATATACACACAGTCTAGCTGATTCGACAGCTTAAGTGAGAATAAAACCGCTTCGCCGGCCGCCTAGCAAGCACCACAGAGCGTGAATGCTGTCGAGAGCTCGCGGTTCTGAACTTGATGCGGACAACTACTCGAAGAAGCCTGGGCGCGCAGAATTCCAGGTGAAACATACACGCTCGTGCTTGCGCCCAGCGTTTTGCACTTTTGTCATGTGCTGCGTTCCCGGCAAGTACAGTAATGAGCATCCCCTAAGCGAGGCTTCTGGACTTGCTTTGGCTACATCGCGTCATAATACATGCGGTTTCGAGAACCTCGCAGGCAAAGCAGCCCTTCCAGTGTACGTAACTGCTAGCGTCTTCTGCGCTGTGTTTTGGTACGTCTCACGGAATACCTTAGTCGTTTGCACTCCGGTTATTTTCTCTGTTCACCCATTTGGTAGGTGCGATGCCGATCGGCACAGGAAACAGACACTGCGAACTTTGATCTGGTGCGCCTTGAAGTGCCGAGCGAAATAAACTGCCACAGTCGAAATGTATCGGGGCAGACTACCAAGCCGAAAAGAAAGATCCAAATAGCGAGACAGGCGAAGAAAACGGGTAAGCAAGCTACGTAATACGGCCCCGGGTGTACGCTCTCTGTTCTTACATAAAGCCCTGGCCGTTAGCTCCGCGACGACCGCATGACAAGCTTACGTTGCAGCTCCCTTCACTAAAGCCTGTATTCCCCCTTTTTTTTCCCCCACAAGGTTCCTCTTTTGTTTCGAGAGTGGCTCCATCTGGGAAGCACAAAAATCTCTTCCACTCTCGAGCGAATGGGGCGTGGAGCTGTTAGAAGCAAATGGTCTGCTCTGGTCGGCGTCCTGACCAAAAAGAAAAGAAAAGGAAACGGAAAAGACAAAAGAGAGGGTGGGAAATTTTCAGAGAAAGGAACAGCCTAGTTTGCGGCAAGAGCAGGAGAAACAAAGATAGTCATGAACACCCTGAGCTCATAATTCGCTAACAGCGCAGCCATGGTCGGTCATTCCACGTACGCCTGGCTGAAAGGAAGCAGGCATAAAGGTCCCAGGAATGAAAAGGCGAGGCGTGAACAAGGGGTGCGATTCAGCAGCCAGGCCGACTGCTGCCGGAAGATTGCCTTGACGAGCGAGTGCAGTATTTACTTAGGCGCGAAGGCCCGTTAGATAGAGTATGCCCACAATGCAAGTATTTAGCCCATTGTTCTTAAATAAATGCGCACTCTCAGAGTTTGTGCGCATAAATAAAGCAGGCATCCATTTTTCGAGCTTCTTGCAGGGACGCAGATAAGATTAGATGGTCGGTATCTCTTACACTATGTCGCACCTAATTACCGGAGCTTTATACTTGGCTGTGCCTAACAAACCTCCGGTAATGAAAACATTGTTTATTATCCAAAAACTACGCCCATAGAGAGCGGTATTCAGTCCCGTACTGTTTCGTCCCTTGTAGAACATGTTACAAGCAGTCATTAATACGCGTTACATTTCAGAGATGCTGAAGCTGGCATAACACTACAAAGACCATACGTGCTAGAGGCAGCCTCAACTAGTGACATGATGAGTAGAACACGTCGGGGGGCTAGGTGGTGCATATCAGCAGAAAAAATTTTGGCGCCAAATCGGACAACACACAGCAAGAGAGACTAGACAGGCGCCTGTCCAGTCTTTCTTGCTGTTTGTTGTCCGATTTGGCGCCAAAGGTTTTTTCTGTTAGTGACATGACATAGCCTTCGTTACCTTCTACACACATTGCTGAATAAATAAATGCATTTTGCTTCTAATGAATAAAATTTAGTTATTGGGTGACTATTTGGGTCACTTTGTGGCCACAGTAACATGTTAAAATTCTTACAGCTGCAAGGAGAGTGCTTATGTAATCTTGTGTGATGTTGCCGTGATGAACTGAAGGGCAGATCCCCATTGACTATGCTGAGAGTGAAATCACAGGCAATTACACGGGTAGGAGGATTTGTACAGAGAAACAAGGCGGGGTAGAAAACACCACCAATGAACACGAAAGACTTAGGTGGGACTTTATAGACTTGTCCAATGTCGCACGGCGAAGTTTTTCCACAACCCGCACCTCAGAGGGGCCCTGTTTCTGTATTTGAAACCTTTTACAATACACAGATTTATCGTCTAATACTTAGAAATACGGCAGAAAAAAGTAAAGAAGTTTGTAAATATTACCTCATCGGAAGTGCTGGATACCGCTGTCAACAAACCTGCAATCCTAAAGTCTTGCAAACTCATTATCATCACCACCAGCCTGACTACGCCCACTTCAAGGCATGTCTCTGCAATTAACCCGGTCCTTTGGACGCTGCGCTCACCGTATCCCTGCAAACTTCTTAATCTCATCCGCCCTCCTAACTTTCTGCCGCCCCTACATCGATAACTACTCATTATCGAAGTATCTTTTTTCTGTGAAGCTTGTCTTGAATTAAACATTGGTAGTAAATGAAAAATGTTTCGCAACTTTACGCGTGAAGTGTTCACCTTCATATCACTGCATGATTGAAAAAGTATTTTGGGGTCCTTTCCATTTTGTCTTCTGGTGCTTACGATGCGTCCAATTTCATGAAAGGGCTTTTTACTTTTTTTCCAAGGGTACAATTCCAACTTATGAAAGGCAACAACATGCTTTTAGTGTACGTCTGAGGACTGCGATGCATTTTGTTCTTTTTGATAGCTTACTCTCATGCTAGATTTGTACAAATGCAATTCGCTCACTACTGCTGCACCCAGCTAGTGTAGGACCAGATTAGCATACCAATACTTGTTCATGTGTCTTGTATAGAAGTCAATTAGCTCTATATAAGTAGACGTGGAAGTAAACGTACAGTGAAGCACTCTTAAGAAAATTCAACGCTTATCTACGAACAGTTTTAAAAATGCAATGCTGCAAAGCAGCAATCTATCCGTCATTACGTGATGAAGGGCTTCGTTTTTGAACGGTCCGATGCCCGGCGTTTGAATTGCTCTGGTTCTTTCTATGCTTCCCAGTGTATCTTACTGTTCTTTTATCAAGCTTCGCTTTCTTTATCTGTGCATACTTGTGTGGTCTCCCGAGTAGGGTCTTGCCATAGAGCCACAAAGAAAGGGGAACACTGTTCGACCGTATTTTGTCCGCCATGATATAACCGTCCTTAAAATTCCTCTACAATACCTGAAGTAGTGAATTTGAAATCATCATAATTTGTTACAGCGGGACCAGCTCAATAAACAAATGCACTACATCATGAGCACAGCTGCATGACTGCGCCAAGTGCAGGGCAAAATGCCGCTCCCATATCTCTCCGATAATCCGATCTTGTGCCAGTTGCGGCGAACTTATCCCCGCGCACTTCCTTATCTTATCTGTCCACCTAATTTAAGCGATCAGTGGTGTAGTGCGTGTGATAGCACGCGGCGCTCACCCATCCAACTGAGGCGCCCGTTCGACACGAGAGAAACAGTTGAGGGGGAGAGAGGGAGGAATAGAGGAGGAAAGTCCCATTCATCACGACGACATGATTTCGCTGAACGTGCTAATTACAGCTGTCGGTTTTTTTTAGAGCAAACCACAATCGGCGACAGGTTTTCTCGGCAACAAAGCGGCCACAGGGGCGGAGCGTCCGTTACTGCATCATTTCTTGAAGTAGTTGCGCCCTCGACGCTGCGTTTGGTCGCCTGGCGCGTTGCCATCAATGCTGTGGCTTCCCTCCGTCGTTCTTCTGGCTGGCGCCATCTATGGAAGCTTCTAGTAACAAGAAGTGCCAAGCAAACTTGTAATCAAGAAGGCGTCTTTTTTTGAAGATTGAAAGTTTCCATTTGTGGTAGAAATGTGCCTTAATTAACGAGTACTGACAGTATACCATGCTTTAAGAGTAAACTAATCATGGCAAGCGGGGAGGGTGCGAGCGGAGTATTACGCCTCCGTAGCTTCCGCTACATTGCCATCAAAAGTTGTAGCAGAGTGTTGCAGCGACCTGTAAGCTAAAATGACGACTGGCTCACTAGCTAAACGGCTCACTGCTGCGACGAATGATAGACGCGACGAGCCAATTTCACAGTCTTCGTGTGCCAGATTTCGACTTTGAGCACGCGTGACCTTACGCCTGATCAGAATTACTGTCTGACTGCTTTTGCTTCTCATGAATGACTCTGCTATTGCTACGATTGTGTGACACTGCTTTGGCTAAGAGATGGCTTATTTTCTTTTATCAGAATCGGTTACTTTTTTCTGCAGGGGTTAAATTTTCTTGTTAGTTTTCCTGACGTTGATGCTTTTTTTCCACGTGTTGAGTTCGGAGCCATTATGCGATGTAACATGCTTCAGCTGAATGTTTAAATACCCCACTTTTCCGCGCAATAAACAGTTGGTAGTGTGCGCATGTGGTGTGTCTTTCTTGTTAGTGTCCTTGTTTGCGCCGCCGTTCGTTTCATTACGCCTGATGTTCTTGATTTCGCACCTCTTTGTGTCCATGTTGGTGCACTCCTCAAATAAAAGAAGCATTTATTGGTGACAAAACTATTAAACGCGGGACATTTTTTTCCATGCTACCAGAATAAAACTTCCAGCGTCAGCTCGGAAAGGACTCCGTTGACGCCTATGGAAATGAATGAATGAATGAATGCAATTCCTTGGCGCCACCGCAGTGTGCTTGCGAAATCGGCCGGTGCCGGCGAAACATGTATTTCGTTTTTCACATTTTCTTTCTCACAAAAGTTAACAGAGTAAGAAACCTTTTCCTTATTATAAAAGCATGATCAATCGATACAGGCGAACTTCACTTTGTCCTCTGCCTCCCTTTAGTACGATGACGTGCAATGAGCCGTTCTACAACGCCTATAAAATGCATATTTCTTGGCGCGCCCGATTTAACAAGAAATAAATATTTGCGCACTTATTGGGGAAAAAGTGTCTCTGCATATCTAAACGGAGATGAGGGAAAGCAGTGAAGTACGAAGCTCATCGCGACGGTGCAGCGACCGTAGCTTATGACCGACCAGCCATTAACTCCAGGCGCTCGCCGGCCGAGATTGGGGCGATTTGAAAAGCCGTCAAGGTCTCCTTCCCCGCTCTTTTTCTGGCGCTCTTTTGGAAAACTCATCGTCTTATATTAGGTAGAAATCCTGGTCCACAAATCTGCTTATGCGTTCCCTGTTATGTTTTTTGTCCTTCTTCATTGGGGGCGCCAAGCAAGAAGAAACGCTAAAGGACAATGCGTTTGAGCCCACCAGAGGCATAGTGTGCGACCTATAGTAGGATACAACTTAAAAAAGCAGCAGTTGTTAACACTGGGCCACGGTCCGCAGCATACTGTATTACTCCGCTAGTGAGTCACAAAAGTGAACGAAATCAGCTTTATAATGTTCGAGGTTATTAAACAACCCAGGTATCAAAATTCTAGAGCTTATATGTATTTTTCTCGTGACTAGCTTCTTGTTTAGGCGACAAGAGAAGCTTTAACAACGGACTACTTTTTGTCGTGGAGAAATTCTGTGCATCGGTTGTGAATGTGGGCGGAGCTTCACTTCAGGCTTAAGTTGTGCCCGACTATAGCTTTCAGCCCACACCCAGCGCAGTGAAGTGGTCTAACATCAATGGCGTCAACATTCTGTCTGGAACCTTCCTCCCAGCTGTGCCAAATTCATTTGGCTGGTCGCAGTTGCTGAGTACGCCGCATTGTTCGCAATAATCAAGAAAATAACATGAAGCCTACTCGATTACAAATGAAGCAATAAAGTAAAAGTATTTGCAGCAGCCTTATCACAAATCTAAACGTGTTCACCATGATTTTAAGGTTCATGAAATTGCGACGAAAACAAAATTGTTTAGGATGCTTGTTTTCCTTATAACCATTAGGAAACGGAATAGGCTGCCGAGTGATGTCGTTGTTGCTGCATCAAATGATGCTTTCTTTTCTTTGCTGTAAATGTAAGTGTAAGTCTTGCGTTTCACATTTCTTTTGTCTTTTTCTGCTGTTTATACATTTTACTCTGCATTCTTGCTACCTTTTACTTACTTTTTTGTTGCTCGCGGCGATGTACACCTTGTCGTTACGAGTTGCCCTGTATAATTATATTTGTGTTTACTTTTTTGCCTTGTACTGCACGTTGTATTTAACACACTGTTCCTGTCGTACTTAATCCGTTATTTTGCCCCCCTTACTCGATGTCCTTCTGGGCCCTGTAAGTTATTTTGAATAAATAAATAAATAAATTTGTGTACGTATGTATTTCTTATTGTACCCGCCCCCTCCCCATTCTAATACCTTGGCTCTGTGGGTTCTTTGATAAATAAATAAATAAATAAATAAATAAATAAATAAATAAATAAATAAATAAATAAATAAATAAGTTGTCCGCTCATCCACACCGAGAGCCGAGAGCTCTGTAGTCTTCACACGCTACACTGTTTAAGCATTTCCATGCTCTTCGTGTACAGAACAGACGGGCGGCGTTAACCGTACACAGTAAATGTAGGAGCTCGAACGCTTCGCCGGAAGAAAATAAAAATAAAACTGTAAACACAAAAGTGCTGCTCACGTAGCCAATTCAGCGCCTAAGAGCTACTCGGCGCTCTGCCTTTTTTCCTCACCTAGGGAGAGTTCCCTGACTGGCTTCCTGGGAAACAGAATCTTCTGGGTCACGTCTGGAACCGCGGTGCTCCCGTTTCCCTTTCGGCGACGGGTGGACGTGAAAACAACAAAGCAGGAAACGAAGACGTCGCCGTAAGCAAGCGCCGTGTAAACACGCTGACCCGCTTAGGGAAAGCTTCGACATTCGAGACGCCGTAACGGGCCTCACGTCGGCGGTGAAAAAGAAAAAAAAAACAAGAGCACGAAGGAACTAACAAGGAATGGAGCACATAAACGAAGACAAACGGGATAGGGATCAAGAGCTCTTATGTACAACAGCTGCCGGAGGCTATGGAAAGACGGAAAAATCGATTCCTTATTCTCTTTTATGTCTTCCTAAGGCATTTTTCATGCTCAAGGCTTCTTCAGAGAGCGGCTCTTAACTTCCGCATAAACCGACACGTGTATTTTTCTTTTTTTCTGAGCGCAGGGAGGAGAAGGTCGGAAATTCAAATATTTAGGGCGCTTACACGTGAGCAGATAATGGGATTTACGCGCAACGAGGTGTAAAATTCAAACAAAAAGAGGAGGAAAGCAGTTTGGGGTGGAGTCACTCGAGGTTCTGAGTCATTCATTTGATTGCGAAGGCCCGATTTTGCAAGAGGGGAACAGGAAAAGGACGTCACTGTTGCCATCGGTGAAAGAAACAACGAAGTTGTCCTGCCGTTTGGTAGGTTTCCGATGCAGTGTTTCCCTGTTTGAACAATAATCTTGCCTAAATAACATTTTCTGTCAAGTCCGCGATATCCCACATCCAGAGGGAGATCTCCTATCTACAGGACACGTTATCACCAGTGCGAAAAACCACCCATTTTCTAGTCCTAAGTATTTGGAACGGGTACAAATCAGCAAAGTAAGCTATAAAGACGAGGGTCTGGAAATAGAAGAGAAGACTTATTCAAAATGTTCATTTGGTTTTGTTGTTTGTTGGTTCTTTGTGTAACGAAAGATGCAATAGCCGGTTCCCGTCTACGATGCCAATATCCACTCAAGTAAACTCTGAATAAAAAGGAAACACAACTACACAAAATGTTCAGTACGGACAAACACAACTTTCCAAGGCACAGAGAATCTGTAAACAAGCTTCTGAATGCCACAGCACTAGCTTCGTGTTATTAAAACAACCATCTAAGATCCCACCAAGTATAAAAGTCAACAGTCGACAAGAAATGGGCCTTTGCTAATGGCCAAGCGCCGCAAAGATTGGTTTGCATCCCTGAAGAGGTTTTCGATGGCAGTAAGCAGGCTATCCCAAACATGGAACGAACTGAACGAGATAGAATCAAAGGAAAAGAAGGCAATACGAAATATTATTACAGAAAGCTCAACATAGTTTCACACTGACCCGAATGTTCTATTTAAATACCGGATCGACATTAGCTGTCCTGCCGCGACAATTACAGACAGGTTGCCTTAGTCACTGCGTTCACGTGCAGCCTTCTGCACTAAAAGTCTCTTAGGCGATCTTCGGTGGATCGTTTGAATGCGTTAGCAGCCAAACGGTCACTATATCCGAGGTCGACACTCAATGTTTGTTATATCCGAGGTGGCACAATTAAGTTCAGTGTATCCGAGGACAACACTCTAAGTTCGCTACATCCAAGATCCAGACACGAAAATGTGTTATATCTGAGGTCGTAAACTAAGTTCGTTACGACGAAACAGCGCTGACGGACGGGACGGAAGAAGAGACAGACACATGCGCTGAACTAACAACCAAATGGTTTATTGCGAAAGAGTGGGGGCGGGGGCAATATAAAGCAGCAGGGCAATCCAAAGCACGCAAGGGAAGCAAATGCGGCACGATCATGACGTGACATACATACGGGAGCTATCAAATCTTCACTGATTTAGAAAGGCCAGCTCCTGTGGGTAAAGAACCATCCGATGGTTGGCTAACACATGGGTCAGCAAATTCGTGAATGCGAAAAGCCGCTGATATCAGGCGCGAGGTATTATCTCTATACTTGGCGGTGTTAGTGGTCTAGTTCCGAAGCGCCTTGAAGTTTTTGCAATCCGCGGAATGAGTGACAATGTTATTTCCGCGTGACTGGTTTTCAATATCTTTGGCGTTTTCACGCAGTCGTTCATTGACGCACCGTCCCGTCTCCCCGATGTAAAAACATCCACATGACAGTGGGATGTTGTAGAGTACAAAAGAGTAACAGCTGGCAAATTTATTTTGGTGTTCCTTCTGACACGCTTTCTGTCCACTTTCTTGGTTCACTCTCTTGCACAGGCCTCCCAACTTGTTCCTGGCTGAGAAAAGGAGCTTGACGCCGGCTTCGTTCACAATCTTTTTCAGGTTGTCACAGATAGCGTGGCGTTTCTGAACCAAACCAGTATTATCGCCAAGTATAGGGGCCATACCTCGCACCTGATATCCGAGGCTTTTCACATTCACGAATTTGGTGACTCATGTGTAAGCCAACCATCGGATGGCTCTATTCCCACAGGAGCTTGCCTTTCTTAATCATTGAAGATTTGATAGCTCCCGTATGTATGTCACGCCATGTTCGTGCCGCATTTGCTTCCTTTCAGTGCTTCGGCTTGCCCTGATGCTTTATATAACCTCCGTCCCCACTCTTTCACAATAAACGATTTGGTTGTTAGTCCAGCGCATGTCTGTCTCCTCTTCCGTCCCGTCCGTCAGTGCTGCTTCGTCGTACCGTTCAACATGAACCAACTAGTCCGACTCAGCCCTCTCCTTTGACTAAGTTCGTATAGGTATATAATAATGAGTTCATTCGTGGCCCGGTGGGCCGATTTCCACGTGCCCACTGTGCCAAGTCTGCCACCTGCCATTGGCTGCTAACAGGCGGCGGTCGCCATTTCCGACTGCACTCGCCTCTCCAATTCTAACGCACTAATAAATCGAGATTACAGTGTGACATGCTCGTACGGAGAGTTTAAGCAAGTTCCTGCTTTTCCACTGTCTTAAGGGCGTCGTACATACTGTCAATGGTACTTAGTGACGCCCTGAGCACCACCAGACAGATGCCCACGGTGGGTACATAAAATGAAATCTTCAGCAAGTCCTTCGTGAAGGTGCGTAGTATCCGCTGTAGTCAAGAATTCTTAAACATTTTGGAAAAAACGAATTGGTTTTTCATTGATGGATTACCTATCTGGCCTGATTTTTTTTGTGTACCGATTTCTTCTTTTCATTGAATGCTATATCTGTTTATGTCATGCGAATTCTGCGATCATGAACTCGTTTTACGGGCACATTTATTCCATTACGTAGGTGTGGTCAGCATAACATATAATGAGCTTTATGTCTCCTGGGTTTGCGAAGTGCAATACGCATATTGTGCGCAGCGGCTTCATTTTTATGGCACCACTGAGTATTCGTTACCACGTTTTAAATGCGCCAATAATCACTACCTCACGAGAGATGGAGTAACAGGCCAAGGTTAACCGTGCAAAACACTCCTGAACTCATGTCTAAATTGGAAAATAACACCTACCATTTTGTGACGGTACATCATCTTTACTGGGTCCAATACCTGTACCTTCCCACGGCCAGTTCGTCAGTTCTACAATAACTGCGTTGTCTTCTGAGTCCTTTTAATTTACAAAACGATAAAAGACACTAGAGCTTCAAATAAACTGACAGCCTAGGAGACCGCTCACTATGAACTCCTCTCTTACAGGGATACGATATAATGAGTATTTCCCGCTATTAATATCAAGCTGCGCTTACAGCTGCGTAGCTTCGCGCATGTATGGCGGCATTTTCTTTATCCAAGGAGCCCCATTAACATTTAGTTTTATTCTGTCTCCGTACAAGCGCTCATAAAGCAGCAATGAGTTCCCATTTATCCAATCACTCATGACTTGGCTTACTTCTGGCCAACCCAAATAGCTCCCCTTTATGTTGTGCTGGAGCAAGACAGCATTTCATCCCCATGTAGCACACGGCACAAGGAACGAGATAAGGAAGCGCGTTTGGGTTCCTGATTATTTTCACCTATATTTAAGTTGTTTTTTGCTGCCTCGTCTTTCTTGGTCGCGAAACTTCGCGAAAGCTTTTCAACGTCTTCAAACCTCTCCAGAAATGCGCCTCCATTCTATAGAACGGTGCGAGCGTTTCTAAACCTCCGGCGGCATTACCTGAAAACTGGGTGGCGAAATGTGAGCCAACGTCTAAACCCTTCAAGCGCTCAGAGAGATCACTTTTCCTACTACGCCTCTTCCCTCTCTCATGTTACATTGCCCGTGCCACTCCGCACTTTACGCACACCCGACTCGACGCTAAGAAAGCGGGTCGTCCGAAACAGAAGACGCAATTCCCTTGCAGGAAAACTCGCCCCACTCAGCGAATGCAGAGGGAGACGAAAAGAGCTATTCTACAACACGCACTTAACCGCACGCACGCACGCGCACGCGCACGCGCACGCGCACGCACGCACGCACGCACGCACGCACGCACGCACGCACGCACGCACGCAAGAAAACGTTTTTCGCGTCTATCGTAGATAACTTTCTTCTTTTTTTTCCGCTTGGCGAGTGTTATGAGTTTGGAATTCATATCCCCGCATTTTGAGGCAACGGCCTATCGTTATACTGGGCTAGCTCTAAAGCAAAAAAGGGTGCGGATCCCCTGAGACGACGCATCTCTCGTGAGCACCGTGGATGAAACCTCGTAAAGAACACTGCACTCGGTTCTTCAAAGCGGAGGTTCACTGAAGATGCGGAGGTTGCGCAGCGTACTGTGCTATATTTATGAGCAACAATTTATGCATCTCTCTCTTCTGACGTTCATTTTTGTTAAGTTCATAATGTTCCAGGTAAAACATGCGTTACCTCAACAGCATCTTTGGTATACCTTCTGAAGCCTTACCGCAAATAACCATCTCCATTTCGCGCTACCGTTGTAAGCAAATTGTAGAACATTATTTTCGCAGGTCCCTCCAATATGGAAGAAACAAAATAAGCAATCAATTATTGCTTACTCCCTAATTTTGAGGGGCAAGCACACTTTTTCCCGTTTACCCAGTTTTACACATGGCTTAGAATAATGTCGCGAATCTTTGTACTATTTCTTTGTCCTTGCTCGAAGCCACCGGCACGTGACTTAATCATTTCGTTTGAGACGGGAGATGCTACCAGACTAATCTCGATTGATAGCGGCACGCGCAGCGACTACCAAATTTCTCCAGAATGTTTCATTTGCCTTTAGTTCGTTATGTCGCTGGTCCTTTGCCAGCTTTAAATTGAGCGCGGCAGAGAACGGCAGGCATTCTGTTCGATGACCGCCCAGCACGCTTGAGGCTATTGCCGCCGCCGAGTCAGTAAAAGGCATGACAAGCGTGCATGCCATGGGTTTTATTGTTTTCACGACACCGCCCTTTGACCTCACTATTGTTAACCGTGCAGATGAATAAGCCGCACTTCCATTTCTTTTATTTTAAGAGCGTTAGCTCTTACTCGTCACGTTTCAAGATTTCGGGGGGGGGGAGGTCTGCTACCACACTGAGATCAAAGCGCCATCTGTGGCTGCAACTAGAAAACAGCGAATCTCGCATTTAGACTTGTAGTGCCATTGACAATAGCATTGTAGAAACAACCACCTGCCGCGTGCCAATGATGACGTCACGGTCCAATATGGTGGATAGAGGTGGAACTATGTTAGCATGACGTCAGGGGACGAAATGGCGGCATAGTTTCTGTTTCTCGAATACAAGATGGCGACCATTAAAAATTGGTTGTGTCCTCTCATTCCTTTCCCTTCCCCTCACCAAAAAATATCCTAAAACAGGTAGGAAAACTGTCGCGTTACGGAACCGCTAAGCATGTATACATTCGTTCCGATATATATACTTCGACAGCATCGGGCAGCCGTCTGTGGAGAGTTGTATGCCGAATTTTGTAGGCAAATAAAAACCGTATGGGTTGTGGTATAGAAATGAAACCACAATTAAATAATAGGTCAGCATTGTATACACGCGAATACTAATTGAAGCGTTACCATATCACCCCGCAAGCCGAATTCTAGGCCCACCTTGACCCCCAAACGAAGCCAATTCCGTTTGGGTCGTACCTTGAGGGGGTGCAACTCGACAATGGGTAGACGTGCATCGTAATTTCTCTGATAGATGGCGCTAGGCGGCGATGTTTTATTTACCTATTTATTGTCTTGGTAATTTCAATGCGTTTACTGTGTTTATTTGTGCTTGCCATTTATATTTGTGTTCTATCTTTGTGACCCGTTATTATCATTTGTTCCCCCCCCCCCTTATGTAATGCCCCATTGGGGCCTTTAAGGGAAAATAAATGATGATGATGATGATTATGATGATTATGATGATCGTTCCGCTAGGCGGCGTGCGTGCACGCGTAGCTGAGCATGGTAGAAATTATAGTGAACTAGAATACTGGTTCACTATAGTGGCAATCCACCCCGTTTCAAAGGGTATTACATTCCGTTTCTCGGCACGAGCTGTGCGTTCTTCCCTTTCTTCATCTAGTGAACCAAACAGTTAACGCTCGTTACTTCAACGTCTTCCAGACGGAGGCGGCCTTTTTTTTCTCTCTTTTGCATTAAGATGTCTTCATTGGCTCCCTGACTGACACGTGGTCTGTGTTACAATGTGCTGGGTTGCTTCAGTATAAAGAGACGGTAGTCAGCACCCGTCCTGTCTTCAGCGGTACTTATGAGTTCGGTGCCGATTTTGAGCTGCCCTCGTGTGGTTAATGAAATCTGGAGTGTCGTTTCAGTGAGTTTGGCGTCGTCTTCTTGCGAACATAATAATGAATAACTTAGCGCGAGGCGCGCGGCTTCGGCTGTGTGACCGCGGAAGCTTTCTGGCGACGAGCACTGGCACGAAGAGTGCAGTTTTTAGAGCGAAAGCTCCACTTCACGACCAAAGCCGCAAAAGCCGGGCTATCATTGAAGACGACCTGGGATAAATAAATATTGCCGCAACGGGGATTCGAACCCGTGGCGGCGCGAACAGATCAGCTTCGCTGGCCATTGCACGAGAGCACAATGCTTTCGCCGCAACCAATCACGCTTCGCGTTTAATTGCCGCACTCTCGCGCTGTGCATTGCACGTCGTCGTCTTCATCAACTTCCATCTGCGGCGCGAACTGATGGAACAGATCAGTTACACCTATGTCTAGTAACGTCGCTAGATGCTCTGACGACCAAGCAAAGCAAAAACATTAGTCAGTCATTGCTAAGCACATGCTTTCGCGCATTTCCGCGGTTTAACTACGTTAAAGCACTACCGTTTTCTTTTGAAGGTCCAACATTGGTCACATTCATGGAAGCTCGCACGAATGTTACGTTTCGTTTGCTATACGCACTACATCTCTACAGCTACCTTGCATCAGAGTTACGGTAACGGGTTGAAATAATGGACCACGATACTCTTCCTGCGATGTGAACGTGGGTTCGCTTTTGTTTCTTCGCCCAAAATGCACATACGCCTTCTTTGCTGCCGTGGCAGCAGAGGCTGAGGAAAACTGCAGCGGATCTCCTTTTCTCTCTACCCGTCTTCCCTTTCCTTCCTTTATTCTTTCTTCGTGCTTTAAAGCTTTTCGTCTGCTTTTGCAAAGCATGTTTTTATTCGTACTAAGTCTAATGATGTGAGACTGATGACCAGCTGAGTCGGGAAAACCATTAGTCTTTAACCCGGATAAACCGCCCTGATTCGGCTGCTAGTGTGGACGACTGCGGAAGCTCTTGATGGGAAGTGTTTAACTTAAACTTCAGCACCCTGCTAATGCTAGTTCCTAAGCGTGTTTATCCCTAGAAGATAATGTTAACTAAAAGTATTTTTTGTAATGCACGACACGTGCTTCATGACAAACTAATAAAGTAAGGATCCATGACATACATGCTGTCGTAAGATACCGTGCTTTAGTTCATTTCTAACAAACTTATGTTTTTTAGGTCCTTCGTGTCGAGGCTGCTGTGATACTTTAAATGTCGTTAACGAGCCGCCCCCCCCCCCCCCCCAGGAAAAAAAAAAGTAGTGATATGTATGCGTTATCTTTCTGTCGAGAAGCACTATTAGAAACTAAAAATAAATAGCATATTTGAACCTGTGCAGCAACAAAGTGGCTTCAGAGCCTGAACTCTTAAAGCTAAATATATATAAAGAATACCGCGTTCTCACTTTATTTTTCCATTGCTTTCTTTTTATTTTCACCAAACGAAGAAGGGCAAACAAATGTAGATGTAACATCTTTGTTTTATTTTTTCCCACCGCCGACGAACTACTGCAAACGACGTTCTGTTGATTGTTCAGCCTGTTTTCAGGCAAAAAAAAAAAAAAATCGTCCCCATGGTAAGAACATTCAGTTAGCGTTCGTCAAGTAATGCGCTCAAAAAATTCGTATGGTGCCCGTCAGTGCACTAAGAGCGAATGAAGTGCCGCTGTTGATCTCAAGGATTTAATGCAGGTATGTTACCTAAATGTGGAAAACATTACCGTCACAAATTTTTATTTGGCACAGGGTGCCTGCAAATCCCGTCTTAGGGTTCTCTCTAAAGAGATTATCTGGTCAAAAGATCTGCTTCTCTCTTTTACATTCCACCCCAACTTACTGATTTTTGAGTAAGTGAGAAAAACATTTAAGACGCAGAATACATGTGTTGTGCGGGCCCTAATTCCGTGATCCCGTTGGCTTTTGCCGCCGCTCTTACCCGATTCACCAGCCAAAGCTGTTCCTTCGAATGTGAGCTGTACCACGCCGCATGCGAGTCCTCAGGTGTTGGTTGATTGATTCTCGCAATATCTGGAGTTGTTCTGGCATGCCCAAACCATGTGATATCCCTTGCTCCCTGTTTAAGATTTTGTCCGGTTCGGAGTATACTTTCCTTGTTAATCTCAAACGCTACAGTAATCCGCTACAGTTCAATGACGGCTGCGATTCGGCAGCTAATTATGATCCTGCGAATGTTGGAGGACCCGGGGTAATAGCGCGCGGGCAGCGGCGTGAGCGCCTTCGTTTGCAGCATCCGCAAAATGCCCCGGGGTCCATATCACTATGTACTCAATGTGGTTGCCTTCTGTAGTCTGGAGCACTCTTGTTTCGTGTTTACCGATGCCTCCATGGTATAGTTCTGGCATATAGTCTGGGAGTCCGTAATTGCATATGAGAGCTTCCGGGAAACCATCACCAGAGCAGCCACCACCTCCCCTGCTTGGGTCATTCCCTGGCATCGAATTGATGCCCCATTAACTAATTTCCTTTCGGCATCCGTGCATGCTGTCGTCATCTCGTTGACCGGTCTCATCGCGTACGCGTAAATTGCCTCGTCCAACCCGACCCATGTTATCCTGACGGCACTTGCCCTATAGCCTTTCATCTTTGATTATGAAATTCCGGGTGCATTTTTCTCGCAACGTGCCGCACGTCGATCTTGAGTCTATGCTGTTCTTCCAAGTCCTCTCTGTCATCCGTAGACTAAACGCAAATCAGCCCCAGTGTGCCCAGTATATCCCTTTCCGTCCTGCTTCCAGACAGCCGTATCCTGTGCGAAATCGAATGGCCTTCAACAATTTCGTCCGCGCAATTGTGAATGTCCATGCTTAGTAGTCTTTCTGCTCCCGCGTTGACCTTTCATATGCTTTGCGTATTGGAACGTCCAACTTATTCTTCTCGATTTTTATTCATATCAGATATGGCGCTCTTTAAGCAATCCTGCTCACAATAAACGTCTGTATTAACTTTCTCGTGTCTTTTTCCGGTTGTGGTTCAATACCCTACTAATCATTCTTGCCACTACCCCAGTTGTTCCCTGCAATCCGGTAATTACTTCCCCGTTTTCTCCCTTGTGGTCTATTAATAGACCTAAGATTTTTCTCAAGCGTTACCTATTCAATTTCCGCTCCCCCCACAAATAATATAACACGACGAGAGTAACCTTTCCTCCTGGATATGAGGTATTCCAAGTTATCTCATTTTGATGGGTGGGCATTGGAGCCGGCAACTATTAGCGTATTCTTGCACGGTATTTGCCGCACATCGTATACTATCTCCTGCGTACTCTCAGTTGACACTCCGGAAGTCCAGATCGCAAGTCACCAGCATACAGCGCCTGCTTCACATCTTCTATGCTCACCAGCCTATTCGGTAGTCCTATTAGGACAACGTTGAAGCGCCAAGGGGATGACACTGCCCCTTGCGGAGTGCTCGTACTTCCCAGTCTCGTGTACTCTGACTTGACTTCTCCGACATTGAGCCTAATTTTTTGGTTCCAGAGAAACTATTTTATATAATTATACGTCCTTGCACCATCATTGCATTCCTCTAAATGCAAACGCACACGCGCGCGCGCACACACACACACACACGCACCCCCCCCCCCCACACACACACGCGCGCGCGCGTATATATATATATATATATATATATATATATATATATATACTTATGAAGGGAGCCAACAGTCACCGAAACCAAGATACATAGGGGAATGTTTATGTATTTTTTTTTAATGCGTAGGGCTGATCAGTGGGATAATAATACTTAGATTAATCTATCGCTTAAAGAAAATTACATATAAAGCAGCAGAAAAAACAACCATGCCGCCGGTCGGATCCGAACCCACGGAGGGTCAGCCCTACACATTAAAAAAAAATACATAAACATTCCTCTTTGTATCTTGGTTTCGGTGACTGTTGGCTCCCTTCATAAGTTTGTCAAACGAACCCCTCAGTTCCTTTACTTTGTCTGCTATTGGCTAAAACGAGGGTCTCGGTTCTGGCAGTCTTGATGCCACAGGAAGCATAAGAAGGCTCTCGCACAGTTTCCGCCCTCGCCGTTAGATGGCGTTCCACGTCACACTCGCGGCAATACAGGACGTGCCACGTCCGCCGCTGTGGACGAGGGTGGCGCTGGTGAACACTCTCAAAGTTCGCGTACACCCAGTAAACATAAATACCCACGAGAGCAGCAGACAGGACAGCCGTCGCCGTAGCTCAGTTGGTAGAGCACCGGACGCGGTATTGGGAGGTCATGGGTTCGGATCCCACCGGCGGCATGGTTGTTTTTTCTGCTGCTTTATATGTAATTTTTTTAAGCGATAGATTAATCTAAGTATTATTATCCCACTGATCAGCCCTACACAATAAAAAAAATACATAAACATTCCCCTATGTGTCTTGGTTTCGGTGACTGTTGGCTCCCTTCATAAGTTTGTCAAACGAACCCCTCAGTTCCTTTACCTTGTCTGCTATTATATATATATATATATATATATATATATATATATATATATATATATATATATGACGTTCCACGTCAAGCTTGCGGTATTACAATACGTGTTACGTCCGCCGCTATCGTAGAGGGTGGCGCTGGTGAACACTCTCAAGGTACGCTTGCACCCAATAAACATAAATACTCACGAGAGCAGCAAATTGGAGAGCCGTCGCCGTAGCTCAGTTGGTAAGAGCACCGGACGCGATATTCGGAGGTCGTGGGTTCGGATCCCACCGGCGGCATGGTTGTTTTTTCTGCTGCTTTATAAGTAATTTTCTTTAAGCGATTTATTAATGTAAGTATTATTATCCCACTGACAAGCATAACACATTTAAAAAAAATACATAAACATTCCCCTATGTGTCTTGGTTTCGGTGACTGTTGGCTCCCTTCATAAGTTTGTCAAACGAACCCCTCAGTTCCTTTACCTTGTCTGCTATTATATATATATATATATATATATATATATATATATATATATATATATATATATATATATATATATATATATATATATATATATATATGACGTTCCACGTCAAGCTTGCGGTATTACAATACGTGTTACGTCCGCCGCTATCGTAGAGGGTGGCGCTGGTGAACACTCTCAAGGTACGCTTGCACCCAATAAACATAAATACTCACGAGAGCAGCAAATTGGAGAGCCGTCGCCGTAGCTCATTTGGTAAGAGCACCGGACGCGATATTCGGAGGTCGTGGGTTCGGATCCCACCGGCGGCATGGTTGTTTTTTCTGCTGCTTTATAAGTAAATTTCTTTAAGCGATTTATGAATCTAAGTATTATTATCCCACTGATAAGCACAACACAATAATAAAAAAATAATGTTCCCCTATGCACCTTGGTTTCGGTGACTGTTGGCTCCCTTCATAGGTTTGTCAAACGGGCCCCTCATTTCATTTACCTTGTCTGCTAATAGCTTAACGAGGGTCTCGGTTCTGGCAGCCTTGATGCCATAGGTAGCATAAGAGGGCTCTCGCACAGTTTCCGCCCTCGCCGTTAGATGACGTTCCACGTCACGCTCGCGGCAATACAGGACGTGCCACGTCCGCCGCTATGGTAGAGGGTGGCGCTGGTGAACACTCTCAAGGTACGCTTACACCCAATAAACATAAATACCCACGAGAGCAGCAGATTGGACAGCCGTCCCGTAGCTCAGTTGGTAAGAGCACCGGACGCGATATTCGGAGGTCGTGGGTTCGGATCCCACCGGCGGCATGGTTGTTTTTTCTGCTGCTTTATAAGTAAATTTCTTTAAGCGATTTATTAATCTAAGTATTATTATCCCACTGATAAGCACAACACATTAAAAAAAAATAATGTTCCCTTATGCACCTTGGTTTCGGTGACTGTTGGCTCCCTTCATAGGTTTGTTAAACGGGCCCCTCATTTCATTTACCTTGTCTGCTAATAGCTTAACGGGGGTCTCGGTTCTGGCAGTCTTGATGCCATAGGTAGCATAAGAGGGCTCTCGCACAGTTTCCGCCCTCGCCGTTAGATGACGTTCCACGTCACGCTCGCGGTATTACAGGACGTGTTACGTCCGCCGCTATGGTAGAGGGTGGCGCTGGTGAACACTCTCAAGGTACGCTTACACCCAACAAATACCCACGAGAGCAGCAGATTGCACAGCCGTCGCCATAGCTCAGTTGGTAAGAGCACCGGACGCGATATTCGAAGGTCGTGGGCTCGGATCCCACCGGCGGCATGGTTGTTTTTTCTGCTGCTTTATAAGTAATTTTCTTTAAGCGATTTATTATTCTGAATATTATTATCCAACTGATAAGCACAACACATTAAAAAATAACGTTTCCCTATGCACCTTGGTTTCGGTGACTGTTAGCTCCGTTCATAGGTTTGTCAAACGGGCCCCTCATTTCATTTACCTTACACACACACACACACACACACACACACACACACACACACACACACACACACACACACACACACACACACACACACACACACACACATATATATATATATATATATATATATATATATATATAATATATATATATATATATATATATATATATATATATATATATCCCTTAATGGTGCGTTCACACTTAGATGTGCTCGTGCCGCATGTGCAAGCACGGAGTTGTACGAGGTGTTGACGGGCGAGGAGGACTGAGCGCGACTTCTGCCTTGCAGTCCAATTGGTTGGCCCGCGAGTGTGTATCCGACAACCATAATTTTTTCCGTTGGTTCTGGGCAACCCGTGGGTTTTCTGCCGGAAAGGGAGCTACGGCGACGGATTTACACTTGACTCCCTTGAAAACTTGGTCTTCTAGTTCATTTCTCATCTTTAGCATCCATCGACACTTGGTTCTGGAGGTGGCTTGCACAAAACCATATCAACGGAAGAGTGGCATCCGGCGCGCGCGCGCAGTGCTCTCTAAACCTTTGCGCCTCTTCTCAGTTCATTTTCTGCCGCCGCGGTGTCTCAGTAGGTATCGTGCTCCAATACTGACCCGAACAAGTCGAGGATTCTTGGACATCAATTCCAATTGTGAGGCAACTGTGGAATATGCATCTTTAATACCACACTTCCTACCGTATGTCAACCAATCTTCCAATCGCTTTTTGCTAACTTTGCTAATTCAGGCAGAGTTACTTTGTCTGCATCGACATCCGGATGGATACCACCACATTCCAGTATGAGCTGTTCAATTGTTTCTACATATTTACCACACACTGCAGATGTGCTGTCTTCTTGGTGATATATTTATTTTTGTAGTTGCGCGTTTTTAGAAACCATCATATTCAAATAGTAGAGCGCTGTCTCTTGAGTTATCATGGAACGATTGCTTCTTGGTCTGCCTTTTCTAATTTGGATATAATTGTACATTCTGCTTCATTTCCTTTGAACTAATCCAGTTTTAACCATTCGGCGTTCTTTGCGTGTCGTTTAAGGCCCTTCACTTCTCCGTCCTTGTGTCCTGCATACTTACTCATGTCGCTGCTCCTACGGTTCCACTAAAATGGATGCCATCTCGTGCACACCCTCTGCCAACGCCTGCTCCACGAACTTCCCTGTTTGTGTCTGCCACTTCGAAGCCTTTCTCCTGGTTAATCTTCCGAATAATAGCCAATCCAGACATGAGCGCCAATTCCTTCCAGAGCGGCCGGAGAAAAGCCAACTGGAGCGTCGAATCGCCATCATGGTGACGGTACCGAGCAGAAAAACATTTCATGCCCAAGCGGGCTTCAAACCACCGCCGACAAAAACAGAGCGCCTTCGATTACCGGTGCCCGAGACAATTGGGCCATCTACGCAGTTTCAAGAGTTGCTTGCACGCGCAGATATTCAGTTTCAGACATCACATCTCCTTCAGTCAGCATGGTGTGCTGAAGTGGTTGAAACCGAAACTAACTAGAGTTTCCTACCCCAGGCGTGGACACATTACGATTGGTATCCTTTCTGCGGTATGTGAGGTCGTGGGACATTAAAATATTTCCTAAACATTTCGCCCTATTATGCCCACCCTAACTCGTTTAAGTACATCTTTTTCCCTCATACTATTGAACTTTGGAATCCCTTAGCAGGCAACATGCGTTCATTGCCATTAGAAGAATTCTTACAAGTCTGTTCCTAATGTTGTATGATTGCTTTCTTTATTTCTTTTTATTGTTCTGTGTATTGTTTCTTTGCTTTTACCCCACTCCTTTAATAGCCTCATTAGATGCTGTAGTACATATAACTAAGTAAATAAATAAATAAATTCACACTAGGGAAACATAGCCCACGCCAGGCGGAGTTTTGGAAGAAAAAACCTGGACTTGATATCTGCCAATGTTTACCGGCTGGGCTTTTTACCATCTATAACATACATAGCTTACATCGAAGCAAAGTTCCTTTCTGTAAAATATTTCAGTTTTCAGTTGTTTCCAGCGCTGATCAGCTGCGGAAAGGCACTTGAAGTTTCGCATCCACGCCATGACTACAATTACTAAAGGCGCCGTCAGTCTCCACTAAACAAGAAACATGGCAGCCGTCGGAGTAGCATAGGGCGAGGTATCTAATTTGCAAATGACGTGGTGTCTCTCTGTAAATACTCCGTCAGAGCTAAGTGGTCGCCGTCTTGCATCTCTCTAGGGTAAACGCCAGCCTCACTAGAACAGTCCGAGGGGTTGTCCACACAAAGTTCGGCACTTCACTTCTGTGTATTTTCTCTCTTCAAGCTATGGCTTAAGAGTGCAGCGTCGTACAACCGGTTTGAGCCGTTCGCTCTCCGGCCACGGCAGCGACTCGTTTCATATAAACTGGCCTTTCCCAGCAGATGGACAAAGGCGAACCGCTCACTTCTCCGAGATCAAGCCGTGGGCCAGTGAACCCTATGCGAGGGAAATTTATGGCCCGAGGATATTGCCGGCAGTATTATATATAGAGAGGCCAGCGTCGCGTCGTTGTACGCTTGTTCCCGACTCCACCTACTTCTTTGTGCTTTCTTTTTTTCCAGCAACAGGTCGTTGCTGCTTTACTTCTTGCCCAGATGCTTGCCCCCTTTATTGACCAATACTGGTTCTAGGCCTTCTCTGCACTGCCTTCTTCCCACAGCGTAGCCGGGTAATACTCTGCGGTAAAGCTTATATTGCGTAGCATGGCCTCCTGTCGCATATGTGAGAGCTGAGTGCCACCTGAGTGCCACTATCAGGTGCCGAGTATCGGACTACACAAAATAGTTACTGCTGCCTCCCTCTCGTGGTTTTATATCTATCTTCAAAAATCTGTCAACTTCGAACCACATTCAATTTTCTCTCTGATCAAGTTTCCTCCGTTGATAAGTCCTATGACGGAAACTAGTTTTGTCTTCGGTAAAGGTCTCGACAGCTCACTGAAGGTAGCCCTGGTGACAAGGAGTGCATGCAGAATTTTCCTTTCAACTCTTTCCTGTGTAGCTTACGGGTAAACACTGCGTAATATTGAGTTTTCACATGCGGTTGTCTCGTGGCGTAATCAACATTTGAGTTATTCGGTACAAGTTCGCGATAATAGGGAGTTTCATAATAGGGGGCTGCAAGCCTCGCCTCCCTGCCCCCCCCCCCCCCGCCCCTAAAAAAACAAAAAAGGGTTAAGGGTGTCGAATTGTGCATGCCCAGAACTTAAGGCGCGCCTTGCGTCTTGAGTTAACATCAGAGGCGAACGCTATATTGCCTAAATAACGCTCGCCCCAGCGCCGCTTTATATTCGGAAGGAAGGAAGAAATAAAGTCCTTGAAGTTTGAAACATGGCGGCGCCTGTCGAAGCGGGGGCCTCTGGCTTCACCACCGGTTCATCATTGCCGCTACACTGTCCCTCATGTTCACGGCAACGAAAGGCGCACAAAGCTTTCGCTTTGCCTGAACACGCCCGCACCACAATATTTTAGGCATTAAACACTTCAAATTTTCAGATTGCCTGGGCGTTCACACAGCTGCTATGCTTAGCAAATACGCGCCGTTTGACGTCACAAAGCCCGGAAGGTTCAAACAAGCTAGCGATTTTCGTCCAAAAAGAGATTATAAAGAAATGGCCTTCGTTAAAGCATTGGTTCATTTATGAATTTTGATTCTTGATTACGAAAACAAAACTGGAAATGATTACGTTTGTGAAAGTTAACATTTCGCCCTCCAGCCGAGATAGCGCGCCAAGTGGCAAAAAAGAGAAAAAAGGTCAAAATTATTCCCCATATGTTGCGTTTGTTTAGGTTATTATATGCCAGTTTAGTGCTGCAGAACAGTAACCAGATATATGAAACAAAAAATTTTTAATTCGTTTATTATAATTTTTTAACACTTCTCTTCTTGGCCGCAATGGTGCAGCCGTCTACTAGCGCAAGCCTGGCGCCGGTGCGTAAAGAAAAAACGTACTCTAAATGACCCCCCTGCAGGCCCCATACTTGCTTGGGGCCCTCTATTCAGAGACTGTCTAGAGACGACAGATAGGCGAGGAAGACTTCCGCCTTTCTGTTCCTGTCCGTCATCTGTTCGCGGGTTTTCATGTTTATACGGCAAGGACGCTGTTCGCTCAAAAAAAAAAAAAACGTGTTGGCCAACGGTACACGAAACTTGGCGCATCTTTGCAGTTCCAACTCCTTGCTTTACGGTCACAACGCCCTCTATAGAGCACATTTGAACACTTTAACGCGGTTCGCGGTGGCGTAGCGCTGGTACCTGTGAAATAAACCTGGCTTAACTAAACGCCAGAGCGCTGAAATTCCAATTACGTCTTCCTCCTTTAGATGCTCCATCTACGAGAGAAACTAGGTCACGCTTACCAAACACGATTTCCAACAAATGAACGACCGGCCTCGTCCGCTTCAGGACTACCGCACATGAACGCATCGTTGATCATTGGTGGGCCTCGGGCTGCCCAATAACAACGAGGGGGGGGGGGGGGGTCTTTCTCGGGACCGGAACGGGAGGGGGAGCGGCAATTAGCCGCGCCAAGTGCTGAAGCACTCGCTCCTCAAAACCGGAATTGTGGATTCGCTGCCACCTTGCAGTGGCCGAGAGTGCGCGGGCTGCAGTGCGGTGCGGCCTGTTCAGCGCCCACGCAAGTAACGATCGATAACGCTGGTTAAGGCCGAGGCCGGCCGGCTCCTTTGAAACGATTCCTTGCGAGTTGGCGAAGCGCTAACTGTGACGCTAACAAAGCGGCGGGATGGCGTGGAAAGGTAACGCTAGCTCGAGCACGGGGGCCGCCTTGGGGGGGGGGGGAGACACGGCAGGAGAGGGGAATAGAGAGAATGAGGTGGTCTTCTCAGCCGTAAGCTAGGAAGTCTGGGTTGGCATGAGCCGTTTATGTTTCTAGGGCCTTTTACTCTTTCCCCCCTCATCTCTTTCCCACGACCCCAGCTCTCCCCTGCCTTTCGCCTTTGGTCTTCCAATCTGTCTCCACTTTGGTAAAGCGTGCTTCACTGCGTCACGGCTGTGTTAGACAATAAATAAAATAAAAACTACGAAGACGACACAGTAACCCGCGGGCCCTCTACACCGGAGAAGTGAAGAAAAATTAAATGATTCACCTCGAAGCAATAAAAGGGAGCCAAATCCACTGTCTTCTAACAAATCTTCCTTCCTTGTCTTTGTACTGTCCCGCCGAGGTTGTTGTTTTTTTTTTTGTCCCATTTTCGGTTTGATTCGCTCTCTACTGGAAGGCAATCAAATAATGCAAAGGAGCCGAAAGCGCGCCAACGAGCTCTGCTTTGACATAAAAGCGTGTCTTAATTTTTGTGTTTGCTTGTTAACAGTTCTTCTACCCCCGACCATACCCGGGTTCATCTCCTTCTTTTAATGCACTTATTGTTCTTTTTCTTTTTTTTTCGTTTAAGTTTACCCATTCGCTCTTTGAACTGCGCCTGCAGTCCTCCTCTCGATCCCTCTTTCTTCGACACGCATCCGATTTGCTCTTCTTCTGATTGAGCGCGGTTTTCCTTTCGTCCCAAACTCAAGGACGGGGAACAAAAAAAAAAGATAAAAGAAGCCGTCTCGCTACATCTGCCCTGCTTTCTCGCTGTCTTCGTCGTCATTCCTGGTGTCATTTCCGGTCTTTGTCGCCCGCTCTGCTGTCCCACGCTTCCTCTTTTATGCGGCCTCTTCCTTTGTAGCAGTATCCTCCTTTCAGCGCTCTCTGACGCGGTTGCGTCTCCGCTTTGTCTTCCTTTTTTTCCCGCTCTCTTTTTTTCAATATCTTCTTTCGTTGCTCTTTTCTTTCCTTCCCGTTCTGTTAGTGGAACTGCTAGTGTGAACGCACCACTGGTCTTATATCTCTTACAGTGCTGTTTCTTTTTTGCAGGTGTTTCAAGCTGTTTACAATTCTTTATTTTATTTTTGGAACTGCGCTAAAGCTTGAAGCGGAGTGCAGCCGACTGCCTGCTGCGCTTCAAGAACGCTTGCCTCTGCTACTTTGTGCGGAAGGAAACGAAAGGCTTCCTCTTTCTTTCTCCGTCTGTGTCTCGACTTCTGGTAGGAAACGAACGGTTCCAGAGAGCGCTCAAGTTACAGACGAAAGAAGCAACGACGCAAGCAAGAATTAAACAAAATAAATAAAGAAAGAACCACAGAAAGGAAAAAGAAAGGCGGCCGTGTTTGTTTTTCCAGCTGTGCTAGGTAGACGCTGCCTCCCCCCTCTGTTCTTGGGAATTGGCACTGAATACCTGTGGCCCCGTCAAGAAATTCGTTCTTTTTTCTGCATTGCAGTTTTTGTTGTCCTTTTTTCACGCTCTAATATTCCCCCCCTGGTGTATAAAGTGAAATAGCATCGGCGGTTTTGGGGGAACACGTGCGGGTGAAATGAAACATGGAAGCACTAAAAAGCGGAGTTCTCGAGACTGAGATGGGTCATTAGGCCTGCTTTCTTTTCTTTTTATTACCGAAAAATGAGAAGAAACTTAAATGGGGCCACTCTTCTTAACGGGCGATCAAACTGATCGCTGTGCCTTTTGAAGCGATGGCTGAACGCATCGAAGCGCCGGCTGCGCCGAAGGGCATTGAAAGCAGAGTCCTTTCCGTCAAAGAATAGGGAAGACGTTTGTACTGGATAAACATCTCGCGGCATCTATGGAGCAAAGCAAGAACTTTAGTTAAGGTAGTAAAGAGGGCCTGGGACCACTTTTCTCCATTTTGATGTCATTTCTAGCGCAAACTATTCGAACCAGATCCCACTCATAGGCAACATCGATCTTAACCGAACCTAGAGATTGTCGGTCTGCTCAACACACAACTTACGTAAAGAACGACCGAGCCCACAGAGAGGGCCTCAACGGCTAGACCAAAAAATTAGGATCACAGTCTTCAAATCAATGTAGACGATCCTCCAAGGCAGCTTGCAATCAGCATTGGGTGCAAAAAAAAAAAATGAAAGCAAAGATGGTCGCAAAAAAAATTGCTCATATCACCCATATCTGAAACACCCACCAAAATGAAAGTAGAAAACATGCATCCATACTTCCTCCACACGCGAGTCAGTGAAACTCCATCCGCAGCTCACCTTTATCGGAACACCGCCTAAAGATACTTCACAAGTGATCCGATGTAAATGTCAGTGGTGGAGGAAACAGAAAAGTGTTTAGTGACCACATATTAAAGGAATTCTCAAACCAAAATAGGCAAGAGTCAGGTAACATGCACGATCCACATCACCAGAGGCAAAATTAATTTCCGTCATGAACGACCTATACGCCACAGCAGCGCACCATGAAACATTAATTAGGAATTGGTGAAAACGAAACGTGCTGGCGACACTTGCGGCAAACTAGTGGACGGAAGACTATGATGGCCAGGCATGTCACAACGGACTCCTCGACTACCATAAAACGCCCTGGCGGGCGCGCCCCGTATCATCTAGAAGTGCTTTTCAGAGCATCGGAGGGTGAAAGCCAATAAAGGTACTACTGGGGAGAAAAGTTTCCGGGACGCGAGTTCTAGGGAAAACGTTTATTGTAACTTCACCTCGCTGCCCAGTCGCCTGATATTGTATGAAGGCATTAAAGGTCGAAATGCTGCTTCCTCTCTTCACTATATCAGGATACTGGGAAGCAAGGTGGAGCTGCAATAAACGTTTTTCCTAGAACTCGCGTGCCGGAAACTTTTGTCCTCCGTAGTACAGCTCTATTAGTACGCTAGCACTAAAGCACCCAATCTCAGACTTCGCCGATGTTTGTCTGTCCAAAGCCCCTGTTCGTAACCTTGAGGTTGCTCAGGAAGAGCAATCTCAGTCTCACAAGCCCCACCGGTGGCAGCACCTGCCCTCCCAGGGTAGTGGACCACTGCACCACTGCAATAATAGCGATATTAGGACTTCCAGGGATCAATGAATGTAAAACAGAGAATGACCAATTCCGCATACATGGGCTTTAACCAATTAGCACTATTGTCTCATGCTAATTCTTTGATCAACTCTGATTAAGTAGATCTTTTTCTGAAGCCTGCTTGACCTCCAAGCCTCGAACCAAAGCCGAAGTGAAAACCCAAGTGCTTGCGCACCTAATTAGCAGTTCGCCTAAACACGTTAAATCTCCTGGCATTGTTTTTAATACCGGCCTAATTTTTTTTTGCTTATAAGTTCTGCAGCGCGGCTCTGGCAGCAAACTTCGGAGTCCCAAGCATCAAAGCCGTGAGGACGAGAGCTTATCTCACCTTCAATAGATGTGGAACGCTGGCGAACGCTGGAACGAACAACGCAGCACGGCACTCATCGGCCTTTCTAAAGCCAGGAAACACTGAAGTTGGAAACCTTTCCGAAAAAAGAAATTAATGATTCGCGAATGCAAAATCAAATGAATGGCGTTAGCTAACTTGTTTTCACCTATGCTTGAAAATATTTCGGATTCCAACGTGTACATCGCGATACGACGATTCGTTTGCTGCCACCCGAATCCTTCTGCAACCACTGGTTCGCCCGCCACGGTTCTCCGAAGCTCGTCCCCATTACGGTTTCGAGTACCAAAGTTCGTCTGTACGAATTCCTCACACAGACCAGGCTTCAACTTGGATAACAATTTTTTTGTGCCGAATAACGCCGATTCGTTTTCCACTACTCCGAAGCATCTGCGTCAAACGGGTTGGACCAATATTGGCACCCATGGCGACCCCCAAGTGGCACCAGTGTCGAGATACGCTCAGACGGTATATATAAGGTGGAACGCCAGCACGAAGGTAAACTTGCCGGCACGGCGGTCCGACGACTGCGCGCGCGCGCTCGCGCTTATGTAAGGGGGGTCACATGTTGGAGACCCGAGATTTCCGGCCGCCATCTTGAAATCTCGGACGGACAAGAAACGTTCGAATGCGAGTAGGCACTTTGTAGGTTGCATTTATTTTCGTGCTATCAATGCTGACGAAGCACAGCGAGAAAAAGACCACACGGAAGTTCTGTTCTTGGCAGAGAGTTGTTGGTGGTTTTACATTTGGCAACTTAATAGAAAGACGGACAAGAATGGTATCCTGAACACGTGACGCAATTGCGCCTCATCGTTTCATTGGAGTGTATATTTCCGAACGATAGGTACGCTGGAGCACTGAAAATGACTATTTCCTTCACACCTAAATGAATACTGAAAACATAGTGTAATCCTGTAGGAGTTTAGCATGGCTAACGATATTCGAGCATAAATGCAGGATGACCAAAGGGCTCTGACGGCACATCTGACGCGGTTAAGAGATAGCCGATGGTCTGTCGCTATACCAGATAGTGTTGAAAGGAAATACGAATGTATGCAGCTGCGGCAAAGGGGCAGGTTGGGAAACGAACATCAATAATTTGCCATAATTCGCGGTCGCGCATGGCGCCGTACCAGTCTGATTAGGATAATCAGTGGTAAAAAAAAGGCCTTTCTTCTTGTTGTGCGTGCAGTTAGGTTGATGACAACAAAAATTTGGGGCTGAATGTCACTGCGATCCGTATTGATGCACGACATGTTCCTTTGACGAAGCGCGCCGTTATCCACGTTGTCCTAGCAGGGCACTTTACCGACTGAAGCGAGATGGCGATGATGGTGACAATTTGTTGTGATTGCGGATATATGCCTACATTCCTTTAATTACGAATTATCGCCCACTGCGGAGGAAACCTTCGAATTTTCAGACTTTTGTGAGTAGCTTGCGAAGCTTCCGCAGAAAACTCCAGTGAGCACAAAACGTTAATTACGCAGTTTCTGTCCAGCCCTGTTTACATGGTGAAGATTATTCGAAGAACGTGAGCGAAATCAAGAAAAGCTTCGGGACAATGCCAAAACAAATAGGTAGAACAATAAAGTGTCGCTCGCTTTCAATAAATTAACCATGAATAGTCACGTGCATGTCTGCAACAATCAAAATAACGGCAAAGTGCCACTAAGAAATAAAGACAGGCAAGTAACCACGTCACTTAAAAACCAAAACGCGCAATCAAACAGTTAACTCTAACAACATTAAACTCTCATATGGCTGCACAAAGCAGAAGCATTATCAGCTGAGCTATCCAGGCAAGAAACTGCCGCCCCCCCCCCCCCCAAACTATACTGTGATTAGGTAAGATCAACCAAGCCAATGTGGTGAGGTAGCTTTGTAATAAATTGAATTATTTCATTTTTGTTCCCTCCCACCTACAAGGACGTGGAAGCTGTGTTGTGCAAACTTCTTTGAGATTGTCTTCCTGTAAAAACTGGTTTCTCTTTCATACTTTCCATCTGTAGGTCATGATTCCATATCTGTTATCTCAGAATTCTGGAAACCTTGGAATAATTGTTATGAATGATTTCAATCTCAGGACTTCGATTCCGCTACCGTAAACCATTCCACGCCAGATTCGCACGCTCGCATTAGCGTCATTTTTGTTACACTTTGATACTCATGAGGTGCTGTTGCATCCGACGCGAACACATGCAACAAATAATTTTCTTCATCTGACACCTCCAAGCAGTAACTTTGCCCTAGATCATTCGCAAATTAAAATTTCGGAAGGAAAGCAGATTGCTGCATACCTGTTTGTCGACTGCTACCCAACAGTGTCATCGCCATTCGGCCTGTTTTAGCAACTTAACTTGGGAAAATAAAACAGATAACACAGTATGTCATCGAACTTTGACCATGATCACGATACTTGATGGAAATGACTGCTGATTAAGCGTGAATGTCAATGGCATCTTGAATCAGTTTAAAAGCAATGTACGACATTTTTTTCAAAAACTGTATCCAGCTGAAACATAAATTGCACCATCTTTACAAACCACGGATCACGAAAGGAGTAATCCATGTAGAGCGACGAGTAAAGGAACTTCGTAGGGCTACAAAAAACCATCGTACATCCATCATTAGTTGCAAAGCTTATTTGCGCTTTTGCAGTTGAAATGAAAAACAAAACAGGTCAAGCTGTTTTTATTTAACGCTTTTAGCTTTTATTAACTACAGCCTGCAGAGGTTCTGGAATCACTTTCACCCATCTAAGTCTTTGAAGTCCACGCATTCCATAGAACAAAAGTTCTTTCCAAATCACTAAAGTTAGTATTCACCATAGACATTAAAGTTCTATCGATGTTTCCATGTCTTAGTACTGCAAATGTCGATACATCGAATTTAACGAGGCGCGTGCTCTCAACCTGCTAAGCATTTTGGTTTTCAGCAAGCAAATGGCCAAGAAAAACGCCACAGCAAATATTTCTCTTATTTATCGCGTCACTTTCTTCATTGCATTACCAGACGATTTAAAATTGCGATAGTTATACTCATACACATATCAGTAGACCCAGACAAACCATACAACTTTCGACCTATTTTTCTCGTTTGCACATCCTACACTCTTCTGGTGAGTATTATTTTAAAGCACATGATTGCTTCTTTAGAGCGGATTAACTTTTTTCAACTTTTTAAACATCAATTTCTTTCGCAGCCTTTGACCGCAACAAAAATGACGGATGTAATACACAATCTTGCTCTTCCCATCGACAAATGCATCCAGACTGATATGATTATTTTTCTGGAACAACAGCTTTTCATTATGCCGCAGCATACTGATTTCGAAACGTGAAAATTATCCATTGCGGCGAAGCTACTGCAGTAATGCAAAATTTCTTGAGTGACCGGTTCCGTTTCGTGGTCTTTAGAAATGTACCATCCACAATTCATGCGAACAACCTAGGATTGGATTTGGATTTTTTTCTTGGTGACCCAAATAACCCTGGAGCCCGCGGTTAAAGGTATATAAGTGTGGCTCATGGAGCCCTGGGACTCGAGTAAAAATTTTAGATACAGGGATACGCTTGGACTAAGGCTGCATGCTTGTTTTTACCAAAAGTAGATGCATCACCATAAAAGACAACGCAATGCCGCTAGTGAAACTAAAATAACTCTTTAATTAATGCAGCAAATAACAAGCGCCATGGACACGAAGAATAATGTATCCAGCAAATGAGATAAATATAAAAACGTCAAGTACAAGCAGTTGAAAGAAGAAACGGGAGCGCAGAAAACACACGGACGGACACGAGGCGACAGCGACGACGCTGAACTTCCAACAAGTTTTATTCTGCGTGTTTCCACGCATATATACACAGCATGCAAACAACGTTACAATGCACGTAAAGGGAAATATTTTGAATGTTTTCTGGCTAGCCACTGTATGACTTGCAATGGTTGTTCTACTGATCTTCAGAACACCTTTATTAGTAAGAACAACTAAGAATGTATCACACACGCGAAATCGTGGAGTCGGAGAAGGTATGTAATCTTGGGGAAGCATGTGGTAGTTCCGCCTCTATCAGCCTCTCCGACAAAGAGCTGACTTATTTGCGCATGCGTTGACAATGACTACGGCTTGAACAAAGTCTATATATCCGTGGAAACATGCACAATAAAATTTGTTGGAAGCTGAGCACCGTCCCTGTCGTTGTCGCGCTGCCGTTTCTTCAAACATGTATTAACACGCCCAATTCGCCTCATTAAGCGGTCGAAAGAAGGTAAAGTTTAATAAAACGTTCCAGCGAACGAACAGTCTTGAAATGTTCAGATCATGTCGGGATGAATAAAGTTTGCTTATAAAAACGGAAACCTCATATGAGGTTATATGAATACCAAATTAGGTATAATGCGCGGAGTGACTGATCGTGTGTGCCAGCAGGAGTATGTATCATGCTTTATGAACTTGGTATTAAAACAATTCAGGTTAGTGTTTATCTTTTTCTGATAAAACAGCGGTTTGAAGCGGAATCACGCCTTCTGAACAAACTATGTTGGAATTCAGATGGTAAGGCAATGTATAACTTTGAGTTCGCAAACAAAAAATGCCGCGAACAGCAGATACTTGTACACTGAACAACGAGGTAAGATTCCTGTGGTGCACCGGGCAAACAAAGGATTCTAGTCAGGATAATGTAAGCGAATATCACAGTAATATTTTAAGCCCGCTATAGGTAAAAGTTTTCAAAAATTGTTTATGATGTCAAGGGATCTTAAGTGGGCATTCCAGCATACATAAGTCATAACTGCAATAATACAAATGATTCTGATAATTTTTTTCCCAATTATTCTCAATACAAGCAGTAGCCCGCTTAGCTAAGGTTCAAACATTGTTGAAATAATTTGTTGAAATAATTTGTAAATAGTACGTGCATACTTTAAAACGCATTAAATTGGTTGCGCTGTAGCATTGATGACAATGGCATTTGCGAAAATCTGATAACTAATGTGCCCATTACTTACTGCAGCCTACAAACCCTTCATTAAATGACAAACTTGAAAGCAATATCTAAAGGTTGAAATATTTATTACTAGTTAACTAGCCCGTTATTTAAGAGATTTAGCTGTATTCTAATGCGAACCACCGCTGACAATGCAATGGAGAAGAGAGCGCTCTTCTAACTCAAAAAGCGCGTTTTTAAAATTGCAACTAATGTTAGGTAAAACACCCTTTGTGCGTGCTAATGGACTACAAAGAGCTGCTCAAGCAGTCTTAATAGGCCTAATATTTATGTTTTAAGAAACGTAATGAGGCGCAATGAGCGTAACAAGTTACCAGATATATTGTCGATCTCAAGATATGTTGTATATAGTGCTCCAATCGAGCATCGCTGCTACTCTCGAAAGAAAAATCACCCGTCGAATGAAAACTAGAAATAAACATGTCTGCCAAATTCACTCCTCTACATTTGGAACCATTGATCTTCACGGAAAGTTCGGTACGGCGTACTTTTATAGAGCTAAGCGTTCTGAAAACGTTCCATACGTTCGCAAAGTCATGCGCACTTGCAGCGTAAGGAAATGCCACTGTATGGTACTGCTGGTTGGCTTTTCGTAGACCGGAATTCAATTTGTCCGCTTTTTTTTTTGTACTCTTCGAAGTCCTCTTTTATTCGTGTTTGCAGCAAGCCCGCCAACAGTTTAACTCTTTGTTGCATTCTTTTCTGCAGGTCTTTTGGTGCCCACGGAGTTCTGCATTCCTAGTGAAGGGCAAGAGGAAAGCCACGTTCCGCTGGCCAGCGTTTCGAAAAGAGAACTCGTCTTCGTCTGGGAAAAATACCGGGCGCGTACGGCCCGCCGCTACTTAGTCATACAGAGACAACCGACCCTTTTATGCAGCGCGTATTGTTTTTGAGGCCACCCTAGTCCTTTCTTCCCCTTTTTCTATATTCTGCCTTTCCCACTTGAAACAAGCTGTTTCGTCCCGTTCCCTGTTCCCCCCCTCCTGTTCTGCTGTTATTTTGCTGCCTACCTCGCGTTCAGCGTTGCTGGCGCGGCTGTAAATTTTTTCCCTTTGTTTGTAGATGAACCGTGCTTCCGGTCTCCCATGGCAGCAGTCGCAGCTTCCATGGGTGGAAGAAAGTCCTGCGAGTTCACGCTCGCCACATTGCCTTCCTCTCCACTCTGTGTTCCGTCTCAATCCAGTCCTTCCTCCTCTGAGTGAAGCTGATATTTCATCATCATCATCATCCTGACTACGCCAACTGCAAGGGCGAACACCTCTTCCATGTCTCTCCAATTAATCCTGTCCGTTCCCAGCTGCGCCCACCCTGTGTCTGCAAACTTCCTAATCTCATCCGCCAACCTAACCTTCTGCTGGTTGCCTTCTCTTGCAATCCACTACGTTACCCTTAAGAACCAGCGGTTATCTTGCCTTCGCATTACATGTCCTGCCCAAGTCCATTTCTTCCTTTTGATTTTGACTAGGATGTCAATTACACTCGTTTTTTTCCCTCACTCACTCTGCCCGCTTCCTGCCTCTTAACGTTACCCCTATCAATTTTCGTTCCATAGCTCGCTGCGTTGTCCTTAACTTGAACTGTGTCCTTTTCGTTAGCCTGCACGTTTCTGGCCCGTTGGTGAGTACCGGTAAGATACAGCTGTTGTATACTTTTCTCTTGAGCTACTATTTAACCGCGGCTATACCGCCGCGTTTGCCCAGAGGAAGATAAATACCTCGTGCCGATTCATTCCCCAGCGGAGTGAGCCTTCCCTACCAATCTCGTTGTTTCAGTTTTTTTTTGTTTTTTTTTACGAACTCCGTCTTCCTGCTCCCTCTCTACCATGCGTCCACTGCACCGTCGTTAGTTTCCGGAGTTCCGTAGTGTTCAGTGGTTAGGCTTTTCCTATTTCTCATATCATTAATGACATCACAGAAAAAATGAGTACAGCAAAAGACTAGTCGGTAATGGTTACCTCTTTGAAAGCAAAATCATCAGCCGCGATGACCACTTCATACTTAAGAGGCAGCTGAATGTAAAATACGACTGATGCTGGAAATTTGGAAATTGCAGATGCGGATCAACGTCATAAAATATTGCTACGGTTGTGCTTGTGCTTGGAACGCTCGTGCTTGGTGCGCTCGCGCTTGGAACGCGAAGAGGACGAAGTGCGTTTCTGCGGCTGGGCTTCGCGTGCCCGGTTGTTCGGCTGCGTGGTTGTAAGCTGTTTCCCTGTAAATATATTTTTCCCTTTTGGTGTGCACATCTTCACGTTACATTATTGGTGTGAGGTGCGGGGTACAGCCACAGCAAGCACGGAACTCCGCAGCGGTCGTCAGCTCGCCGGCTCTTCAACCATGACCAGCGAAGGGGCCGCTCCGTCGGCGTCCGCCAACCCGGCGTTCATCA
The DNA here is from genome assembly GCF_052857255.1 of Amblyomma americanum. Classification (NCBI taxonomy): domain Eukaryota; kingdom Metazoa; phylum Arthropoda; class Arachnida; order Ixodida; family Ixodidae; genus Amblyomma; species Amblyomma americanum. The sequence continues at coordinate 98,014,623 of NC_135507.1, read as the reverse complement.
TTGCCCATCCGAGAGATCCTGGGACCTTCAAAGGAACGGACGGCGTCGACGTGGAGGACTGGCTCGCAATGTACGAGCGCGTGAGCACACACAACAGGTGGGACCCGACCCTAAAGTTGGCCAACGTCATCTTCTACCTGACGGGCACTGCCGGGGTATGGTTCGAGACCCACGAGGATGAACTCACCAGCTGGGATCTCTGCAAGCGCAAGCTTTGTGACCTGTTTGGTAAGCCATTCGGGCGTCAGCTCGCTGCGAAGAAGGAGCTCGCATGCCGTGCACAAACGTCCACAGAGTCCTAAATATCATACATTCAGGACATATTAGCTCTCTGCATGAAAGTCGACGCCACTATGTCAGAGTGCGACAAAGTAGGTCACGTGCTCAAAGGCATCGCAGATGACGCCTTTAACCTTCTTGTATACAAGGACTGCGGAACGGTTGACGCAATCATCAAGGAATGCCGCCGGTTCGAACAAGCGAAGAGCCGCCGAATTTCTCCGCAGTTCACGCGGTTGCCGAATACGACTGCGACGTCGTCCTGTGTAGACTCTACTCCACCGAGCCGTCTGCCGACATCTGAGAGCCTGACACGACTTGTGCGCCAAGAAGTAGAGGCAATGTCCCCCGTTGCGTTTCATCCACCCGCAACAGACAGTACTCCAGCAGTATCCCTTATACAGGCTGTCGTTCGCAAAGAATTTGCCAATCTTGGGATTCAACCTGTTTGCTCAGTTAGTGCCCCATATGCTCGCCGCATGTCCCCGGAGCTCGGTTCTGAACGTGCATACTACCCTCGACGCAGCCGCAATCCAGATGAATGGAGAACACCTGACGACAGGCCCATCTGCTTTAACTGCTCCCGAGTTGGCCACATATCTCGACACTGCCGAAGCCGTCCGTCCTCGACCTACAGCCGCTACCCGCCGGGTTCTGCATATTCCCGCCGCTCTCCCTCGCCCTCGGAAACGACCTCTTCTGGCCACCACGCTCAGACCCCGCTTACCAACCGTTCGTCGTCACCTCAGCGCCGTCGATCTCCATCGCCCCGACCTCGCCGCCCTTCGTCGCCGGCCCCATATGCCCGCTCCCGGTCGGAAAACTGATGGCTGCAGCGTCTGGGGGTGATGCTGCTCTGACGACCCGACCAGAAAACCCTCCTTTAACTCTTCATGCTCATCGGAACATCCTTAACGTCGACGTGGACGGGGTCCCTGTTACCGCTCTGATCGACACTGGAGCGCACGTCTCAGTCATGAATGCTCGTCTTCGCCGTCGCCTAAGGAAAGTGCTCACTCCTGCCCCCTCAACTGTGGTCCGTGTTGCAGATGGCGGTATGTCTATTGTCGTCGGAATGTGTACTGCTCGTGTTTCAATAGCCGGCCGCCATACTTCTGTGCTCTTCACTGTCCTCGAACACTGCCCTCATGACATCATTCTCGGCCTTGACTTTCTCACCGACCATTCCGCCCTTATAGATTGCGACACAAGCATCGTTCAACTCGCTCTACCTGTTCCTTCAGAGCCACCGGATCCAATTGTTCACCGACTGTGCACCGCCGACTTTGTCCGCCTGGACCCCGATGCCGCCACTTATGTCCGTTTCTCCTCTGTCCCGCCAGTTCCCGATGGTGACTACATCATTACTCCGGTTCCTGATGTGCCCTTTACACGCAGTGTTGCCCTTGCGCATACAGTTGTCACCATGTCGGCAAATCAAGCGTCCCTTCCGGTTCTCAACTTTGCCTCTTACGTTCAGCCGCTCCCACAAGGTATGTCGCTCGCCACGCTGTACCCTGCTGCCGAATGCGTCGTATCGGCGGTGAGAAGCGTCCCACCCTCGTCGAACTGCCGCGACTCTGACGTCCCACCACCTGATGAATATGCAAAAATGATTGCTGCTGACCTCTTACCAGGGCAAGCTCACGACCTTCGGTATCTTCTGTCGTCTTTTCGCGACATCTTTGACTTCGATGACCGCCCTTTGGCTCGAACATCTGTGGTCACGCATCGCATCAACACCGGTGACGCAGCTCCTATTCACAGACGACCCTACAGAGTGTCCAGTACAGAACGCACCATCATACAGCAAGAGGTGGACAAGATGCTCAGTAGAGACATCATAGAGCCCTCGTCGAGCCCTTGGGCCTCACCAGTTGTGCTGGTTAAAAAAAAGGACGGCAGCTGGCGCTTTTGTGTTGATTACCGGCACCTAAACAACATAACAAAAAAAGACGTCTATCCACTCCCAAGAATAGACGATGCTTTGGACTGCCTTCACGGAGCCAAATTTTTCTCTTCAATTGACCTTCGGTCCGGGTATTGGCAAATCTCTGTTGATGACAATGACCGCGAAAAGACGGCATTCGTCACACCGGACGGCTTATATCAGTTTAAAGTTATGCCATTCGGTCTCTGTAATGCGCCAGCTACCTTCGAAAGAATGATGGACTCCTTGCTTCGCGGCTTTAAATGGTCCACATGTCTATGTTACCTCGACGATGTTGTGGTTTTTTCGCCCACGTTTACCACGCACCTCGAAAGACTGGCGAGCATTCTTTCTGTCTTCCGTAGAGCCGGGCTACAGCTCAATTCGTCGAAATGTCAATTCGGTCGCCGCCAACTCACCATTCTCGGACATCTAGTCGACGCTTCTGGTGTCCGCCCGGATCCTGTTAAAGTTAAAGCCGTCAAGGACTTCCCTATTCCCCAGTCGTCTACGGATGTGCGCAGCTTCGTCGGCCTCTGCTCGTACTTCCGCCGTTTCATCAAAAATTTTGCCGGCACCGCTCGCCCCCTGACCGACCTTCTAAAGAAAGACACCCCTTTTACCTGGGGCCCTGCCCAAGAGGAGGCCTTTTCTTCGCTAGTCGCCTTACTCACCTCCCCACCTATTCTGGCCCATTTTGATCCGTCGGCTCCGACTGAAGTTCGCACAGACGCCTGCGGTTATGGGATTGGCGCCGTGCTAGCCCAACGTCACCAAGGGCAAGAACGCGTTATTGCATATGCCAGCCGCCTCCTTTCTACAGCTGAGCGAAATTACTCAATTACAGAGCGCGAGTGTCTAGCTCTTGTTTGGGCTGTAGCTAAGTTCCGACCGTACCTGTTTGGCCGTCCATTCTCCGTAGTGACCGATCACCACGCCCTTTGTTGGCTGTCTTCACTGAAAGACCCCACAGGCCGGCTCGGACGTTGGACGTTGCGCCTCCAAGAGTATTCTTACACTGTTCATTACAAGTCAGGGCGTCTCCATCAAGACGCCGACTGCCTGTCTCGGCACCCTGTAGAGCCGCCTGATCCTGGAGACAACGACCTCGGCCCGTGCCTCTTCGCTATCTCCGATCTGGTTAACATCGCGGACGAGCAGCGACAAGACTCTTCCTTGCGTATTCTCATTGATCGCCTCAACTGTGCCAGCCGAGATCCTTCATTGCAACTGTTCGTCATTCAGGATGGCATCCTATACCGCCGCAACCTTCGTCCTGACGGACCTCCGCTCCTGCTAGTCGTTCCCCACCGTCTCCGTTCATCTGTCCTAGCGGAACTACACGACCTACCGACCGCAGGCCACCTCGGCGTCTCCCGCACATACGATCGGGTCCGACGCCGCTTCTTTTGGCCTGGTCTGTACCGCTCTGTTCGGCGTTACGTTGCCTCCTGCGACCTCTGTCAACGCAGGAAGAGACCATCAACGTTGCCTGCTGGCCTTCTACAGCCTATTGACGTACCTCTCGAACCATTCTACCGTGTTGGACTCGACCTTCTCGGACCTTTTCCGACGTCCTGCTCCGGCAACCGTTGGATTGCTGTCGCGACCGACTATGCGACCCGGTACGCTATCACGCGTGCGTTACCAACAAGTTGCGCAACCGATGTCGCCGACTTCCTATTGCAGAACGTAATCCTTCACCACGGCGCTCCACACCAATTGCTGACGGACCGCGGCCGCTTTTTTTTGTCCCGAGTAGTTGACGATATCCTCCGGTCCTGTGGCACGCAGCATAAGCTCACTACAGCTTACCATCCCCAGACGAACGGGCTTACCGAGCGCCTCAACAGGACTCTGACCGATATGCTATCCATGTATGTCTCGCCCGACCACCGCGATTGGGACGTTGCCTTGCCTTATGTAACATTTGCTTATAATTCGTCGCGGCATGATACCACCGGCTATTCTCCTTTCTACCTTCTGTTTGGTCGGCATCCTGCGCTGCCATTGGATACATTACTACCGAGTTCTACTGCCTCGACCTCAGAGTATGCACGTGACGCCATCTCCCGAGCAACTATGGCCCGTGAAATCGCCCGAGACCGGCTCACCGCATCTCAGACCTACCAGAAGTCAGTTTACGACCGCCGGCATCGCCCAGTACACTATCCGCCGGGCTCACTCGTCCTCCTTTGGTCTCCTTCTCGCCGTGTAGGTCTCTCTGAGAAACTTCTACGTCAGTACAGTGGCCCTTATCGAGTTCTCCGTCAGGTGACCGACGTGACCTACGAGATTACACCTCTTCATGCTCCGACGTCGTCCACTAGCCCTTTGACTGACGTCGTTCATGTAGTCCGTCTCAAACCGTACCACACGCCTGCTACTTCATCCACTTAGCACCGGGACGGTGCTTTTGCCGCCGGGAGTTATGCTACGGTTGTGCTTGTGCTTGGAACGCTCGTGCTTGGTGCGCTCGCGCTTGGAACGCGAAGAGGACGAAGTGCGTTTCTGCGGCTGGGCTTCGCGTGCCCGGTTGTTCGGCTGCGTGGCTGTAAGCTGTTTCCCTGTAAATATATTTTTCCCTTTTGGTGTGCACATCTTCACGTTACATTATGTTGTAATGACTCTAATCAGGGTCAAACAACTGTCTATATCCCCGTACAAGAGACCAGGGCGATGACCCACTGCAAATAGACATTGTAGCCACTAAGAAAATATAAATGACTCCCAAATGTCAAGGAAGGCCATCAAAACTGCTATAGTGTCGACTGCATAAATTAATGCTTCTTATGCGTTGCGAAAGTTCCATGCGGTTGGCCTCCTTAACTTGGGGCAAATATCACGGCACATCCGATCTCAATGCGTTCATGAATGTTTGCAAATAATGAACGTTTGATAATAAAAAAAGAATAAGCCGATCGATTCGCGTTCTATTATAGAACGTTAACAATTAAATAAGGTCGAAAAAGCACTACCGCATCTTTGTTCTTTAAGAGAGAATAATATCACGAAGTGCTGCATTTTTTATTGCTATCAAGTCAAAATATACACTAATCTTGCTTAGCATGTATTTTTTCGGTACATCATCGTCATCAGCATCGTGACTATGCCCACTGCAGGGCGAAGGTCTCTCCTATGCCTCTCTCCTTTAATCCTGTCCTGTGCCAGCTGTGCACACCGTATGCCCCCAAATTCCTTGGACTACACCAGTTGCCAATGGCGGCCTCTCCGGAGCCAGAGATTCTTAGCACCATCCTCTGCGCCGCCTTGGTCAGTTGGTTCGCAGCCGCTGGGATTGAGGGCCGAGGGCTAATTGGTTTGATCATAGAAGGTTGTGGCCAAGCAGTGCACCAGGTGGCCAAATCCTGTTCTGGTAAGGGCGTGCGTTGTCGTTTCTGGTCTCAGAGATCACGCCTCACCTCGGGCCAGGTTATGCAACTCCATCGACAAGCGCAGTTTTTTTTTATTCAGTAGAGTTTTTATGTACGGCACCAGGAATCGAACCTCAATATACTTTTAGGCGAGGAGGCGGATGATCTGCCTTTGCGCTATCGCTGCACGTAGCTAAAAAGGTATTCATATTTAGGCCGCGTAGTGAAGCTTCTTTTCTGTGCGTTTGGCCTTCTAGTGCCTTCGTTTTCTCGCTTGATTTTGGAAGCCCGGTGTGTAAGTCCTATTGCCACTTGTATAGGCTGAATGAAAAAAAATAAAATGTTTAGGCTACTAAGAAAACTTCATCTCCATTCAGGCTAAAGCAACTCAAGAGTATATTATCATTTGAAATGGGAATGATTTCTTCATTCTCACTTCAAATGAACAGCATCTAATTAAAGCAAAATCCAAGGTAAAGGCAGGCAACATGCTGCAATAGCAGCACAAGAAAGTCCACAAGGTGCTCTATCTGCAAACGAATGAGTATATTGAATCTCAGGAGCACAATAAGTGTACATGCAGATTTTTAACTTTTAATGGCAAAAAGCGTGCTTATTTCCCAAGCTTGCATTCAGAGTCATTATACTTGACACTGCACCTTTGCTACAAAATTTGATAAAATCCGCTAACTATTCACGGCCATGCCTTTGTCTATCGTGCATCTCATCATTTTTTTAGGAATTGTTATAGATCGGAATTTATCATGGAGCCCGCATTGCAAGCATTGTAAAGAAAAAGCTAATCTCTATCACGCACCTGCGCAGGTTTCTTGGCGGAAAATCATGGGGCTTGTCGATTCTATCAATGCTGCAACTCTACAGAGCACTCTTTTTGGGATTTTTGCAGTATAGTGCACCAGTGCTTTCAAGCACATGCAAGACGAATTTGCGTGCCCTCTAAACTATACAAGGCCAAGCACTTCGCACATGCCTGGGTCTCCCTTGCAGCGCATCAACAGTTGCGACCATTGCAATCGCCCAGGACTACCCACTCTCGACGTATATAACCCTTGACACCCTGCGGATACACATACGGCATCTAACAAGGATTTCCCAGCACCACCTTGTGCCACCTTGTGTCTGTGGCAGATCAGATATCACACGCAGCGTTTTCGAACGTTATAGCAGCCCAGCAGTCGTCCATCCCATCACAGTTCACCCCAGCAGCACGGCCTTCCTCTGCTTTACGCCATGGCGATCACGATCAACTCGTAGCTGAATTAAGACATCTCCAACACCAGGCGCAGGAAGAGTGTCATGACTACCTCTTCCAGTGGATACCGGGACACTCTGGCATTGTCGGAAACGACGCAGCTGACGCTGCAGCTCGAGTGGCTCACGGCAGTGCCAACATTGTCCAGATACCGTTGGCAAGAGCCGACGCAGCAAGAGTACTGCGAATGCTTGGCCGAAGAGAGATTTTAGCGTCATGGTCTTCTGGCAACTCAACATGCCGTCTGCACCGCCTAGACCCTTTACTTCAACTCAGTCCTCCGTCCGGCCTCTCCCGCTGCGATGCTACGCTGTTGTGTCGCCTGTGGCTGGGAGTGGCGTTCACAAATGCCAACTCCCACTTAATCGCAACGGCAGACTCTCCTGCGTGTGAGATCTGTGGGTGTGACGAAACTGTAGAACGCCTTCGTTGTAACTGCCCTCGGTTTCAGCGTGAGCGTGCACTCCTGGCTGCAACACGCCGCCGTTTACATCCTCGGCCCCTTAATGAAGCCAAGATTCTGGGTCCTCGGTGTAAGCCTTCATCGCAGAGGACAGCTTTGAAGGCACTTCTCAAGTTCTCGAAGGACTCAGGACTGAGTGCAAGATTGTGAACAATCAGTGTGTGCCCTGTGTACCGTGCAAGTAATGGCCAACGGACGTGTGGAAAAGTGATTATCTCCCTTTGTTCTCTCCCCTTATTTATATCTCTCCCTCCGTTCCCCTTCCCACGTGTAGGTTAGCATACCGGGCGCTGCCTAGTTAACCTCCCCGCCTTTCCGTTTGTCTTTCTCTCTCTCTTGATAAAATGATGCCGATATTTGAGGAGGTTCAATTCGCGCAACATGGAGATCGCGATATTTTTAAGATAACAGTTAGGTAACGGATGGTCTAAAGAGAGTAACGATGTTCAAATTAATTAAGAATATCGTCGGGACCACTGTTTTGTTCAGTGTTTAACTCAGTTTGAGTTCAGGAACGCACTATGAACTTATAGAAGCATCCTCAAAAGAACACTGCGTATTACTGGTAAACTTATAACAAAATAAGAAGACAGCCCATCTTACTGCCGTTCGTTGGCTTGTGCCATGCCAGAACAAGCAAAAAGAGCTATGGAAACTAGTGTACCTTGACAAGATAGACGCCCGAAATTCTCGAAGATTATTTTTTATCAAATACTATTATGCGTTTCTGAAGTAAAATATCTTTCTGAGTTAAGACGCAGTTCTTTAGCTTCGTTATACAGGGCAGCAAGCAAACGGTCACAATAATAAGTTTAAACACTCGTAGTCTAGCAACTCTGCGAAAGGGATGTAGTATCTCTCTTGTTATCTACGGAATATAAAGACTTACTTTGCTTTTAAGTTTTTAGTCAAACAAATCTCTGGATGCAGCCCTACACTATGTTTTCGACAAGTGCAAGAAAACCAAGGAATTCACGTCATCAAAGATGCTAAGATGCAGAAACGATGATAAGATGTAAGAAAGGGACAACGGATTGAAGTATGGAAAGCCTTGCAGTCGGATATCATTCCGAAGATCTCATATTTTGTTTTGTTTGTTCGAAGACGAGTGCGCGAACCCAAGATCAAGTATTGCTGTAAACGTTTGCTCTTATAAACTATCTGTTTCAAACCAAACAACAAAGAGAGATTTACCTGTTCATTGCTGACTGTATCTTCGTTGCCAGTAATCGATAACGACGGCAAGAGATTTCCCGACCGATTTAAAATTACCCAGGACTGTGAAACATGGACTGTAAATGTGATGCTCAAGCAAGAAGCGATTTAGAGCATACAAAATAACCCACCAAAGAATCTGGTGGTTGACGCACAACGCGAGTTACAATCGTTATGTTAAACTTTAAGTATAGCTTGCAGCATGCCTGCTCTCTCTCTCTCTCTGCGGGGACAGGAATTCCAGATTTTTTGAGGACAGTGACGCTACCTCATGTGCCATGTTGACGATCAGCTCTAAGTACTCAGAATTCATTAGGAGTTGCTAATGCGGAAGCATTATATGTCCCATAAAAGCACAAAAGCCGGCTTCCGCCGTCTATGGCACGAAATTCGGAGGATGTCAGAACGCCGGTGTACGATGTCACGACACATGAAAGCGAACATGTGTAGGTATGAATGACGAAACGTAACTTACTATGGCCTACGAAATTCATGACTCGTAGTTTACAATCATGACTCATGCCCCATAGTCATTCTGCAGGATATCATGACTCAGCAGTTTATATGCATTGTAATATAAGGCGTATTGAGTTAATATAGAGTATGCATAGTCATAGTCATGACGCACGACTCGTCACTTCACAAGTAACCTAAGTTAAGACGTATAGAGCTTGTACAAAGTATGGATGTTCATGCCTCGTGCTCAGATTAATTTTGCAAGGTAGGATGACTCAGTACTCAAACGCTTTCGCACTTTCGCACGTCAACTGTCTTAAGTGTATCTGCGTAATTCTTGAATTTATGATGCCATGAGGAAAAGAAAATAATATGAGATGAATGGGAAAGAAAAAAAGAAAACGTTTATTGCCCGTTTAGTCATTACAGTGCAGGCAAAACATGCATTAGCCATGACACTGTTAACAAGCAATAGAGGGGAAAAAAGTTGGCAAATTGAGGACACCATGAAAAGCTCCAATCGTTAGTTTTGTCCTTCTAAAGGTGTTAGAAATAACGCCCGCTGCCAAAAGTTAATGCTTTCGTGCTTCCTCGAATTTAAGCCGGTCGCGACTGTAAACTGAACCTAAAAAGTCGCGAACCTATTAAAAAAGAAAATGTCGTTTTCGAAAAGCTACTGTAGCGATATGTCTATATTGTCTTGTGAATAGACACCATAACCCAGCCAGATGTTCTTTCGCGACCGTCACAAAACATGTCTCAAATACTTTCCGCAACCGACAACGCGCTATCCCTGGCGCTATCCAACGCCGCTACTTCGGCCTCTACTAAACGACGACGCCGTTTTTATGGCTCTGAGTAAGTCATTCATGTTGCACCATAGCTGAACAGGTGCCCTCGCTGACTTAACAACGCGCATTCATTTTTCCCACACCGTATCTCACAGCACTCAAAGATTCGATTTTTAATGCTAAAGCATTATATGGCTAAGTTGTGCCCGAAAAACTTATCCGAAAAATGTGTCCACACGTTGAGGTCGCTCCGGATGACAGAATGTGTAAAAGTTTAACGATAATGAGTAATAAATTAACGGTGTTATATTCCGTGATGAAGAATGACGTCGTCACATCTTTAATTAGTAAAAACAGTTAAGAAATCAATCAGTGTAACAAGAAAAATTGGTTAATTATTAAAGTTGAAAATAACGATATGAAACACGACGACAAGGCAACTAATTAACGGGACTAATTAAGCGAAGCAATGAGCGGGTCATGTGGCTAGATCACTTAAAAAGTCACTTGTCAAGGGGATGACGTCACAGCCCAGCTGAGTCACAGTCGCTACAAAAGCAGACAGGAGAGAGAGGAAGAATGATGGAAACCGACGCGTGGCGCAAAACCGCGCCCGCCCAAGCGACGACGCTGATGTGATCAACATATATCGCAGGTGCAGACGAAATCCCAGCGATATCATCACTAGCATACCTACATGTGGGGGCAGTATTCCAGAATACATTCAGCAAAGTTTTGAACAACCGTTCGTCGTACAGCGTTCCGGGTGGTGCCATAACATTTGTCTTTGTATAAACCTTACATATTTTAGTCAAGTCGGAGGCTAGCTTGCGACAGGGATTCGGACCTATGACATATGCACCTTAAGTTGCATGCTTTCTGAGACTACATTTTCTCTTAATGTGCGGTTGAGGGGTCCACCGAGATGTCGAGATGTGAAATTGGAGGCCAACTTGCGGTAGAGGTTCGGACCGGTGGCATATGCAAATTCGGCTGCATGCTCTGAATCGCGGTTGAGGTGTCCACCGAGATGTCGAGATGTGAGAGCTACCGCGCCCTTTCCTGAAAACACATGCTTCTGCATTCCTCCATGTAAGCTCAGAATTTTTATTGCGAAGCAATACTACTTTAGGTCGCACTTCAGCCCGTTCCGTGGCGAGGCGGTGGTAGGCACCATTGACCTTTAGCGTGACCTCGCTGCGTGACGTCACACCACGTGACTTAGAGTGACGTCACACCAGCTGTGTAAAAACGGGGCCCCATCTCACGCCGTCGCGAGGCGAGGCGGTAGGCACCAACGGCGGGCTAACTCCCGCTCCTCTCACCAGGGGCGCTACGGTCGGTGTGACCTCACACCAGCTGTGTAAAAACGGGGCCCCATCTCACGCCGTCGCGAGGCGAGGCGGTAGCCACCAACGGCGGCCTAACTCCCGCTCCTCTCACCAGGGGCGCTACGGTCAGAGTGACGTCACACAAGCTGTATAAAACAGCTCCGCTCCTCTCGCCAAGGCGGGGAGGCTTCCGAGTGTACATCAGCAAGATGACATTGGGCACTGCTCGTTGAGTTCAGCTCGAACCTCCTTGGAGAGCAGACGTGTTTTTGGACGCTCTCCCCTCGCGCTGGCGCCTGCCGTGTTCGCGTTGATCGCCCCTCCGTGCGTGCCGCTCGCCCTACTGGGTAACGCCGCGCGGCCCTGCGCGCGCGCTCTGCTGAGTTGGTTCTGATGTTGGAAGCGACGACGTAGCTCTCCCTCGACATCGGACGCACCGTGTCAGCGACGTGTCAACGGGCCGCTGCCCCTTCTCGCTCCGCGCGGCGCGGCCGCCGCCGCCGCGAACAATCTCCGAACGGGCCCGCTCGCCGCCCGACTCCGCCTTCCGCGGTGCGTGACGTGCCAGTGACGTGCTCGCGGGCGGGCACTCCCTGGCTTTGCGCCGGCTGTCCGTGCTCCCCGGCGCTGCCCTGGCGCCGCGCGCTGCGCCGCTTTCGAGTTCGTTAACGAGTGTACCAGAGTTTTAAAAACGCCGCGCGCCCCCGCGCGCACGTTGGTTCCCGTTGTGTTCGGGGTTGGTGGTTCTGTGTGCCACACGGTGCCACGCATCCCCTGAATCATGGAGGCTGCTACGAGCCAGGACAAAGCTGCTCCTGCGACCATCAGTACCTCCCGCCGCAGCTCCAGTGTGGGTTGTGACCCGCACATGTTCCTGCGACACCTGGAGTTCAGTGTCCAGTCCCTCCTACAGGAACATCAGCAAGGACGTCGGCTGCTGGAAGCAGCCTCTAAGGCGCCCAGACCCCGCAGCCCATCACCTCCTGCATCCACCCAATGGTCCCCAGCGCTGACCAGACTGCGCTCGAAGGCGGCAGCTGCCTTCCTGAAGACCGCGGAGCCGGCCCCGGTTCCGCAGCGCAAGAAGACCAAGAAAGGCAAGAGGGACATGAGCCCCCCTCTTCCCCAACAGAGCCACAGGCCGACAGCCAGCTCCCTACTCCTGGGCCTCTTCAGGAGACTGCCACTTCCCTGGAGGAGTCTTCCACCCCCTCGGAGTTACTATCTACTCCTGTGCCCATCGAGTCCCAGGACTCCGGTCCGCCCGACGCCGCGGAGGAAAGCTGTGCGGCCCTGGCACCCCAAAGAGAGGACCACCCAGCTGACAACACCCTGGACCCATCCCCGAGCCGTCCCACATCTGCAGCACCCCCTCCCCCAGCAGAGAGGGACACTGAGGAGGGCTGGATTTTAAAGGTGCCGCGAGGGCGCCGACGTGGGGCACGCCGCCCCCCCTCCCCCCTGAGGCCGTGGACAACCTGGTGGGGACCGTCCTGTTCCGGCCACGGGGAAAGGGTGACACCTTTCAGCACCGCTGCAGGTTCCAGGTTGCAGCAGAGCTGTCCAGCATACCAGGCGTCGCCTCCGTGCGGGTCAACCCCTCACGGAATGTGGTGGCTGCGGACGCAGTCTCAGAGGAGGCCCTGGAAGCACTCCTTGCCATCCAATCCCTTGTCGGGATGGAGGTGCGAGCCCGACCAGCTGCTGACAAGGGCGTCTCCACGGGCTTCATTCATGGAGTACCTGCCGACCTTGGGGACGCAGAGCTGCCTTCAGCACTGGAAGCATCAGTGCCCATCCTTGGAGTTCGGCGCGGCCAGGGCACCACCCTGCACGTCCGCTTTGGGGCGCCCAAGCCACCGTCTCATGTAGCCATATACAAGCTACGGCTACCAGTTCGGCCAGCCCTGCCCCGCCCCATCCAGTGCGGTCGTTGTGGCCGCCTCGACCACGTGACGGCCAGCTGCACCCACCCCAGGCGCTGTCGCCGCTGCGGCCGACAACATGGGACTGGTGCCTGTGATGCCACAGCACCAAGGTGCACGAACTGCGGCGGAGGCCACCCTTCGGACAATCCGGCCTGCCCCCGTTGGCAGGAGGAACGACGTGTGGCTGCTGCGGTTGCTGCCGCTGCGGAACCGGTGTCACGGAGGGCCATCCGGTCGGACCTCCGGACTGGGCCCAAATCGTACGCCCAGGCCGTCAAGACTTCTGCGGCTGACGCACCCAGGCCACATGAGCAGCCCATGGGCCCCCAACACTGCCCAGGAGCTACCCGTACCCAGGCTGGTCCCGTTCCTCTCCTGAGTGGCCAGTTGGACCAGCTGACGAGGACCTTGGCGACCACCCTCCAGGCCCTCACGCAGCTCCTGACAGCAGCCCATCAACCACCCCTGGGCATAGCGCAGGCCCCGCAGAGCCAAAATACGCAACATGGCTAACACACCGCAGCTGGTCCCCAGACCACGGGTCCTCCAGTGGAACTGCCGGGCTCTTCGACCTCGCCTGTCTGAGCTCCATGACCGCCTTCAGCTGGAGGAGTACGAAGACCTGGCCCTCCAGGAGGTGTACCTGCAGCGGGAAAAACTGCACCTGCCAGGGTACATCGGCTATGGCAGCCGGTCCTCCTGCCAGCAGTCCTCCTGTCGGGCTGACCCTTGCTTGGAGGACAGCCATCCACCCGGACCTTCTCGGGCAGCCATCTTCGTCCGCAGGACTCTTGCCCAGGCGGAGATTTTCGTGAGTGATGCGGTTGTGGCCCCCATGGAGTTCGTCTGCGTAAGGGTCAGGCTGGGTCGAGTTGACACAGCTGTGGCAAGTGTATATGTGCGCCCCCAGACCCCCTGGGACGCCGAATCCTTGCCGCAGCTAGTCAGTCTCATTGGCGGCGACTGTTTGCTCTGCGGGGACTTCAACGCGGCTCACTCGCGGTGGGGATCCCGCAGGGCGGATCGTCGCGGCCGGCACCTAGTTGAGGCCCTTCGCGGCACCGGGCTGCATGTTTTGAACACCGGGGTCCCCACGTTTGTCCGTCGAGGGGGCGTCCGCACATGCATTGATCTATCTATTGGGACCCCCCGATGTGTTTATGGATGGCACCCCTCGGCGGACACCTGGGGTTCGGACCACTACCCTATCACTCTGACTCCTAAACCGGGCAAGAGAGCGGACTGTCGAATGTACAAGGTGGTCCACTGGGACAAGTTCCGGGACCTCCTTCGCAGCTTCTCCCTGCAGGACGACATCCTGACGCATGTTGCCAGGTGTGCGGAGGCTGCCACGATCTGCTGCGAAGTCCCCTCAGGTCAGCCCATCTCGGACCTACTCCTCCTCCAGCTGCGGGCACAACGGCGCCGGGCAGAGCGGAGGGCTCTCCGCACAGATCGACCCGAGCACTGGACCTTCCACAACCGGCTCGATGCGAAGTGCCGCCGGTCTCACAACCGACGTCGCAGAGAGTCGTGGGAGGGCATCTGTGCTTCCCTGGTGGCCGCCAGGGGGAGTGCCAGGGCGTGGCGTCTGTTCCGTTCGCTGCTGGAGCCTTCCATCCAGAGGGCCCCCTACCTGGCCATCGCAGTGGCAGGGGGACTCACCTACCAGCAGCTGGCGGACAAACTGGCAGAGGCCCTCCTTCCCCGGGAGCCTCCTCCAGCAGGACTCCACCCAAGGCGCCACTGCGTCCAGCCAGCCTGCAGCCATGCGGTGGACATCACGGCCGTCTGCTCCAGGGCCCTCACGAAAGGGGAACTCTCTTCTGCCCTGCTGCACTCCAAGCGCCGCAGTGCCCCTGGACCAGATGGCGTCACGTACCAGATGCTGCGGAACCTGGACGACGCCATGCAGACGAGCCTGCTCCAGACGTACAACGAGGTCTGGTCCACAGGCCGCCTGCCTGAGGCCTGGCGCACAGCCCTGGTGGTCCCGGTCCTCAAGGCGGGCAAGCCACCTGCTGACCTGCTGTCCTACAGGCCGGTGTCCTTGACCTCGGCCCCAGGGAAGCTCATGGAGTCCATGGCCTTGGGGAGGCTGGAGTGGATCGCTGCGGCCACACGCTTCCTGCCCGAGCAGCAGTCTGGGTTCCGGAGGCACCGCTGTACTGCTGACGCCATAGCCGACATCGTGTCCAGCCTCGAGGATGCACGGCACTCCCACCACGTCGTCTGCCTCACACTCCTAGATGTGAAGGGGGCATTTGACAATGTCTACCATGAGGCGATCCTCGAGGCCGTGGACTGCCTTGGCGTCACCGGCAACCTTCGGGGCTACATCCAGGGCTTCCTGCGGGACCGCACAAGCTGTGTTCGAGCTGGAGGCGCTACCAGCACTCCCCAGGCCCTCACCAGAGGGGTTCCCCAGGGCAGCGTGCTGAGCCCCATGCTGTTCAACTTGGTGATGGCCCAGCTGCCCACCTGCCTCCCAGATGGCCTGAAACTACCCGTCCGCATTGCTATCTACGCGGACGACATTGCCCTTTGGTGTCGCGGACCACGGCGCCAGAGGGTTCAGGTCATCAAGAACGTACAGCGGGCCATCACCAGGGTCGGCTCCTACCTGGAACGGGTTGGTCTGCAGCTCTCCCCCGCCAAGTCTGAGGCCATGCTGCTCAACATCAGGCCAGGAGCACGCCCAGGGAAGACCTACCTCAGCGTCGCAGGACGGGAGCTCCCATGGCGGCATTCCTGCCGCTACCTGGGCCTCCTGATCGACCGCCACCTCACCTGGCGCCCAGCCGTCAAGGCATTCTGCCGACAGGCAACCAGGGTCCGTGGCGCCATCCGGAGTCTCCTGGCTGGGGGAAACGGTATCACCCCACAAATGGGGCTCCGGTTCTTCCAGGCCATGGCAGGGGCCCAGTTCCTGTACGCCCTCCCTCTGGTCCAGATGACCATACACCAGCAGCTGGCCATCGAGCGATATCAGAGGGCTGCAGTCCGTCTCTGTCTGGGACTTCCCCGTGGCTCCCATATCTCGGCCACACTTGCAGAGGCTGGCGTGTGGCCCATGGTGCTGCAGGCCCAGCGGATTGCGCTCCGCCATGCTGAGCGTCTCCACCTCGCCCCGGACGGGCGTCCCCTCCTGGAGCGCCTCCTCGGCCACCCTCATTCTCGAATGGGGAAGGTTGCCCAGGAGTTCGAACAGCTGGTGGGTGGGCAGCCGGAGCACCTTCCTTCCCCTCCACGACCGGACCTGGGCCATCAGTTCCGGGTGCTCATGCCACCACGGGGCACCAGGCCGAAGCGCCTCACCCCTGCAGTTGGCCTCCGGCAGGAAGCAGCAGCGACCCTGGAGGAGGACCTGGCCGGCTGCACACAGCTCTACACGGACGGGTCGGTCCTCATGGGTGCTTGCCCGTCTGCCGCAGCTGCTTGCACCGCTCCTTCGTTGGGAGAAAGCCGGCAGGCCAGGCTTCCGTTCGTGGCCAGCTCGACCACAGCAGAGCTGGCGGCCCTCCACCTGGCTGCCGACATCCTGGAGTCCCACCCCGCGCTGCAGACTGTGGCCATTCTGAGCGACTCCAGGGTGGCCCTTCAGCTTCTGCAAGAGCCACGGAGCCGGCTGCCCATCGTGCGCAAGCTGGCAGCCAGACTGGACAGAATCTGTTCCCATGGCTGCTCTATCTCCCTGGCCTGGATCCCCAGCCACGTTGGAGTCCCAGGGAATGAGGAGGCAGATGCCCTGGCCAAGGCTGCGCATGGACACCGTACCCCCTGCTCTACTGCTGTGGTGCCCCTGGATGTGGCCAGAAGCATCGCGGAGCGGCAGCTCCTATTGGAGCACCCCGACCCCAGGGTTGCCCAAGGGAAACCCCCACAACGCCTGCCAGACAAGGGGATCACAAGACGGCAGAGGTCCCTCCTGCTCAGGCTCCGCATCGGATGCTCCTGGACCGGGGCTAGGCTCCACCGCAAGGGTTTGGCCCTCACGGCGGACTGCTCCCGCTGTGGCCATTCGGAGGAGACCATCGACCACCTCCTCCTCGATTGCCCTGCCTTGGCCACCCACCAGGCAAAGCTGGCTGCCTGCTACAGGGACCTGAGCCTTCCATCAAACTCGGCCAGTGCCCTCCTCTTCCCCACCGGCCCCAACGCTTCCAAGGCGTTCCGGTCTCTCCTCGCCTTCCTGGAGGAGACGGGTCTGGACGGCTATTGCTAGCCCAAGGCAGCTGACTGACTGATGACGGCGTCTCCCGCATCTGTATACTCCCCCCTTTTTTCCCTTTTTCCTTCTTCCTCTGAAACCCTACCTATCCTTCTCTCTATCTGCACGCCGGCAGTGGTGGTGGTGCTTTAACACCAGTCACAGGCCCGTGCATTTTCCTTTCCTCTTCCCCTTTCATCCACTTACTACTTACTACGCCAAGGCAGTCATACAGCCAGATGTTACGATGGGGCCTACGAACAAGGCAGCTCGGCAGAATGCAAAGAGGAAGCATCAGCGAGCTACGGAGACGGAAGAAGAACGAGAAGAACGACTTTCTAAGCGGCGTGCCCGGGAGCAGCACGGCATTGAAGACTTTGAGTAGTACGAAAAGGTTATCCGGACTGGACTTTCACGGCCTACCATGCTGTTAAATCGAGATTTAGACCAATGTAACATCAAAGCCTTCAATCCTTGGATAGCCGAAGTGCTGAACTCGAACATGGATCTGCAAATCATTCTGGATGTATATGCCTGCGCTGCCTACGTAGTCGAGTACGTGAATAAGGCTAACCGCGGTGTATCGTCTCTTAGCAGAACCGTTAAGAATGTGATTGCCGAAGACCCAGATGCTCAACTGTCTTACGAACAGGCGTTGCGAAAACTGGGTGTACACATGCTGAATGCCATCGAGATGTCTGCCCAAGAAGCTGCCTGGATGCTACTTCAGTTTGAAATGAGCCAAACAAGCACAGATGTAATCTTTGTGAACGACGTTGATGTCGTTCACCAGCCATACGACCAGCTGATCCGAGAATAACACACTATTGCTTCGCAATCACCAGGCTTAACCAAGCTAAGCCACGGCCGTTTTTTCACTACTGCTAAAAACATTTTATTGGAACACTAACAACAAGTTCATCCACCGTTTTTATTAGTAAAAGGGATTATGTGGTTATTATCATCTATATTTACGTGTGCCTGGCCGCAAATGGCCCAATTTATGCCGAGAAAATGGGATTCGAAAATGTTCGCACCATTCCATTCAAACCTGTGATGTCGATGATTAAAGGTACCCCGGGATCACCACTAGCGTGTGAATAGCGGTCCAACCTAGCCTCAGGGATCCGCGTGCCAAAATATATCTTGCCACACTGCTGTTTGCTTTCAAAAACCGCCGTTGGCGGCGACACCTCCCTTTATTTTTTCTACCTTTCCTAAGCGAAGCTCCGCTTTGAGTGAACGTAGTGAAAGTGCCCTTTTTTCACAAGAACGCTGTAATTTACCGACTCTCGTAAACTTATATTTGCCCCCATGTGGCGCTTCAGAGCAGCGGCGTGATGAAAAAGCTCAGTCGACACCTTCGTGTCGCAGAACCAAGTACCGTGCTCATCACACCAGCCATGCTCTGAAAGGTGTCACAGCGATCGCTGTGGACGAGCTGCTAACTAGAAACTAAGTAGCACTGCGAGTTTCGCATTGGAAGCTTATGGTACAACCATAGACTTATATGCGAGTAAATACGGTAAATGGTAACTAGGGTAAATACAGTAAGCGTATTTATGTTTACGCCCGCTTTCCTTTCGCCAGTTCTTCAGCACGTGTCACTCGTCGTACCAGCCCGTACCAGCCGTTTATAGAAAGCTTCAAATTTTCCTTTTTTTTTCCTTTCACGGTCGAATAATGAAACGATTTAGATGGCACATTACGTGAGATGTCAAATTGTGCGAGAAGTACCTACTCATGTATTTTCTTTTGATACTGTACTGTTTTCTGTGTAAATTTTGCCAGTCACATTTGTAATCATGATGCACTTTCTTATTATAGATCGATATGAATCCTCCTGAATCACTCCTTCAACGTCCCAATTCATGGAACAGTAGTATTTGTAAATAAATAAACTTGCCTACCGCTGTGCGATATGTATCAACTCTGCTACCCTTAGCAAAGAAAAGCGGGAGCCAGTGACCAAGAGATCATTTTTTTTTGTGATCGAGACGTTCCAATTATCAGGTCCGGACAAAAAGTACGTGATCGAGACGTTCCAATTAGCAGGTCCGGATAAAAAGTACGTGATCGAGATAGTCCCCGTAGGAACGTGATCGTCTCCGCGACTGGAGTCACGTTCTAGAGAAAACTAGAAAAGAAAAATTCCCGAACGTGCTGTGCCACGGCTCTTAAAAAAAAATTACCACGGAAGAAAAAGGAGACCCGCCGCACAAACCTCTACGCATGCAGCCCCATTTTCTACCTATAAAAAAGGAGACATCCTTTATTTTTTCAGCTTTCCCCCTTCTCCGCCACACCATCACCTCACAGAACACGAGGAGCAGGTGTACTAGAAACGTGCTCGACTTTGTCGGAGCTGTAACGGATTCTTCGCAGCGGTGCTGAAGCTTCTTGAGAACACAAAGTTCATGTCTTTTTTTCTGTGTAGGTGTTCTGCTTGACAGGATTTTTTTCCCTCTCGGATTTTTTTTCTTCACTGTATTATCATAGGAGATACTAGTAACACATGGGGAGGGTACAGAGCCGGTACATCTACCGCAGCAATTTCTTCGCTCTGAAAGAGCTATCTTTTACAGCGAAAGCCTCACGAAGGAGTTTTCTGCATTCAACGGCATCAGTGAAGGAAACGCCCTACGGGGGGAGGGGGGGGGGCGTTTTTGGATGCAAAAGCTCCCAACGTAGTTCCCAACTCCCGAAAAACGGCACCAAAGACAGCTTTGGCGAAATAGACCAGCCTTATAACGCAACTGCGCGTAACGGTATGAAGGCTTTCTGTAAAACGTTCAGACCTGGGTGACGTCGTATTGTTTGCCGCAACTCTTTGGGCCCCTCGCGCTGTCAGCGTTCCCTGGGCGTTTATTGCTTGCTCGTCTTGTGTGTGTAACCGGAACAAGCATATCCTGAACAGCCTTCTGGCGAGCTATGTAACGGGGCCAAGATTGGAAAGATCTACATGCGATTTTCGCGAGCTAGACGAGGGGGGGGAGGGGGTCTCAAAAACCCAAAATGGCGCCATTACGGTGCACTCCGCTTGTGGGCAGCCTAGGCAGAATCGCGGTTATTTTAAAATTTTCCGAAAAACTAACGCTTGTTTGTTGATGGTTGTCGACGGATGAATCAGTTTTTTGTTTGTAGAGTGTGTATAGGAGTAAACAAGAGACGAGGAAGAAATCGCTGCCTGGCGCGTGAAAATTACCGACTTGAAAGCGGACTGGTAGGCGGTGGACGCGCTCTATGGCGAGAATTCAAACTCATTGACGTCAACTATGAAGACTCTCGTACAACGGGTGAATGGCAGTGCTTTAAGTGCAATCTGCCACATTTAGCACTAGAAGTAAGCAAGGCCCAGCGACTGTCATTACTTGCGCAGAAGATAAAGTAGAGAAATTTGCCAGTCACTCTCATGAATTTTAACTGATAATGGTCCCCTCTCTTGTGCTTCAAAAAAACTGACAGGGACACATACCTTTAACATGAGTTGGCAATGAGATAGTGTTAGCAGCTGTTGATTTTGCCAACATGATGTCACTTCCGGTCTGGTTAAGTTACTTTCCCCCAGCCAATGGGAATGCTCCAGTCTGGTAACGTCCCTTCCCTCCAACCAATCACCACACTTAGCTTCCCACGACACATCTTCTCGATGAGGCTTCTAATGCTAACGCATCAATATTGTCACGCAGGTGTGACTGCAATCCGGAAATCAGAAAGGCAGCGAAAATGGCGTCTAAACAAAACTCTTTATTTGGACTGACTTGCGCCCACAATGGACTGGATCAGTCGGCGGCGGCGTAGAGCAACCGTGCTAGGCGGTCGTCGAGCAGAATGCCCGCTGCTCTCGGCCGTGCTCAATTTAAAACTGATAGCAAACTTCCGAGAAAAAGTGTGCAAATATACAAGAACATTCTGGAACGACGTAGAATCAGCTTCGCCTGGATACGATCAGTCGAGATAAATCTGGTCACGTCTTGCATTGGAAACAAAGCGATAAATCGGAGTGTCGGCAGCCCTGAAGAATGAACAAGCTAGCACTGCGCAGATTCGTGGCAATATTTATGTTTACGACGCGGTATATTTAGTATGAAAATAGCTTTCTAACTCTCTGTACAGATGGAAAGAGATAAATGTGCGTTTCCATTTTCTGCGCACTTATTTCTCGGAGCGGTTAACAGCGCATTTAGCCGTCGCGGTGGCTGAGTGGTTATGGCGCTCGGCTGCCGGCCCGAAAGACGCGGGTTCGATCCCGGCCGCGGCGGTCGAATTTCGATGGAGGCGAAATTCTGGAGGCCTGTGTGCTGTGCGATGTCAGTGCACGTTAAAGAACCCCAGGTGATCGAAATTTCCGGAGCCCTTCACTACGGCGTCTCTCATAACCTGAGTTGCTTTGGGACGTTAAACCCCTATAAACCAAACCAACTAAACCTTAACAGCGCATTATGCTCACAGTTTGTAAGTATAGTTTATGGAAGGCATATAATGAAACTAACTCTGCTATGACACAATTCTTTGCATTTGATTTTATTTCATTCTTATCATCCGCCCGTGTCACTGACTGTTCCCAGTCATAGCGAAGGCATGGGGCTATAACAAAGTGCACAAGCTATCAGAATGAATTGTACTTCTAAAGACACCCTCACATCCCTCCACCGCACTTTCTGTGGATAGCAAAGCACTTTCTCTATAGACGCATGCCGCATTATAGGATGGTCATTACGCGCATGCTCGTCATTTCCTTCTTATATGTCCCCTGTACTACAGCATGACTAAACAGTTAGTAGTAGCGCTCGTGAACGTCTTTCTTTTTTGTCCCCTACTCCGTCCCTCGTCCGTTTTTGTGCGCTGCCTTCTAAACAAAATTACACAGAAAGTCAGGGAACAAACTCTTCGCTTTTGCAGTGTGCCCGTTCGTCTTCGTATTTACTTAGGCCGTTTTATTAAAAATAAACCGTCTTTTTTTAATTATCGGCTCAGTGCCTAAAAGACCTGCGCTGTCATATTTCTGCAAGCGCTCCACTCCAGCGGGATGGCTTCTTGTTTCCATGGTGTCTCTGTATTTTGGGCACAAAAATAAAAAAAAATCCTGAGATGACAGCGACTTTGCTATTTCATTTGCGCGCAAATATTCATGCGTCAGAGCTCCTAACGTATACTTTTATAGGAGTACTATGGCGGCAGCAGCAACATCTGAGTGCGCCGACGAAGCACTCAGAACAGACCTAACGAATGGCTTCGCGCGCCTCGATCCTTCTTAGACTAGTTCACGCCACCGCCCCAGCGTGGCGTCGATTTCATGAAAATCGCCAACAGAATGCCGCAGCTGTGGTAGCATGATCCACATAAGCTGCAGAGTAGGCGCTTTAAGCTGGAGTCTTGGTGCACATATCGTCAGCGAAACGTTCCCCATGATCTTTCCAACAATTCGATAAATTTTTCTTAGTGCTCAGGTAGAAATCATGCGTGCCAAACAGTGTCTATCCGCACAAAGAACAAAGTATACGGAGAAGTGGAACTGCATACCCACTCCGTGTGGTCTGAATACACATAACATGAAAACCACAAGGAAAGGATATGGAGACCATGAAACAAGAAATACGTAAAGTGCATGGGTTGCCGTACATCTTTGACATACAGATTCCTTACCGCCATGGTTTCAGACGTACGACTCGTACGGAACGTTTCTGTTGCGATCGCTGTCACTAGACACCTTTAGCATACCGTGTGCCGTGCCATCCTTACCGGAGTACCAATAGCCCGCCCACCGCCAGTGAGCACGCGCTGATTCGTTTCGAAGCTGCAGGCTTGCGCGTGGCTGCCGGGTACCTGGCGCCATCTGGCGGCCTCAAGGCGATCTGCGCATGCGCACTAACAGCGCGACGGCTCCCAGTACTCCGGTAACCACAACGTTAACAGAGTACACAGTAGAGAGTTATAGAATATCGTTACCGTGTTTACGCTACCGTTTACCGTGTTACCGGACGTCGGATTTTCCGGTTAGCGCGGCGCACGCCAGAAGACGTTTAGCGTACCGTCTCTCCTGTAACAAGTTACCGTAAGGCTAAAACGAATGAGGATGATGGCAGATGCCCAGTTTTTAATGATAAAAAGTACGGATGCGTTGCAATCATTTCTATGAAGTGAAATACTACGCTTTAATAATCTTTTTCTCTGCATATAAAGACGTACCGACTACACTTCAGCTAACAGCCGCCTCAGCGGCTTTTGAAATGTGCCCGTTAAGCTAGACACATTTGCCTACCCTGGCCAGTAGACAATTTCACTACGTAGACCTCAGTAAGCTTGCATACACAGCGCGCGTTGCGTTGCGAGCGCTGTAAAAAAAAAGCACAACTACGACACCTGTTCGCCGTGCCGCAACGTCGCTTATGTGTTTGGATGGATGGATGGATGGATACGGCTGAACCCTTTACATCGGGCGGTGGCTCAAGCCACCTAGCCATGTCTTGTGAAATTTTACTCCTGTCTTGCTTTTAGCCACCAATCAGATAACCTTCGCTTGGTTACTTCTAACCTCTTAAAATCCACTTTCCCTTCACTATCCCTAAACCCCAATGCCTTGGGTAAGTCAGCCCCGCTGCCTTCCACTGTAGGGTGAAGCCCTTTACAGAAAAGTATCAAGTGTTCAGCCGTTTCCTCCTCCTCTCCGCACGCAATGCACAAAGTGTCTATCTCCTGGTACCTGACTCTATACTTCTTAGTCCGCAAAACTCCAGTCCTGGCCTCAAACAACAAAGAACTTCCCCTACAATTATCATAGATATTTTCTTTGACAATTTCCTGTTTAAAGGTCCGGTATGTTTCTAGTGCCGATTTCGTCAGCATCCCTGTTTTCCACAAAGCTCTCTCTGTTCCTTTAACCTTTTTCTTAACCGATAATTGCTGATTTGCCCCCTTACTGCTGTCCAGATATTTGCTTGTCAATTTTCTAGTTCGCTTTCTCCATTTCGTGTCAACATTCTTTATATACAGGTATCTGAAAACTTTCCTAGCCCACCGCTTTTCCTCCATCCTTCTCAATCGTTCCTCAAATGCTATCTTACTGCTAGCCTCTCTGCTCTCGAAAGACGCCCATCCCATATCACCCTGTACCCCCTGATTTGGTGTATTGCCATGTGCTCCCAAAGCTAACCTCCCTACTCCCCGTTGCCTAATTTCCAGCCTTGCTTGAACATCTGGCCTCATACACAGGACCGCATTCCCGAATGTCAGGCTAGGGACCATCACCCCTTTCCAGATCCCTCTTACCACCTCATACCTATTGTAATTCCACAGTGCCCTATTTTTCATGACAGCTGCATTCCTACTAGCTTTATTCATTACATATTTTTCATGCTCTGTCAGATACTCAACACTGTTATTTATCCACACCCCAAGATACTTGTACTCATTCACTACCTTTAGCACGAACTCCTGTATTCTATGCTCGCCGCCCTCTTCATTAAATGTCATGACTGCAGATTTTTCCTTACTATACTTGAAGCCTAATCTATCTCCCTCTGTACTGCATATGTCTAACAACTTCTGCAGGTCTTCCTTGTTGTCAGCCATTATCACTATATCGTCCGCATATATTAGTCCCGGTAATGTCTGTTTAATCAATTCCCCTTGCTTGAAAAAAGATAGGTTGAAACCTAGTCCGCTCCCCTCTAGCTTGGCCTCCAAACCTTGCAGGTACAACATGAACAATAAAGGGGACAGAGGACATCCTTGTCTAAGCCCCCGCTGTATCTCTACAGGCCCTGATACATTTTTTTCCCATTTTATGAGCACTCTGTTACCTCTATATATATCTTTTAAAAGATTAATTACTCCATTTTCCACATCCAATGTGCCCAATATGTCCCACAAATGCTCCTGAGTAACGTTGTCATAGGCTCCCCTAATATCCAGAAATGCTAGCAATAAGGGCCTATGTTCCTTTTCCGCAATTTCTATACACTGTGTCAATGAAAATAGATTGTCCTCCAACCTCCTTTGTTTCCGGAACCCATTCTGTAGTTCCCCTAGCACCCCCTCGTTCTCCACCCAAGCCTGCAGTCTATCCTTTATAATTTGCATCACCACCCTGTAAACCACAGACGTCACTGTTATGGGGCGATAGTTACTTACGTCTGCTTTGTCCCCCTTTCCCTTATATATCATGTTCATTCTACTTAATCGCCATTCATCGGGGACTTTCTCATCCACTATCATTTTGTTCACTACCTGTATTAATGTTTGCTTGGATTTTGGTCCTAACTTCTTTATCAACATAATCGGGATACCATCTGGTCCTGTTGATGTGCCACTAGGAACCTTCTTCTCTGCCCTTTCCCACTCTCCTTGCTCAAGTGAAGCTATTGCTGTAACCGGTCTATCCTCCTTCGATAAATTATGTACCACGTGCTTTGCTGAAAATTTTTCCGTCATCCTTGTTCCTATGTGTTTTATTGCTTCATCCCCTTCTAGTCGAATACCCTCATCTGTAACAATAAACCTTTGTTCTAGCCTAGTTTTATTACTCATTGCATTTAGATGTTTCCAGAATTTTTGGGCTGCTTTTCTATCCTTTTTATTTACTTTTGACATCCATTGGGCACCCTTTCTTCTAATTTTCTCACTAATCAAATAGGATGCGTCCCTTCTACACTTTATGAAGGTATCCCATTTTCTGTCTACTTCGGGTTTTGGTTCCCCCCTCTTCTTGGAATATCTGTGTTCCCTGGATGCTTCCTTGCGCTTTTCTATTGCCCTCTTGACCTCCTCATCCCACCAACTCTTGGGTTTGCATCTTTTCCCTTTTAGCTTTACTCCCACCTTAGCTAGCTCTAGCTCCAGTAATCGAGTTAATTTGGTATAAGTCCATTCTGTTTCACTATCCTCAAAAATTACTTTCTCGATTTGTTTGGCTGCTACTTCCAATTGCTTTTCTGAGTAAAAATTTCCCCCTGATTGTTTATCTTGATTCAGTCCTACATTGCTTTTTCTTCTGAAGCTCAACTTGATACGCTTGTGGTCACTACCTAGACTTCTGGAACCATCTTCATCTATGCTCATTACCCCTAATCTGTTATACATCCTCTGTGACATTAGTGCATAATCTATCGTTGAGTGCAGACTCCCCGCCTCCCATGTTATGAGCCCTTCACACTTCTCGGTGCTGTTGCATACAACTAAATCATGCCTGTCACACATGTCCTGCAGCATGCTTCCTGTCGAATCCGTGTACCCATCCAGGTCTTCTATGTGTGCATTCATGTCGCCTAATATAATTATCTCGCCCTGTCCTCCTAGCTCATCAATGTCGCTTGCAATACATTCTAACATTTTCCTGTTTTCCTCTTTGGCATTAACCCCTGTCCACAGGTATACAAAGCCAAGGAGTGTTTGCTTGCCTGCCACTGTTCCTTTTAGCCATAAATGTTCCCTGCATCCCAGTCTAACCCTTTGAAAATTCATACTTTTATGAATGAATGCCCCAATTCCACCTCCCTTTCTGCTGCCCTCTGTTCTATTGCAATATTCCCATGCGTAGTCTGGGTTACAGGGTGGTTGCTCCATGTCTCTAAGATGTGTTTCCGCTAAACCATATACCATTAATTCCTCCTGTCTTAACTGTTCTTCTATTTCCTCCCATTTCAGTCTATTCCTGCCACCTAGCATGTTAATGAAACCAATATCTGAATTAACTTGGCCCTGGCGCTTGCGTCTCTTTCTTCCCCTATGGTTCCATTGTCCGTCTGATCTTAATTCTTCCTTCTCTACACTGGTTCCTTCAGAGCTCTGGGTCCCCCCAAAAAAGCTGTTGCCTGGCGACCTATCCTACTACCCACCTTCTTGCCAGTGGCACCACCGTAGTGGATGCCATCCTGTGCAAAAGGGTGGGGCCTAACCTCGTACACTTCCCTGTTGACCTCCATCACCTCGTATCTTAGTCGTCGACTCAATAGCCTAATTGCCCGATTAGTCTCCACGACCCTCCTTTCCGTTTCGCGAGCCTGCCTCTGGACCTCTGGGATTGTGCATATGGTCACATGCACACTCTCAGATGCCTCTCTAAGCCTACGCATCCCCACCTCCAACTGCGTCTCAAGATTCTGGCTCCTCCCCTGCAGTACATCATTGAGACCAGCATGGATGACCACAAGGTGTTCGCCATCCATGCTACCCACCACCACCTCCCGGGCTCTGGCCATTGCATCCACCATGCACTTTCCCGACTGAGCCTCCACCTGCACCCGCCTGTCTGCCTTCACTGCCGTCAGAACGCCTCCCTCAACCCTCGCTACATTCGAGTCCCCGACCACCAGAACTCTCCTGTGCCCCAAACGTTCGCTTCCTAATTCCATCTGTTGGCCTCCGGATCGCTCTAGCTGACTCTCCTGCCGCTGTACGCTATTGTCGCGAGTTTCCATGCCCGCTTTAACCTTTTTCATTTCGTTCGCATTTTTCTCACTCAATGCTCGCTGCACTACAGCACTGTACGATCGACGAGCCTCGTCCTCCACCTGACACTTCTCCGAACTGGGGTGCCCAGCCGGCCGCGACCTGAGCGCTTCAACCTGTTTTTCAAGCTGGGTCCGCTTTTCCCGCTCTTCTTTAATCTCGCCCACCATTCGCTTCAACAGGACGGCATTATTCTCCTCCTTTTTAATCAAATGTGAATACTGTGGCGCCATCTAGTGGCACTAAGTTAAAGCGCGCCAACACCGGGCCGGATAAACTTTTTTATTTTCAGAAATTACTGACGAATATAGCAAGAGAATTACCGGTCTTTTTTTCGAGGAAAAAATAATGAAAATATAGAAAAATGTTAAATCGGGCACGAAACTGAAGAGCTGCAGTGTAGTCGTTGCTAGAGTCAATAAATATTTAGTGACTCTAGTCGTTGCTTTGCTATTTGGCTATGTACACGACATATGGTCAGGCTTAACTGCTCAAAAATCGGCAAGTAATCTCAAAAACATGGCCTAGTTGTTACTCAAACCTCAACGTATGAGTGAGAGTTTGCAAATTAAAAGCGAATGCCTTCATGTATAGCGAGAAATGGCGCCGAAGAACGCGACGGCGGTGCTGTATTTGGTCCGAAGCGGCCGTGCAGGGCGCCGCCATGTTTGTTTACAAGGGAACGCTAACTCTCCGCAACGCAAAAGAGATTCCGTAAAGTGTTTGCGGACCGGTAGATGGCGGCGCATGCGCAGACGTCGCTTGCCGGGACCGGCAAACGGTAACGTAAACACGGTAACGATATGCTATAACTCTCTAGTATTCTAAAGGTGCCTACTAGACACCTTTAGTATACCGTATACCGCGTTGCAATTACCTTTACCGCAATGCCGGGAGCCCTCACGCATCCAATGCGCATGCGCGTCGCCTTGACGGCGCCAGATAGCACGAGGTACCCGGCAGCTGCACGCAAGCCTGCAGCTTCGGGCGAATCAACGCGTGTTCATCGGCTGCGGGCGGGCTCCCGATACTCCGGTGACGGTGACGGTAACATGGTACACGGTATGCTAAAGGTGTCTGCTATTTCGCCCAGTGAAAGCGCGACAGTCCGAGTTCTTCTTTCACTGCTTTCTTCACTTTTTTCCCCACTCAACCATTCGGTCCGATTTACCTTCGGCAGCTGTTGCTCGCCTATGGCGGCATTTGGGAGCCTGTAACTTTAGTTGTTCTTCCATCTATTTGGTTTCTAATTATTTCGCCTTAATAATAAAAAACGATACAGAAAATGTTTACTACATTCGAATCAGTGCGAAAGCACGGCTTTTTGGTACGTAAAAGATGACGGTCAGCGGGCAATGCCGCGGGACGGAGCGCTCGAGTATAGGCCAGCTGAGGACAGGCAAGACGCGATTTTGGTCGATTCATGACCACCCGACTATTGCCACGTAGAAGAAGACGAAGAGCTGGCAGTGCCTCGGGAAGGAGCGCTCGCGCTAGGCAAACAGACAGCGGACGAATTTGCTTGGGTTGGTAGCCATCGGATTAATACTTACGCACTAGTACTACAATTCTGAGGAAGTCTTAGGTAGCGTAGTTCTTTCAAGCAAGAAGCAAGATAGAGCTGTTTTTTTTTGTCATACCGCGCAGAACAACGGAACGGAAAGCAATGCCACCAGTCACTGCTTCCAAATGGAATCTAAATAAGTTTGAAGAACTTACCAGTATACGCTTACGCATCACGAGCTAATCATTATGTGCTTGCGTTGTTCCTTCATTGCGCTTTTTCAATTTTCTGTATTTCTTCATCAGTTTTCTTAATGCGGTGATATATAATGCTTGTCTCCGCTGTCTGCTGTAATGTCTTTTTTCTTCAGGCTTGTTATATTGCCTCGATTACTCTATCTCTATCTCATCTCACACTCTATCTCACCAATACGGGACGGGAGGCGGCCGACTTGCACTAATTCGTCCATGGTTACAGCAGCGCGAAGACAGCCGAAAGGCATAGAGTACAAGACGTGCAATAAAGAACAGGTTAGACGCGCATCGTAGCCGTCGCGTGTACAGAAATAACCCCTCAACTTGGCGTCCGCGCGCGAGATCGAGAGGGGCTCTTTTAATGAAAACAATGCGGCAGCGACACTTACGGCTGCTTACCTGTGAGAATGCGAAAGCATCGAAGTGCTATGTCAAGCTATGTTGCAGAATAAATATGAGTCACGACTATGACTACGCGTCATGACTGTGCATACTTTGCACTAGCTCCATACACCTTGCGTTAACTGCAAAGCCCTATGTCATACGTTGCAGATTGGCTGCGAGTCATGAGTCACTACCATGACTACGAGTCATGAATTTCATAAGTCATAGTACGTCAAGTTTCACCATTCGTGACTGTACATGTTCGGTTACATGTGTTGTGACATCGTACACCGGCGTTCTGACATCCTCCGAATTTCGTGCCTTAGACGGCGGACACCGGCATTAGTGCTAATGCCACATATAATGCTTTCGCATTAATATACGGTCACCCAAGTGGGCAAACACGTTTAGTAAGGGAGAGTACAGTCTTGTTCAAAAGTCTTAAGGGCAGTGGTTTTTCATTTGAGCTGCATAACAGAGCCGCTACGGCACTATCAAATACCAAATGACCTTGAAATGCTAGCAGAAGGCTTCTGCTTGAAGCTTCCTGCTTGGCTTGTGTTTTCAAAGATCCGCTACACGGAGCATTCTAGGAACATTCATTTCGCTGCAGCTGAACGCTGTGGCCATCACACTTCTGACTTTAAGACTTTTGAAGACTGGCTGAAGCGCGTCGCCGCAGGTTAGGGACGGTACGGCAAAAACTTGTATTGCTTTGCTGTATTGCTTCGCTGCAAGCAATGCGCAGTATAATGTTCCTTTACGCCATAGATTCCTTGTCGTTCCACTTCCCTTAATGAAGATCCCATACAGGCCCCCTGCTCGTAGATATAAATAATCTGGCTCTCAGCTGTTTTCCTGTCATGATGATGCGGTTTAATTGGGTTTGGTTTGGTTTATGGAGGGCGTCCCAAAGCGACTCTCGCTACGAGGGACGCTGTATAGTGGAGGGCTCCGGAAATTTCGACCACCTGGGGTTCTTTAACTTGCACTGACATCGCACAGTACACGGGCCACTAGAATTTCGCCTCCATCGAGATTCGACCGCCGCGGCCGGGATCGAGCCCGCGTCTTTCGGGTCAGCAGCCGAGTGCCGTAACCAGTAAGACACCGCGGCGGCCATGATGATGTGGAAGAAAAATGAGCACAGAGGGGTGACTGGGGTGCGGGAGACTAGACAGTAATAGAGAGTACAGCTGAGGACCGCACAATGGGAGACCCGACACCGGATAATAAAAACGTAACCGCATAATGCATGTAACCATGCGCTTCACAGAAAGAGGACATTCTAAACTCTCAACTGATTGTAACATGTTTCAGATTCCTCGAAAATAATTCACAGTATGCATACCACTTACAAACGCGAGATTCAGGAACAGCTATTTAGGTATGCTATTTTAGCGATATATTGAGATAAAAGAGTTTCAGAACGACCAGCATATATGCACGCCCGCCGGCAAAGTAAATGGAAAGCGACTCTGTGGAAAAAAAATTAATTTCTGCGAATCCAGATCTTAATGATAGCGATTTATGGGTGCACTGTGTATTTAGCACAATAACAATTACAATAACAATTAAGAAAGTAGGTTCCGTTGGCTTCCGCAGGGAAAAGGTTATGTGAAGTAGGCACTTCTTAAGGACACATTTATTGTCGGAGTTGGTCGAAACGTCGATATAAAATCTCTTAGAGAAGTTGACCTATATATATAGGCTCTGTCCGAAACGTTGACTCAAAATAAATCTATGGCTAACTGAAGCGTTTCACAACTTTGCATTTTGCTTCTATCAACCAAATACGTTTGTTATATATATATATATATATATATATATATATATATATATATATATATATATATATATATATATATATATATATATATGCTCTACCCGACTCCTAGACATGTATTTTTCTTTTTCCTTGCTAATGTTTACCTTTTCTTGTATTTTTCTTGTTCCTTTCTGTTCACGTGTGTTTGATTTGTATTCCAAAGTGCACGGTTCAAATTTTTATCATGTTTGTCATTTTTGTTCGCCCACCTGCTATGGTCCCTGATGGGACTGGCAGTATTGTAAATAAATAAATAAATAAATAAATATATACCAAAAGTGATTTCTGGGAGCTGATTCGTCAATATATTATAAAATCACCAAAAATTGAAAAACATAACAGGATTTAATTCACGACGTTTCGGCTGGTCCTCCAGCCGAAACGTCGTGAATTAAATCCTGTTATGTTTTTCAATTTTTGGTGATATTATCGTCGCCGTAGCTCAGTTGGTAGAGCACCGGACTCAATATTCGGAGGTCATGGGTTCGGATCTCACCGGCGGCATGGTTGTTTTTTCTGCTGCTTTATAAGAAATTTTCTTTAAGCGACTGATTAATCGAAGTATTATTCTTCCATTAATCAGCACTAGAAACTAGAAATTGAAAAATAATAGAAACATCCCCTTTGCACCTTGGTTTCGGTGACTGTTGGCTTCCTTCACACACACACACGCACGCACACGCACGCACGCACGCACGCACACGCAAACACGCGCGCGCATGCGCGCGAGTGTGTGTGCGTGTGCATGAAACTGACCACTCTTCTTTTTTTTCCGATATACAACTTTATCAAGCGGGCGGCACTTTTCAACCATTCCTTGATAGTCATGAAAGAATCCTTGTGATCTGAGAAATGGCAGGAGGTTTGTTCGAGGTGTTAGACTAATTAATGATTCTGAACAGCAAATCTGCGCATATATTTCAGGAACGTCGTCACAGCTGTGACATGAGTTTCGAGGTAGAGAAACTACGCTCCAGTACGGGAAGACACTGAGTTCTTACCACTCAGAGTGGTGCCTTGCCATAGCGCGTTGGGGTGACGTCAGTTCATCCCTCCGCCTCCTTCCAGAGGAACCGCCCTTGGTAACCACGGTAACACGGGAAGGTAGTAAGCATGGTAACCACCCTCCACTCACGCCGACAACTACTGCTGCTACTACTACGACGACGGCACTCAACCGAAAGAAAGGGCCCTTAAACGCTGTGGTTGTGACAGCAAAGTCTTACTTCCTAGATGTGAAACGTATTGAGCACCTTTCGTGGGCACATGTCGCGACCCTGTTCGACGCGATGCAGTCAGTGCCGCTCGAACAGCGCCAGCGTAATTCGCTTCCACACAAGTTAATAGGACGAGTTAGTGAGCTCAAGCTCGTCATAAGGCGAAAGGTCTCACTTAAGCCAGAGGGATTGACGGCCCATCATCCTGCAAGAGGCGAGAGCAACAGCGTAAATACGAGCGCGTCAATCACGAAACCGCTGCCGCGCGCCATCCGATGTATTAATTACCGATCCCTGCATCGGGGCCCAGCTTCCCGCCGAGTCAAGATAATTCCCGCACAGAAGCTCCTGCGTCAATTTCCCACCGAGCGAACACACACACACACACACACACACACACACACACACACACACACACACACACACACACACACACACACACACACACACACACACACACACACACACACACACACACACACACACACACACACACACACACACACACACACACACACACACACACACACACACACACACACACACACACACACACACACACACTGACGTGAGTGGGATCGGGAGAAAATGGGAAGGAAAGGGAAAGTCGGGGAGGGCTGGGGAGATCAGAAGGACGAAGGCGACGTCATCTTGGGCGCGCCCACGGACAGTCCGTCTGTGCCACGCCGGCCTCATATCTTTCGGGTCCGCGCGCAGATATTTTTTTTCCTTTTTTCTCTCTTTCCCAGTCCCCCCAGAGGACGGCGGCCTACTCTTCCGCAATCCATAATTGCGTACACGCGACGCGCGGTCGCGGCAAAACGCAGATGATCTCAACGATGTCGGGAAGGCAGTAGGGAAAAGGGGGAGCTTTATGGGCTGTAGCGGAGTTGGGACCGCGAAGGGATGAAGGGTCGAGAAGGGAAGAGTAAAAGGGGGGCGAATGTGGAAGTGCGACAGGGAAAGGCGAATTGAGGATCCGAGGATCGGGCGTCTTTGAGGAAGACTTCGGGGGAACGCGAAGCCCCTTGGGACTGTTTGCGCGATTCGAACGAACAGATGAGGGTGTGGGATGGGCAGGGAGGGCGCGGATAGAGGAAAAGAGAGGGCGGCAGAGAGCGAGGGGACGGGGGGGGGGGCAGCGAGATTGAGTTAGGGAGTAGGGAATGATGGCTCAGAACGGAGAAGAGGGCGAATTGGGTGGGAGTGCGGGGAGGCAGGAAAGACTTTGCTCGATGAAAACGAAAGAGGAAGGGGGAACCGTTTTTGGCTCGTAGACTCTTGCAGTTATCAACTTGGCTCCGGGACCCGGGTTGGGTCGGGTACGGAGTTAAGCGGGCGGGAAAGGAAAGTAGGGAAGCCGGGGTGGGGAACGGAGCGATGGGGAAGTGGGGGGCGACCTCAGACGCGTCGATATATCGACCCCGACGACACACTGAGCGCGCACAGCCGACTGACGTGTGCGCGGCTGGTTGAGAGAAAAAGGGATGCTGCCGGAGGAAGGGAAAGCAGAGGGAAGAGACGCCAACGTTCGGGAGCAATGATTTCATGCACCCCCCTTTCTTTTTCTCCTCTGGAAACGGACTCGGAGCGGCGCGGCTTTTGCTAAGGCAGGATCGCGCGCGGAGGACGCGTAGTGGTCGCCGGATTGCGGAAGTTTTTTTTTTCTCTCTATCGCAGTGGGCTCGCTCGTTCTCAAATCGCTCTTTGCGAGCGGGGGAAATGCATGGCAGATAATCAAAAAACAAGAATAACCCGCGAGTCCGCAACAGGATTGTTTATGGAAAGCTACACGAGTTGCTGAGCGGCGCGCGTCGCCAGTAGGGACGCCTTACGACTGTCCTTCTCGGGAATGCAAGCTGTCCTTTCGCGCACGCCCGCACAAGTTCCATTTACTTTTAATTTTCCAGGCACACGCTGTCTTTTCTCAGAACACGTTATGTTAGCATATGCGAAGTTGGATATGCAACGTCCAACTTTTGATGGGGACTTTCTCATCGATTCGAGTGTAGTCACAGCAAAGGAGATAAAATATATTCTCACTTCTATTACAGACCTTCTTACAGATTTTTTCACATATGTTTCTCAATGCTTTGACGTACTTCACATTTTTCTAGTGACATCGAATTTGAGCTGCCAGCTGTCATAACCTATACTGTTACCACTGCAGTCGCCGTTTATAGATTATTCGAAGCAAGAAGCAAACATTTCAGAGTTTAATTTTGTTGGTAAAATAGCTAAATTCAGCGAGAGCTAGACTAAACAAGTTAATTTTTTATTCCCTGCGCTTTGCACCCTCTTCTTAATGCCTGCCTTGACGGTACGATCCAGGGGTCCACATACACTGAGACTGCTCGCACGCCTGTACTTATAATTCCTTAAAGCTCCTACGCAGACGCACGTTCCCTGTGCGATCTCGCTTTAGAATAAAATGACTGAAACTGGGCATTTGTATTTGCACCTGTTTGTAAACGAAAGCTGCTCCTGGAATCACGCATCGAACTATCCTGTTTTAATTGAGAAATCAGAGTAAGTGGTGACCTTTCACGAAAATCAGAATTTTAATAACAAGTAAATGTTTGGGAGTATTAAAAATATACAAACTGCCGCGACTTGGTGCAAAAAAAAAACTTTAGAGCCTCTGAATTGGTCGCACGGTTCACAAACATGAGTGCTTGCTCGAATTCTTTACTCGGTAATTATATTAATGAAGATTTCACCCACAACGCCCCTCCTTCTTTTGGCAGTACTGCCTATCTCGCTGTTTGTGTACGTAAGTTTCACCGCTGAACAGCCCTGCCTGTGGGCCTTCAAGGGTTAACAAGTGATGGTGATGATGCCTCCGATGCTTCAATTGGCGCCAGCCTGGCCACGGAAGTGTATGCGTAACGCACGCAGTGGAGGCTACTCAATGCAACTCGCGTCAGGCTCTACCAAGAATCCAGCGAATCAATACAGTCCCACGCTTTGGTGACCGCCGACAGCGAGCAGACGTTGCGAGCGCGTCATCGCGTGCAAACATTACATTCGGTCGGTCGTCACCTCGTGGTCGCCGGCCAAAGAACAATCGTTCACCGCTCTCCGCGGGGCGACGCTGTCCTCGCTGCTGGCACACACACGCCATGCGCAAACACGCATATCCAATCAATTGCAGCGCTGGCAGAGCGAGCGGAGGGCGACTGCTCCCTGCGGAGTTTGCTCTTGGCACGAAAGGATGCACTTTGTGGCAGCACTCCACGCCGATGCCAGGAAATATGGAGAAGGGCCGGCTCAGTGCTTGCCGCGAGGAGTGACAACGGTAGAGCACCGTGTCACTGCCTGCATCCGTCCTTTCTTTCTATCAACCTTTCTTTGCGTCTCTCTGTTTTTCCTTCTTTATTTCTTTCTGTCCGAAGTTCTGTCTTCCTTCATTTTTCTATTTCTTTTCATTTTAATTGTAGTCCTTCTTTTCTCTTTTTTATTCATATGCAAATGCAATGAGACGTTGGCGCCTAATTCTGGGTCAAGGTAGCGCGGTGTTACCGAACGTTAGCGTCGCCAACGACACAATCGGAAGCTCAAGCAGTGCATCTTATCCAGCAGGCAGCGAAAGCGGAAGAATTGAACTGGGAACAAGTGGAACTCGCTCTGTAAGCGCTTCAATGGTGCGCTTGGTACAGCCCGCATGTAGTCTCTCCTGCGCCACCTCATCCAACAAAGCCAATCGCTTCTAAAACACACTGCCGCTGTCACATGCAAGCGGCCTTTCGGATACTGCCTGACACGCGCAGTTGCGAAAAAAACAAGGACGAACAGAAGTGGACACTTCAAAAGCAGCGATAGCTGCCGCCTTTCAATCAACCACGTCACGATCACTATAGATTCAGGCCCGCCTAACATGCGGGAATAAGTTACTGCACCCATTACTGTAATGTAAGTTAAAGGTGACGCTCATAAACATGCGAAGTACAAAACGGCCCGAGGTCCCCATACAGAGTGCGCTGGTCCATTTTGCATGATCTTTCCGATCAGGAACTCACTCCCCTGACTTACTGTCTGATGAAGTGCGGGAGGCAGAGAAGCTCACTGAAGAGTGAGAGGCGGCGATTGTACTTATTATACTGTGGGATGTCGTTTCTACCGAAGGACAAATCGCAACATAAAAACGTAACAAGGGTTTATTCGATTGCCGATGGCAGCGGACGAGCATACCGACGCTACGCTCGTTTCGGTAGCGGAAGGTAGACTAGCTACCTTCTCAGCCGGGCAGCCTGTTTTTGTAGCCACTGTCGGTGACGCATGCCTCGGGTGACGCAGCGGTGGCGCTGTGTTTTATCGGGAACGCAGTCCAGCGTGTGGCCGTACTATACGCTGGGCCGGATGATAACAAGGCGGAGGCTGCGCGGAAATGTGCGCAGAGTGTGTGCGGAGTGGAGAGCCCTCAGGGCTTGTAAAAATCTGTGCAGCGTATCCGACGTCCATACCGTGTACTGAAAGAAGCAGGCTGCGATGTCGGGGGTCGTGGATGGACGCCTGTGGGTGCACTGGTATTTTCTGGTTCGGCGAAATCGATGTAGTCTGGCTTCAGCCGGTCGATAGAGACGCTGACGCCGTTCCCGTTAACGCGCAGGGTGAGGGTTTTGTCGTCGCGACGGAGAACTGGGTACAGTCCGTGTGTAAGGTGGCTGGAAAGGCCTGCGGACGGTGTCGTCGCGGAGAAAACTGTGCATGCACGTTGCCAGATCCGTGAAGACGAAAGGGGCAGTCTTACAGTGGTGAGCTGCCGGTGACGGGCGGTGGGCAGCGATGGTGCGTCGGAGCCGGGCGACGAAATCGTTGGGATCTGACTTCGCGGTGGTGGATGGCGGTGCAGAAATGAATTCGCCTGGGAGACGGAGTGGTTCCCCGTAGACGAGCTCTGCGGGTGTATCCTGAATGTCCGGCTTGAAGGTGGCGCGAAGACCTAGGGCGACGGCTGGGATGGCTTCGAGTCAGGTTGAGTCCGGGTGGCGCATCATGGCTGCTTTGAACTGACGGCTTAAACGCTCAATCATCCCGTTGGCGCAGGGTGATAGCCGGTGGTCCTCGAGCACTCGAACCCGATGGTCGACCCGTGGAGCCTGAAAAGGTGCGATTTGAACTGTCTTCCATGGTCGGTGGTGACGCGGCGAGGCGGCCCGAAGCGAGCAATCCAGCCGGCGAAGAAGGCCGAGGTGACGTCTTCCGCGGTGATTCCCTCGAGGGGCCATGCTTGAGGCCATCGAGTATACATACCGATTGATGGCGGTGAGGCAGTAGCGATAGGGTCCCTCTAGGAGAAAGGGCCCTATGATATCAAGGTGGACGCGTTGAAATCAACCACATGACTGGGGGAATGCTCCGAGCGGTGAAGTTACATGCCTGGTGACTTTGGCGCGCTAGCATTGAATGCAGGAGCGCGCCCAGGTGCGGCAATCCCACTGCATGGAGGGCCAGACATAGCGGTCGGCCACGAGGCGTGTAGAGGAGCGTATGCCGGGATGGCTGAGATTATGCAGCTGGTTGAAGAGGCCACGGCGATGGGAAAGGGGCACGTAAGGCCTTCTTCGGGCTGTTGACTTGTCGCAGTAGATAGTCGTCGTCGATCCAGGTATGGGGACTTGTTGCAGCTGTAGTGAGGACCCGCCCTTAAGAAGTTCTTGTAGTTCGACGTCCGTAGTCTGTGCTTCGGCGAGGACGTCAGTTGTTATCTGCGAACAGCTGATAGCTGCCACACGTGAAAGTGCATCGGCGACCACGTTGTCCTTCCCGCTGACATGTTGGATGTCGGTGGTAAACTGGGCGATAAACGAGAGCTGGTTCTGCTGCACCGGCGGGAGTTTGTCGCGGCGTTGAGAGAAGGCGTAAGTCGGAGGTTTATCGTAGGTGTAGATAGTGCAGTGCTGTGTTTCGAGAATGTGGCGAAAGTGTTGAACTGCTTCGTATATCGCCAGAAGTTCTCTATAGTAAGCTGGTGAACTCGATGGGACGGGGGTCGTTGTTTCGTTGGTGGGACTGGCCGTCGTTTTCCGAGCTGAGAGTTTCTTTGAGAACAACGCCAAGGGATGCCAGGTGTTGTCTACGCGTTGCATAAGGGCGGCGCCGACGGCAAAGTTAGAGGCGTCCGTGAAGAGTTCCAAGGGAGCGCCTGGCACGGGATGGGAGAGAAGTGTGGCGTTGCAGAGAGCAGCTTTGCATGCTTCGAAAAGTTGCGTTAACGCCGGTGTCCACGTGACGGGTTGATTTCCTCGTAGTCCAGCCAAGGCATCATTGAGGGAAGCCTGATAGTCGGCTGCGTGTGGCAATAAACGCCTGTAAAAGTTCAGCATGCCGAGGAAACGGCGAAGGTCTTCAAAAGTGCCGGGTTGGGGGTAATTTTGCAGGTCTGAGATGCGCTGAGGCAAAGGTCGAGTCCCCTCTGGTGAAATTTCATGGCCGAGGAATTTGACCACTGAAATGCCGAGCGTACTCTTTGGGACATTGACGAGTAGGCCGTGGTCATCGAGGCGTTGGAAAAGTAAACGAAGGTGCGTTTGGTGTTCGTCGGCGTTGCGGGTTTGTGGGTGGCGGCTGTCAGCTCTTCGCAGACAACTGCTAACCCGTGAAAATTCCTCTCGCTCGATAACCTCCGTGCCATATATCACATCTCTTGTTTAGGAAAAGTTGAAAAGTTGACCTATGTTCGCCTTTCAAGATTTCTGCACGCTACCCACACCGCTCTCGATACCCTCTACAGATATCTCCAAGAAATATGCGTACCAGACGTTTTCTTAAAGCTCAAGCATGCAAATCTTGATCAACCTGCCATCACTCAAGATCGCGTAGTGCTGGAAGTTGATCTCAACGGCGTCTTTGATGGTCTGTCACGCGATTTAGAGCTCGAATAGCTGACCGCCACTGTCTGCGGGGAACACGCGCACAATTACGTCCGAAGCTTTCTCTGTGACCGCACTGCCATCCTGACCTTGAGGCGCCGAAGCTAATCTTTTGAGCCCAACTCTAATCGCAGTACACCGCAAAAATTAGTGCTTTCTTTACGTCTATTCAACCTGACTTTTCGTGTCCTTCACCTCTTACTAGATTAGACCACCCGACATTTGTCCTGCGATGTACGGAGGCGGCATAACCATCTGTCTCGCTCGGGTATACCGAGAAACTACTGTCACTTGTTGCCTCTACAATCGAGGAGTGTGCCCGGGGGGGGGGGTTGCCCGGCCTGCTCACCCTCCAAGTCCGAGTTACTAGTAGTTACGCGACACGCCCGTAACTAGCACAATCTCCCACTCCCTGTTACGGTAGGGTCACAGCCCATCCCGTGCAAGTCTTCGATTCACGTACTAGGCTTGAATCTACAAGCGCAGGTCAACGCTTCTAAAACACATCACTGCTCTCAGCGCAGTGTAACGAGGTTATGTATATGACTAGTCGACTATTAGATTGCCCACGAAGCATGAGAGCCAACGAGATTCTCAACCTCGTTCAAGGCCTCCTCTATTCGCGGTTACTTTACTATCTCTCTTACTACAAATTAGCACACACCGAGCCTCGCAACATGGATACACTTTTGCACAGGTTCCTGGAGCTAGCCTTCCACACCCCTGGTGAAATTGAGCGTCATCATTGTGCTAGAGCACCTTCCAGAGGCCTATGCGGCAGCTCATGCACATCCACCTGGGCACGACTTGCCAGGGTTTCTCGCTACTCCAGAGGCTTAGATACAAAGTACCATCAATGCCAAATGAAATGCGAACAAGACACTTGAAGCGCGAGCACAAACAAACATATTAGCGGCAGGAGATGAAATACAGGCGTGGCCTGTTTGCACTACCTAAGATCAGTCTTTTCACCTTCGATGGGAAAGTCAACCGCTCTGGTGTTATGCCTCCATAGTACAAAAGCTTCCCGGTGTGCAGTTTGCGTTTCGATTCTGTTGTCCGCGTTTGGTTTGACGCCGACCAACTTGCGAGCACACGCCGAGCCCTCTTCTTTGGCTCCCTGTCGTATGACAGTCGCTGCATGCCCTCGAGGCCGCGAAATATGAACTCCCCCAGACATCAAGGCCGCCGCGAACATCATAGGGGCTACCTCTTTCGAAGTTATCCGCCGAATAAGAGAACGTTCATGCACCTGGAACATTCTGGGTAGTCAACACGAACTTTGAAGTAGTACGTCTCGGGACCAAAGCCTCCATTACTTCCATCCCGCAATTGGAGGTACGTGCTGCGGCACTACCCGTTCTCACCATTCGCACCCAGACCGCTCCTCAAGCCGTCCACATCCTGATTCGCAAGCGGCCTGTCGGCGTTGCCAACGAAACTCTTTTCGCCCCAGTACGACCTTTCTCCTTGATCCCTACCTTATCGTAAGCCCTTCCGCATCGCATGTAGGCTGGTCTGGGTGCCAGTGCATGCGGACATCCCCAGAAATGAGCTCGGCAGTTGGCTACACTGAGAACACTGAAGCGGAGCTGACTTAATTGTATAGCTCTCGCGATGACCACCCCCAACATCGTTCTCCTTTTAGGCCCACCTGACAGAGCCGGACCTCTCACGGCAAAGCCGTGTCTCCCTCAGTCCTGCCCTCAACCGCCCCGACAGGTCTCGCTTGGGGACAGCTGCGAAAACTTTCCCCAAAGCTTTCTGTTTCACCTACCTGTATCCAACCTTCGGTCAATCACAGTGTCCACACTACACAGGCACACTCACACTGTTCCACATTGTCTATCTGTACCAGGCGATCGCCTACTTCACACCCGTCTCGAACTGTACACCCACAACCTAGAAGAAACTGCAGATCGACCCACAGACCAACCCTGGCTGGTAGCACGTTCCGAGGCGGTGGCTGCCACCTATGGGTCCCATTCAAGCAGGTTCCTTCCTCCCTCCTTTCTTTCGTTTTCATCTTCTCCCGATTGAGCCAGACCACACCAAACATTCCGAATACACACTGCCAAATTTATTTATATGTGTTCACAACTGCGGTGACACCACTCTGCCGTCGGGATGCGGCCTCTCGTCTCTGAATCCACCACCCGTCTACCCCGTTATGCTCGTTCCTCTCTCCTCTCTTCCCGGTCCTCCTTTCCAGCTTGCTCTCACTCGTCCTTGCTTCCCAGTCGTTCCCTTCTGTCGGCTCCTTGTGAAGGCATCTTGACTGGTTCCCGGAATCCGGTGGCCGTTACCCAGGCGCCGCCTTCCCCAGGCGCAGACTTTGGTCTTATCGGGCGACACCCTTCTCCGGCGTACTTGCACAGGGGCCAACATGTCGCCTCGGCCACGAGCCGTCTCTCCGGCGCCAACTTGCCGCCACCTCGGTCAGTGCATACGGCTGGTTCCGTGGCACGTAGGACCGGCCCGCGCGCACACACGCACCCATGATGCCCCCGTAACTGCTGCTCGAGGGGGGGGGGGGGGGGGGGGGGGTTGTCTCTCGTCCGTCTCCTCTGAGCAGCAAGCACACACACACACAAACACAACGCGCCGGCCGTTTCTTCTGGCTACGTTCGGATGCGATAAGGCCGCGTGCCCGACAGGCCCCATACTTCGGGCCCCATATGGGGAATTCTACAGCCTCTCGCAAATTTACCAAGTGCTTATCCGCTCACTCACTCGTCTTCCCAAAGGGCAAAAATCGCGCGAGAACTGACAGCTCAATGCACAACACGTCTATACGGCACGCACTACCTGACGTAATTCGCAACAAAAGCGCGGGTAAATGTTTTCAGTGAATTATCGAAAAAATAAAGAAGAGTGAAACACAGCCTCCTTTCTATATCAAACTGTCAAGATTACAGGCCCATTTATCTATTTATTTGTTTATTTATTTACGAAGTACTGCAGGCATAAGCCCAAGCAGCAGAGGCATACATTAAAAATAAAAAGACCAGTTTTACAGCGAACCTATAGCAAAAAAACAACACGAAAATCGTTGCACAGGAACTGGAATAGCGTAGGAGTACAATGTATACAGTAGAAAATATGCTGCGGTGCTATTTAAAGTTGACGACAAAGTGCGAAGTACAGAAATAAAGGCATAAAATAGTAGCAGAACAGCAAAACAAAAAAGATTGAAAAATAGAAAGCTCGGGATTTAAGCACAGAAAACAGCAAAACAATACACGTGTGAAATACATGCGTGAAATATGTAGAGAAAAACGTTGTTAACAACGAATCGTAGTAGAACAGCCATGGAATTGTAAAGAACTCCAGCATAAGGAATATTTTCGCTGGAGTACGTATTGATCTAGAGCGCACGAACGGAATGAATCTAATAGTGAAATTAGTGTCTACTAGTTATCAAGGGTACAGCCGGTCTGGACAAATGTTTGTAGCTAAATATTTTCTCCTTGGTGGAGTGTACGCATCCGTTCCGTACGTAACCGCTTCTTAATAAAAATGAAGCGTTTTATCCGCGCCTTCTTCCTTTCTTTCTTCGCTCTTCCCTTCTTCTCAGGTTTCTTTTTCTCCATTCCTCCTTTCTTCTTTTTTTGGCCTTTCTTTTTCGAATGTGCGAGGTCTCAGGGGAGGCGTGAAAGCTAACGGGAACTCGGGGAATTTCTCGAGGGCCGGTGGCTTGCGCTTCCCGTGCACTCGATGATCCGTGTTCTGGTGAAAGAGTGTGTATATAGTAATGCATCGCCCAACGCTCCCGCAAAAGCACAGCGTTCAGTAAACGACAAGAAAGTGCAGCAACGTTCGGGAAAACGGTCTCCTCAAGGCTTAGCGCCCGTGGGGGAAGTTATGTGGCCTATTTCGGCGAAACACGGCTCCGGCGGCGAGTCGGCATTCCACACGCCCGGCGGTGATCGGGCTGAGCTCGGGGTCTTGGAAAGCGTGTATGTGTTTCGCGTCTCAAGTCCCTAACCGGAGAAATGCGCTCTCGAGGCGATCAGGTGAGAATGGCCTTGGTAATACTATTCTGCATTGCTTGAGAGAGAAAAAAAAGAACACATAAAAGTGAGCGATCCTTCGGTATATCACGAGGTCTATCTAGATCCCTTTTATGGATCACGGTCAATTCCACTGTTCTTTCTTTTCGGCAGCACACATTGGTTCTCAGAAAAGCTGCAGTGCTCGCTTGTTGTGTTATGCCCAACTGCCAACCGATGATGCAAAACTCACTTCATACACAGGAAGGAAGGGTTATTTGAAACCGAGATCTGTTATTTTTACTTTTGGTGTTCATGAAACAACTCACTACTGTGTCGCATCTATGGTGGCCTATAATTGTTTCAGCATCCGCCTCGCATGCGGGAGGTGCGATATTCGATCCTCAGTGCTTCCGGGTACCCACCGGTGTTACAGTTGGTACAAGCTTTCCTCTGGTGACGTTTTCGGCTTCTCTGGGATGAAATATTTCAAAAACTGGACTCTGACCCGAGCTTATGCAAATAAAAATGCTTTACACCAAGGCGCACTTTGACCAATGTAAACGGTAAGCGAATCACAAGTTTATGTATGGTGTATTTTTATTTTGGGTGAGGTGAATGGCTTTAAATTCTCAAAAAGCCTGCTAATGCTTTAGTGGACTGTTTTTTTGCGGCACTGGGCATTTCTTGTTGGAATCAATTTGTATTATTTTTTTTATTGCTTATGTAAAACCCGTCCTACTTATAGCACTAACGGGGTGAATAAATGACCGAAACGTGCTGTGATGGTGAAAGTGAAACTGGAACGATCTAGGTTTAGTTCTATAGTTGTGTTATCGATTGAGAAAAAAATTCAAAGTCGACCTTCTTAATTGGTCGAGAGAAATGCAGCGATATTGTGGGATGAAACTTGGGTATACTGTCAGTGTACCTGTAACTTTAAGCCAAATAAATACGCCTTCGAGTTGCTGTACGTACGAATAGTACTTTTCGTTAAAAGAGTGCTTGTAATTTTTTGTTAGCGTTTAAGTTTTTAATGTAGAGCCGTTTGTGGTAACAATCAGCGTTGATCAGCGCGT
Organism: Amblyomma americanum; assembly: GCF_052857255.1. Taxonomy (NCBI): domain Eukaryota; kingdom Metazoa; phylum Arthropoda; class Arachnida; order Ixodida; family Ixodidae; genus Amblyomma; species Amblyomma americanum. The sequence goes on along the minus strand of NC_135507.1, from coordinate 97,969,794 downwards.
TATCTCATAAGAAGTTGTCTGATTGTCTTCCCTAACAAGGTACCTCGATATAGCGTGAGCTTCTATGGGAGAACCCGTGAGAAGAAGAGCACAGTAGAGGTGTGGTAATCCGTAGCGTCCTCGGAATACATGGCCCTCTATATGGACTCCCATAATAAAAAAAAAACCTGGAAATTTCAATACCGTCAACAGCCTAAATGCATTCCTCCAATAGTTTCTCTTTTTAATTGGTTTTGTGGGAAAGGAAATGGCGCCGTGTCTGTCTCATATATCGTTGGACACCTGAACCACGCCGTACGGGAAGGGATAAAGGAGGGAGTGAAGGAAGAAAGAGGTGCCGTAGTGGAGGGCTCCGGGTTAATTTCGACCACCTGGGGACCTTTAACGTGCGCTGATATCACACAGCACACGGGGCCTTAGCGTTTTTTCCTCCATAAAAACGCAGCCGCCGCGGTGGGGTTCGAACCCAGGAGCTGCAGATCAGTAGTCGAGCGCCCTAACCACTGAGCCACCGCGGCGGGTACCAATAGTTTCTTTCGGGGATACATGTGGGCATAGTGCCAATTTTGCAGCGAGAGCTGTTATTGCCTCAAAGCAAGAGATCGATGTCTCGGCGATGTCTGCGTCTCACGCGGCACTGAGAGTAGGCACATACATGAGCTGCGTGCCGAAACCGCAGCCCGTGCTGGGAGACATCCCCAAAGGCTGCGCAGCACTCCTTCTCTCAGACGCAATGGGAAAGGCGGCGATAACAGACTCTTATTTTACACAGGAGTTCCGATGGTCTCAAGAAAGAAAAATTCAGCGGCGAGCCCCTAAAGACCCCTTTTACCCTTTTATTGTTCCTCTCAGAAAATGCAAAAAAACAACCTACAAGAAAGAGAGGGCGAGCCCGGACGAGCAACGCTTTGCCAGGCTTAGCGCCAATTGAAGATAAATGAAATGAAGCTAAATGCTCCGAAGAGCAACGAAAACAATTTAAAAGAAAGATCAGAGCAGTAAAAACACAAAAAAAAGATCCGAAAGAAGAAGATACAAAAACCACACCACATGTCAAAGTCGCAGTCAAATGCAGAAAGACAAAGCACAGAGTGCAGTGCACTACTTCACGCAGTGCAGCTACATGCCTAGGCCAATTAGTGCCGGCGTCATGACCGTCCAGAGCGTGGCACCAAAACCATTGCAAAACCATTGCAAACAGTGTGTGCCGCACTAGACGAAGCAGTCAGCCGTCGGAGGCAAAGGAACCTTAAAAATTCAGGGAGGTGTTTCACAATGAGTTTCGCAACATCCCGTTCGGTTACAATTGTTTTGTGTGTGACCGTCTGTGTTTCCACTATGAATTCACTGCTTTACGATCGCCTTGCCATTTTACCCTTGAAAAGGCTTTTCCGGATGCCTACTTGACTGCATTTAATTTTTGCACTTTCTCTCGCTGAATTACCCGTCGGATCAGCCTTTTTAGAATTACAACGTCTGCAGATCGTATGAAACCAAAATGCACATACTCAATGTGCAATTGAAAATGTATAACATAAAAACGAACACAACATGAAATCTTTAACGGTGTTTTGAACTTGGTGTCAATCGTAATTGCTCGCACATTTCTTAAAGACCTGAGAGTGTGTAATTTTTTCTTATCTTGTTAAAGCACAGAGGTGCTTGCTCAGAAAGTCTGGCAATTGGCAAGCTTGCTTTTGTGCAGACACAACAATGAATACTTCAAATTGCAAATGTGCATGGTGAAAATGAAAAATAAATATTTGAAATTTCAGATTTACACCAGCACTGCCATATTATACCTTTAACACTACCGCTAAAGACCCCCACAGGCAGGGCATTAGGTATGGGATGCTGCGGTACGCTACGCTCACACTAATAAAGACGTTAATAATACCGCGAAGAAAATAAACGTTAATCAGCAACAAACAATATAACAGACATTAAGAGAAACTGTGTAAGCAAGACGTGTACTGGGGCGGTTGCGTGTGAGAGGGTAAATTAACTCTCCCGGCAAACCGACGAAAAATTGGCAGAATTTTCGCTAGCCAAGTGCAATTTCCCACGAGCTATCTCCAGCCTGTCTCTTTTGCGGTGTGGAACATGGGCTTTGCTTGGCGAAGCAAACGCCGTCCGCTTCACGACAAATTTCATTTCATTTATTTTTTCTCTTAAAGGCCCGGAGGCATTACATAAGGGGGGCGCCTTCGTTCGCTCGCTACGCGTGGCACGAACAAAGAACGAATGTTGCGTAGGGCTTTATCTATGTCATTTCATTCGTGCCAAGAGGGCTTTGCGACGAAATCGGGTCGCTTTGGGGGCTGGATCAGAATTTCCCCTCGACGCTATGCCCATCATCATCATCATAATCATCAGCCTGACTACACCCACCCAGGCAAAGGCCTCTCCCATGTGTCTTGAATTAATCCTTTCCTTTTCCAGCTGCGCCCACCCTATGCCTTCTAACTTCTTAATCTCATCCGCCCACCTAACCTTCTGCCGCCCCTGCTACGCTTACTTTCCCTTGGAATTCACTCCGTTACCCTTAAGTACCAGTGGTTATCTTGCCTTCGCATCACATGCCCTGCCCAAGCCCATTTCTTCCTCTTCATTTCGACTAGGATGTAATTAACCCGCGTTTGTTCCTCACCCACTCTTCCCGCTTCCGGTCCCTTAACGTTACACCTATCATTTTTCTTTCCATGGCTCGCTGTGCCGTCTTTAACTTGAGCTGAACCCTTTTCGTTATCCTCCCTGTTCTGCCCCGTAGTTGAGTACCGGTAAGATACAGCTGTTATACCAATATCCTCCAAGAGGAAAGGGCCCAACAGCTGTGCATAACGCTACACCTAACTGTACACCAAGCATAGTCGATACTAAAACGCGACCAGAGAAGAAGCATAGATTCAAACAGATCCTATATGCGCAGGAAGTAGTACATGATACCTTGCTACTTGTTTTATTTTTCTTACAGATATGTGCTTATAGGGATGAGCTTATCAAACCAGGATATGAATGTGTTTTGTGTTCGTGCTGGGTATGCTGTATTATGCTTTATGTTCAGAACCTGCAGTTTTACTTTAGGGACAGCGTGCTGATGGCCTCCGGATGAATATACTTGAAAAAATATATATTTTAAGAAAGCTTGCACTGGCATCGCATATCATATGGGGAGTTAGGCTATTTCATCTCCATCGATAAGCACGTGCCGCTGCCCGGATCACAACACACAAATTAAACGTTAACAGATATCGCGACTGTCAATTATTGCTCCCCGAGATCACTACAGCTGCGCTCTGCTCCTCGTCTTATGCAAAGGTGTGGGCAAGAGGCGCAAATAGAACCAAATAGTAGAGATTGCACTAATTAGATACGGTGCAAAGCAATGTGTGAGCGATTTTTTAGGTGCTGCATCACGACAATGAAGCATTTCTGGCTGCGGCATTATATTAACGTTGCAGCTTTTTCGCTTTCTGTCAGCAGCTTAGTGTCAATGGGTGGCAGCATCGTATGGTGGTCTAGTCTCCTTTTTATTGCAACTGTCCTATCAGCGAAGCGCAGTTGCTTCTATTTCAGAGGAGAACGTTAGGGCTTTTGTTTTGCTGTATTTAGGCAGTTTAGTTAGTCTGGTACGTATGCACTGCGTTCTACTCTCTCTACGCTGTTCACTGCCGTGTCCAGTCTGCGCTGCAAAATATCCTTCATTCACAAACTAGAGTGTTTTGAATACTTGAGTCCTGCGCCAAGGGGCAGCCATAAAATAACAGGGAATGGGACGGCTGTTATTCAGAAAAACTTCTCTCTTAGCCCTACAGGACGCTTTCCACTTAGCCGTGTTTGGCTAATTTCTTCCCGAAGGGAATGACGCTTCAACCAGGCCAGGAGAATATTTTATTCGGGAACTGTGGTCTACATTTTAAACTTGTAGTATTGTGTGTGTGTGTGTGTGGTTTGGTTTGGATTATGGGGGTTTAACGTCCCAAAGCGACTCAGGCTATGAGGGACGCCCTAGTGAAGGGCTCCGCAAATTTTAACCACCTGGGTTTCTTTTACGTGCACTGGCATCGCACAGCACACGGGCCTCTAGAATTTCGCCTCCATCGAAATTCGACCCCCGCGGCCGGGATCGAACCCGCGTCCTTCGGGCCGGCAGCCGAGCGCCATAACCACTCAGACACCGCGGCGGCCTGTGTGTGTGTGTGTGTGTGTGTGTGTGTGTGTGTGTGTGTGTGTGTGTGTGTGTGTGTGTGTGTGTGTGTGTGTGTGTGTGTGTGTGTGTGTGTGTGTGTGTGTGTGTGTGTGTGTGTGTGTGTGTGTGTGTGTGTGTGTGTGTGTGTGTGTGTGTGTGTGTGTGTGTGTGTGTGCGTGCGTGCGTGCGTGCGTGCGCGTGTTTGTGTGCGTCTGCGTGCGTGTGTGTATGTGCACGTGCGCGTGTGTGTTTGCCTAGCAGTTAGTTCTTTGCTTCAGAGAAATTCGTCGCCATTTATATTGGAACAACTGCAATTTTTTATCGTATATAGACAAACAATAATAATTGGTTTTTGGGGAAAGGAAATGGCGCAGTATCTGTCTCATATATCTTTGGACACCTGAACCACGCCGTAAGGGAAGGGATAAAGGAGGGAGTGAAAGAAAGGAAGAATACGTGCCGTAGTGGAGGGCTCCGGAATAATTTCGACCACCTGGGGATCTTTAACGTGCACTGACATCGCACAGCACACGGGCGCCTTAGCGTTTTTCCTCCATGAAAACGCAGCCGCCGCGGTCGGGTTCGAACCCAAGAACTCCGGATCAGTAGTCGAGCGCCCTAACCACTGAGCCACCGCGGCGGGGCTAGACAAAGACGTCCAATGTTGTTTTCGGAGCAGCGCTATACACCACATTACTGAAAGCAAGCAGGGGAGGAGGAAAATACTCTCTAACCCCACGCATTGGGCGTCAACAGCCATTTCCGTTTTCGCCAGTCCATTGTTGCCAGCCTCGACTAGGCTGTGCCGTCGCGCGCTTTATGCATTGCAGAATAGCCTTTTTCGTCACATTTGTGCCGCTTAAAGATTGTGCCCCTTTATCAATGCCACTCTCGGTGGCAAGGTCGTCGGGATTGTACCGTTTGATCGTGGACTGCACAAATAATCAAAGAAATCGGAGGCGGGCAACCGAGAACGCGTGTGGGAAGCATGCAGAGACATTTAAATTGCGGGTGCGACATGTTTCTGCGGCAGCGGTTTCCCGGCTACCGAGAATTAATTGGCAATGACGCCTTCCGTAAACAGGAAAGTCAGCGTACCAATTACGTATACTCGAATATGTTAAACCCAATTCGTGGATGGAAGGCGCACGGAAGAATATCCGGTACCGATGTTGAACCTGGGATACAAGAGAAGGGCAGCTGATTTTTTTGCTTTTATCGTGCCCCGCATTAAGAAGTAGTGTTCGTTATTGCGTATACTGAGACCACAGGCGAACCTCCAATGCTAAAATAAAGTGGATATAGTTACAGTAAAAATTGTGACGTCAGCCTTTCACTAGAAGACCATTTTGTGCGCCCACTTACGATTAGCCGAATAAATTTGTCGTATTTTATGTAAGCATGACAACGCGTTGTTATAAACGAAACTAAAAAAATTTTATTAAAATGTCAGTGCTCACTGTATTCATTGGCAAGCCATTGCTCACCATCGCAATGAAGTTGAGACGGCCAAAAGAAATGGGCCCTAAATTAATCCGCCGTCAGCAGCGAAATTCGGGACAAAGGCAGCATTTATCGATGTAAGAGTTTTTCATTGAATCGATATTAATGTCAGACTTCTGAAAATGAAAAGTTCAGAAAAGGGCCTCGAAGCCACTAATCTCTCCCAGTATGTTTACGGCAACCAACAGTCGTGCTCAGGAGTAGGCGCTAATCAAGAAGATTGCTTTCCAAACAGTGAGGCGCATGTACGAAATTACCCCGGCAAATCAAGCACCCGCAGAGGAGTGAAGAGCAGTCGACAACGACTATTCGCAGAAAGCCCTTATTTGAATATCCAACTTCTTCACCGGTCGCGTTTCCATGGCAACCGTATTTGGCATCCAGTTAGGCGTAGTATCGAGGAAAAATCCGGATCCAATCTTCGTAGCGAAACAATTTCGTCGCAAAACTCTCTTGGCGCGAACGAAACGACGCATAGAGAAAGCCTTGCGCATCATTCATTCCATGCTAGCCCTATGCGCAGCGAGCCAGCGAATGAAGGCGAATCCATGGTGAAGCGCCAGGCTCCTACTTCAACGAGCGCCGCCATGTTCTACAGCGAAAAGGGCTGACTGGAGCTCGCTGTCGGATATCGCTTTAGGCTATACATGAAATTCTGGCACTTTCTCGCGATTCTAGTCCGGAAGTAAATTTACCGACGTTTGTACAACTGGCCTCCGGCCTGGCTTCGTGCAATTAAATTAGTGGAACGAAGGCAACGTTATCGAACCATAAACAACAATAAAGGAAAAAACATTTCTGAACGAGGAAGAATTTATGATCGCAATTTTTTCATACATTGTAAGATTTTGTTATAGCAATCATAATATCCGCAGACATCCCATCGACAGGCTTAGATTTTTCCTATATTAACGTTTTTGCTATCGTCAAAAACGTTCCCCATTTGTTTTTTATGGCACTCTTAACTGTTTGATGCAAACGACGGAAACACTTTAAAAGGATGATGTTGCTACATATAAGAAGAGTGGACCATTACTTTAAATATTTTTCTGCAAGTACCTTACGGTTTTACAATATTCAAAATTTTTGTCCAAAAACGTTGGACATGCCGCCGCCTAATACTAGAGAGAGACTAACCATTCTCTGTGTGGGATACGTGTTTTATATGAAAATCTACGCTCCACAATGTGGGAAATCTGGCCCCACTGGCCGGTACTGGGATAGTACATCTTTATACTTGAGCAGGCCTGCAACGAAAAAGATGCCAGGCTGGACAGTATTCTTGCAAAATTTCGGCACAGAATTTTTGTAGTTGAAGGTACATTGGTCACGAACTCGCAGTTTCGCCGTGCTCGCAGTCCCACCGTGGTCGCACCGCACCACGTGAATAACCACGTGCCTGGTCACGTGACCAACCTCGTGATGAACCGCGTCACATCAACTAGCCAGACAACCGGACTAATCTGGACTTGCAATCAAGATTAACCAAGGCTAACTACGCTATGCCTTAGCTTTCGCTACGTATGTCCTGGCACAGCAGAGCTAATAATAATAACAACAATAATAATAATTGGTTTTGGGGAAAAGAAATAACGCAGTATCTGTCTCATATATCGTTGGACACCTGAACCGCGCCGTAAGGGAAGGGATAAAGGAGGGAGTGAAAGAAGAAAGGAAGAAAGAGGTGCAGTAGTGGAGGGCTCCGGAATAATTTCGATCACCTGGGGATCTTTAACGTGCACTGACATCGCACAGCACACGGGCGCCTTAGCGTTTTGCCTCCATAAAAACGCAGCCGCCGCGGTCGGGTTTGAACCCGGGAACTCCGGATCAGTAGCCGAGCGCCCGTGGCGGGTCCGAGCTAAGCCACTGCCAATTTTTATAACAGTAGATCCGTGTCTGAAACAATTTGCATCTACAGCACAGCTGATGAATGCTGGGTGCACCAACTATGCCGACTGTTATCATAAAATCTGCAGCGATGATCCCTACGGGCACTGGATGTATTAACTAAGTAAAAAGTAGAAACGATTCCTGGTCCTTCTTTGCACACAGCGCTGAGTGTCATTAGCTTTAGTCCCGACGAGATAGCCAAATAGGCCCTGACAAATTATACTAACGGACACGGTAACGTTTCATAAGAAGGCATTCGTCCAGTGATTATTGTAGTAACAGTTAGAGAACTACGAGCGTCTCAAAAGGGGAGCCACACGAGAAACACGCTGAGCGCCACGTCGAGCAACTGCTTTCATCATATCACCATCTGCAAGCTTGTCTACTGCCAAGCCACAAATTGACAAAGATTAAGCGTTACACCTTCGCAATAAACCCGGAACCTATTCAGCAAATTTGAACTTCTACGCAAAGGACTGCTATCGCTCCATGCCAGAGTCCTGCACCAGTCGGCGACTGGACAAGAACGACCTTGCAAGGCTTGTGTTGTGAGTAACGGGAACAAACGATATATGCATTAAACCTCTCCGAAATGCGCTAGCGTGTGAAGGGGCAGGGCTTCCTGGGCCAGCGACCAGTGGTCTTTTGCCACCTGGTTTTCTGGTGTTCCCGAAAAAACGGCCGCATCGGAGAAAAAAAATTGGTGGTGGTTTAGCTCTGGTTAAATCTGAAGTGACGCGATACCTACAGCTGGCCGAGTGGAGATCGCTCAGTTGAATAATAATAATAGGTTTTTGAAGAAAGGAAATGGCGCAGTATCTGTCTCATATATCGTTGGACACCTGAACCGCGCCGTAAGGGAAGGGATAAAGGAGGGAGTGAAAGAAGAAAGGAAGAATAGGTATCGTAGTGGAGGGCTCCGGAATAATTTCGACCACCTGGGGATCTTTAACGTGCACTGACATCGCACAGCACACGGGCGCCTTAGCGTTTTTCCTCCATAAAAACGCAGCCGCCGCGGTCGGGTTCGAGCCCGGGAACTCCGGATCAGTAGTCGAGCGCCCTAACCACTGAGCCACCGCGGCGGGGCCCTCAGTTGAGCTGCAAAGTCAGTCTTTCGTCGCTTCATTTCACTGGGCGTTTTTACTTCATCTTCGTACCACTTGACACGGCGCATGCGCACAGCTGTGGCAGCTCGGTTTCGCCACCGCGCCGCGCCGCTGGCAGCTGCAGCTCCTCCGCACCACGTGGCCGGTCACGTGACCAACCAGGCGACGAACCACGTGATCAGCCACGGCACCGCGCCGCCGGCAGCTGCTCCGCACCACGTGACCAACCATGTAACAGCATGGCGGCGCCGCCACTGCCACCGCGCTGCCTTTCTGGTTTCCAGCCTACCTACCCGCGAAAGGCTACCGTATGTTGCTATCGCTACAAAAAACGCCCGCGAATAATATCCATCCGGAAAAAATGTCCAGGGAAAAAAACGTCCCCAATTTCAAAGTAGGGAAAAATGTCACCAAACCGGTGCCACCAAACATCCCATTATCGCATGTGATTTGAGCACCTGCTTCACGCGCAGGAGATATGCGGATCGATCTCCAGTGCCATCGGGTACCTACCGGCTTTGTTATGGGTACAAGCTATTTTCCGTGGCCTGGTGCTCAGCTTATTTTGCGTTACGTGAGTACCAGCATGCAGTGAGCTCTAAACTGGATACTTGTCCCCTCTGGTACTGTGCTAAACATAAAGGCTGCAGAAGTGTTTGAGCGATGGACCGTTCCCCAAAGAACGAATGCTAGACGCTGCCCGAGAAGTGCTAGACTGCTTTGATATATGACATGTTTCCGGCACCCACAGGTGGACAAATAGGGTTAAAAGATGGTAACTTCAAGGCCAAGGTCTCCTACGCATCCCCCTGCGATATGGAGCGTCCATTCGTTCACTCTTGATGGAGGGCACAGGACCAACAATCATGCAACGTCGTACGCTATGGGGTTTCCACTCATTGGCATGGAAGTGACCAAACAACGAACAGATTCCGGGCATTCATCCTCCCGCTCGCGCTGTGCCAAACATAATTACTGTGATCGCGTACCATGAGGTTTCCCGAAAATAGCGGCGATCAGTGTCATAACCATTCTTTAACTATTCATAATCACAAGCTTTGAGAGGAGACTGGCATAACGGTGGCACCGCCACAATTATTTATACCAGTGACTAGGTAGGAGAAATTGCCGACCGGCCACTGCAAGTCTAATACCGCCGATACATTCACACCACCAACACCACCCATCCTCCGCTGGGCATTCATGAAGAAAGTTGCCTTGGCGGAAAGGGAATGACCAAGGTCAAGCGCGTCTGTGGATCCTTCGGCGGTTCAGCTAAGTCAGGGGCGGAAGTGCTTTGTGGTGTGGCTTCTCTTGAAATGACCTCCAATACAAGGCCATAGTGCGATCTGGTACTGCAGAATACGTAATGTTTACATCGATTGTCGTAATGAAGTAAGAGCCTAATAACGAGCGCAATTTTTTTCTCAAGTGGGTTCCCGAATAATTCCTTGTTTGGGTGATTTTTCAATTGGGGACATTTTTTTCAGAAGGCACTTCGTCAGGGGAATTTTTTTCCGGGCACGTATCTTCCGGAGAAATTTTTTCCTACACCCGGTATTTTGATTTCTGATATGTCGAACTTTTCCCCTTAGGTGACGAAGGACTTCACAAGGAGACGTACAGCGTAAGAAAGCGTGTGGTCTGTCCTGTATAGGACCTCCTATTTTCATTTGTGTGAGGTTAACAGACCGTCGTTTTCCTATCCCCGGCCCGTCTCTGCCTCGGCGACCCTGTCCCGAAGTCCGACGCAAAAAGGCCCGACGTCTCGCCCCATTAACGCTTATACCCCTTGGGTCGACTCCCGCTTCGGGGCCAACGCAACAGCACTTAGGGCGAATGCCAAATGGCGATCCGGAGCGCCTCTGAATCGGCGAAGAACGAACACGTCAAGGGAGTCTAGGGACCATATCTTCGTTCCCAAATAAAAACCCTGGATGTGAATACAAATCGTCCGTTGAAGCAGGCTGTTCGGCTTCGAGTAGCGAGAAAATCTGTCCCGGATCGCCGTTTGGAATAAGTCATTACTTTAAATATCATAAACATGATACAGCAACTGGCCCACACATCAACTCTGGTTACTTTATGTGCCGACTACACATTCCTTTTGCCGCTGGCGCTAAAAAGGAATGCGCAGAAAGGGAATGACGTATAGGCGCTAAAGGCGCTAATGCGTGTAGGCGCTAAAAGGGAATGGAACCATGGCTTGTCCCTTTCAGTCTGAAGCGCGAGGGTGGCGCCATGCGGTGACCGCTGGCGAAACGCGTTTCGATGTCTGAAAAAGTACTCCGGAAGGCAGACATCAGCCCACGACAACCTGTTATCAGCAGGAATGCAGGAAATAAGCCGTTGTCGCAGGCTCAACATGGGCGCCGCATGCCTTCTCGCTTGTCGCGCGGCACTGACGTGGCAGCTGCGAGTGAACGTGAGCGCCGTGATTATAACCGCGTAGGCCCACTCACTCGGTAGCGTTCAGAAAATTGCCTTTCTACGGAAACTTTTGCCGCCAACAACAACCGGGGGGGGGGGGGGGGGGGGGGAGGGCTTTAATCGTCACTTTCTAGTATGCTGAGCAGTGATAAGTAACCTTCATTGGTCTGAAGCCGAAACTGCGCAAAGTGCAAATTTTCTCCTTTTTTTTGTCAAACAGTGACAGGAGTAAGCATACCATCTGCGATAAGCAGGCAGCAGGTGGGACGTCGACACTTCACTGCGGCGCGCATGCTGTCTGCGTGGCTAGAACGCGCCTCTTTTGATTTGCTCGCACCTGGCTTTTTAAGGGGTTCATAATCATCATCCCCACCATCAGCCCGACTACGCCCACTGCAGGGCAGAGGTCTCTCCCATGTCTCTCCAATTAACCCTGTCCATTGCCAGCTGCGCCAACCGTGCCCCCGCAAACTTCGTAATCTTATCCGCCCACTTAACTTTCTGGTGCCCCCTCCTACGCTTGCATTCTCTAGGAATCCATTCCGTTACTCTTAAGGACCAGCGGTTATTTTGCCCTGGCATTGCATGTCCTACCCAAGCCCATTTCTTCCTCTTGATTTCGACTAGGATGTCATTAAGCCGCGTTTGTTTCCTCACCCACTCTGCCTTCTTCCGGTCTCTTAACCCTACACCTATCAATTTTTTTTTCATAGCTTGCTGCGTTGTCCTTAATCTGAACCGTTTTCGTTAGCCTCAACATTTTCAATATTCGTCACAATATCTTCAATTATTGACGCCGACAATTCCTCTCAGGTGGTCTTTCTCGCATGTTTATCGCCATAACAGGTTTTAAACATCACCTGCCACTTACCTGTTACAGGCATTTGCGTAGAGCAAAAAATTTTCTACACTCATAACCTGTATATTGTGAGTCCTTCGTGAAAATTACGGTGGGCGTTGCGGCTCATCTTAAATAAGTAGCTACATTGTATACCTCATTTCATTGGGTGCGCATTAAATTTTAATATTTTTTATGGCATATGCAAAATTGTTTAGTATAGCATTTAGTTTCTCTTTAATTAGGAAGCCGTATAAATCACAGTGAACGTTATATCGTCCGAAAATGGAAACAACTTTTCATCAACCTAAGCTTTTCTGATCTGATTCTCATGTAGAAGAGATAAAATGCACCACGGAAAGTATCCTGGCCGGATTCCGGAAAAAACGTCCCCAGAGAAAACGTCCCTGCAAAAAACATACCCGGAATAAAGGTCCTCGGAGAAAATGTCGCCTTTAGCGAAGTCGGGGAAAAAAAATGTCCCCAAACGGGTGTCATCGAACGTCTGGTAACCTTCAGTGATTTGAGCATCCGCCTCGCATGCGGGAAATGTCACTAGTGGACTTTACTCCATAAGGCGGATTTAAGCTATTTGACTCCTCTGCAATGTTGATCGTAAATGCGGCAGCTCTTGATGGAGGACGCAGGACCAACAATCATGCGGAAGCCTGGAATAGAAGCCTGGGAAGCACGATGGGCCTCAGCCACCCGACCGTGTGGAATACCACTGACGCCTTGCACTCGGAAGAAGCCACCTCAACCATGATTGCCAAGTGTGAAGTCGATGCCCCCGCACAAGAAGTCAAGTCAGCGCTCGTGGCGCAGCAGCGTCTTCGGAGCTTATGTCCAAACTACACTGCTGGGACGGCCAAAATGGAAGATTTCTTGCGAGTTATTGGACATGCGATCCGGTTTTAACGCGACAGCGTTAAGGAGATCGTGTCGCAGAAAAGCCGATGTCGTCGGCGTCTTTGGCCGTGAGCGAAAAATGGCGCATCTCGGTGGACACCTGAGCCGCGCCGTAAGGGGAGGGATTTTAACGTGACAGCGTTAAGGATTGATTGATTGATTGATTGATTGATTGAGCGATCGATCGATTTTTCCTTCCCTTACGGTGCGATCCAGGTTTCTAGCGGCAAATGTGAGACAGGCGTCATTTCCTTTCCTTAAAAGCAATTGTTAATTTCATTTTCCTTCCCTGACGGCCTGGTTCGGGTGTCCGCCGAGATATGTGAGACAGACATCCTTACCTTAAATTGTCCAACGGGCCACGTGTCACGCCGAACGGGCGATGGCGTTTCGGGTGCTCCTCGGCAACGCTGCGACACGCTTTCGCGTCTCACTCTTAAAGGCGAAGCTTAAGCGTCCTCCAATTTTTTAACTTTTCTTTTTATTTTTTACTTCAGTTATTCACGTTACTTCACCTACGAGCTTTGTTTTTATTGGGTTGCATTATCATTTCTTTTCATAGCTATACATTTTTATTTGATTACTCGGTCTTCTTTCACCCAGAAACTTATTTATTTTTAGTCTCGTCATATCTTACTGATTTAAGCTTACATCATATTTTATGGTCTTAACTTCCATGTTTTGCTGCATTTGGCGTATTTCTTCGCTTCCCGCTACATTTCTTTTTTCACTGTGCTATGAAGGCTTTGACTGCGTTTCTTTATGGCAAGCTTAACATTTTAAACTACCGCGATTCCACCTGTCAGTATGGAAGCGACTAAACAAAGAACAGGTGCGGGGCGCCCCGTAGAAAAAATTGCGGTAGCGGAAAGGGAGCGACTCAGGGCAAGTGCGCCTCTGGATCGTTCGGCGCTTCAACGAAGTCACCGGCGCAAGTCCAACTCCTTGCGATATATGGTGCTGCAAAGAACTTCATGCTTAAATCTCTTCTATAATTCAAGAAAGAGTTCAATAAAGAGCGCAATTTTTTGTCATGTGGGTTCCGAAAGAATTCAATCTTTGGGTAATTTTTGACTTGGGGACTTTTTTCCATAGAGGGCGCTTCCTAGGGGACGGTTTTCCCGGGCATGTATTTTTCGGGGACATTTTTCCGAATATGTTTTTTTCCTACACACAGCCGGGCCAGTTGGTGCATGATTGTTGGTAGGACACAGAAAAGAGGACAGAGACGCAGTGTTGCATATAAAAGAAGAGCCCGATGTAGAAGAAATTAAATGCCTTAGTGTTCAATCAGCAATTATATTTCCCATTGGGATCCACTCATAACAATGTTTTCGGAAGCCGAAACAAACCACAAGATCGGGAAATAAATTCCACAGAAACGTATGGAGAAGTCTGATGTTCAAAACAGAATTTTTCCTTCGAGAACAAAGAAAGCACATCCTTGTTACAGAAGGTTCCTGAACACCGGTGCCTTAGGTATAAGTAATCGTGGAGTGTCTCAGAGGCGTCAGGTTGAGTGGACTAGTCCATAGCAGCCCTAGTATTGTCTTGATTTGTCCATGTGGCGCTCTTGGACCACAAAGTGGTAGAGGGTGATTCAAAGAAACTAAACGGAGCGACGCACAGCAGCAGACGGGGGGCAACACCAGCATACCGTGTAGTCGGGTCTGTAGCACTCCTTCTTTCCCAGCTTTAAAAGAATTATGTGTGCTGAGTATTGGAGAGTTCCACTGCCCAGAAGATCCAATGTTCCAATATGGCGACGCTGCGGAGGACAGCTTCCGGGATCAGCCTAGGTAGAATCCCGCTTGATTTAGAATTTGGTGATAAATTCGCACTTGTTTATCGAAGGCGGCGACCTTGCGCGAGCCAAACAGACTTTTTTTTTTTCGTGGGTTCAAAAGAAATGAACAAAAAAAGCGTAACTCTTTCTCGGGATTGAAAACTGCTGACATGAAAGCGAAGCGCCAGGCGGTAGGTGCATGCTTTGGAGAGAGCTTAAATTTAATGACAACGACGACGAAGAATAAGTCTGCTCAACATCGGGTTTATAGCAAAGCCTGAAGGTCTGTTAAGCAAGACCCAGCAACGGTCACTTGGAACGCTATTTCGCAGAAGACAGGCAAGAAAACCATGCCAGCCACTGTCGCTTGAGCTTTATCTGATAAAACTGCGTCCTCCCGCCCCTTTTACGTGTTAATAATTTTCGAGCTAGCGCTACTTTAAATAGAAAACAATATTTGTAGTCGTATGCACTGGCGGAAAGCGAGGCCAGTGAGATCAACTTTTCTCGCCCAGTGCACCCTCAGAGCAATTAACCGCGCTTTCTCCTGCTCTCTGTCTGTTCATAAGCAGTAGCTGGAAGGCAGGCAGCGAATGTAATGTCACTAAAACCCAATTCTTTTCGTACAATTCTATTCAGTTCTTGGTTGGTTGGTTTATCGAAGTTTAACGTCCTAAAGCGACTCAGGCTATGAGAGACGCCGTAGTGAAGGGCTCTGGGAATTCCGACCATCTGGTGTTCTTTAACGTGAACTGTCAGCCCACAGTACACGGGCCTCTTGAATTTCGCCTCTTCGAAATTCGACCGTCGGGGCGGAATTGAACCCGCGTCTTTCGGGTCAGCAGCCGAGCTATTTTTTGCTATTTTTACACATTACGTGCACTAGACAGGTTGCTTTGCCTGGAAGCTTCTGGATAGCGAACCTGTTTTGGCGCGACGTCGCCAAAATTTGTTAGGTGACTACGCCAAGGGTAAACACGTTTTCGAAATTCTAAAACTTGATATGGATATTACTAACGGTGCGAAACACGCCTTTCAAGAATTAGGTAGCCGAACTGTAATAGTTAAAAATTCAACTATTCAATATTAGTTAACCAGCCTACAAGTTAGCACGTCTTAGCTGTATTCTGATGTAGTACACCGCCAACAATGCTATGCACCAGAAAGTGCCGCAATAACTAAAAAAGCCTTTTTTTTTAAATTGTATAAAATCTTAGCTGAAACACCCTGTATACTACGCCACCGTTTAAGAAGAAACAAACACCATAAAGAATTCTTTCCCACCATTTAATAGCCTGTTTACGACCCTTAGCCGGTTTCACCGCATTTCCTAATCCCTGCCAATATTTCTAAGCAATCAGCGTAGCTCTTCATCGCTGCCGGCCACGTGAAAGTTGCCGTAACCGGCACTGCTACTCTCCATAGTCGTCTTGTCCAACGTCGTGGTGAAAGGAGGAAAACGGCCAAATACGCGGCGTCACTTTCGCGAACCACCGAAAGTGAGAGTTTTTTTCGCATCGTTTACAGCTTTCATTGCAAGCATGGGAGACTACGTTCTCTCTTTCTTTCCTTCCTTCCTTCTCTCAGAAGGGAAGATGCCCGAAACGGGGGGCGAATGCGGGGGCGGAAGTGAGCCGTTTTTTATCCTCTCCAGACTCACACGATTCCGAACAGCTTAAACAAAGCGATGACGAAGCCGGAAATATTATGCGCAGCTCGTCGACCAGCACTGGACAAAAAAAAAAAAGACAAGAGCAGCGGTGTGAAATCGGGCGCGTAAGCAATGTGGACGCCTTTGTTTTAGTGGTCCAACTTGAAAGCATTAAATTCTTCTAGCTCCCATTTTTGGCTTTCTAACCCGAGCATCGTACAAGCCTGAAGAACAGGAGTTCGAACCTAACCGAGAGATACCGAACTTTCTCGTCAGGGTTGTAGGCAGCAGAGAAAAACTGTCACCGTACTGGGCATGTAGTACACCGTGGTATTCCAACTCACGTGAGGTCATCGAACTATAGGAAGCCTTAAGGAAGAGGTGTCAAAGCCATCTTAAAACAGATATAGGCAACAGAGCACTAGAAGGGAGCCACAGATAAGCACGTCACTGCGGAGGACTGCTTTAACCGCCTTTGCCGGGCGCGACTTAACGGGTGAAACTAATGTTCTGTAAAATGCGTTTCGTGGGAACCTAAAAGGTACGCAGCCCATATGAGCTTGGTAGCGTACGAAAATGCGATGTTTTAGAACTCTAGCTCTTCGCATGAAGATTGCCGGCCTATGCGTGATGGTGGGGGACGTCAACATCGAGCGTCCGTACGCACGCCATCCGTATTGCAGGGAAGAGTGCAAGTACGACATGAAGACGGTGAATGACCTCCGCGCGCCGAAGAGTCGCGAACAGGGGAACACTGACGTTACGCTGCCCATATGAAGCCCCCGAATGTACATAAAACGCTACCAGTAACGGAGTGGCCACGTGCGAGTGCAGCTCGCTTCAGTCGCATGCACGAAGAACGCCGTGCAGAAGCTCGGGAGAAACACCCGGCGTTTGGCGAGGCCTCGCAAGTGGCAAGGGGGCAAGCGTGAGCAAGGGCCGTTACGTCCACGTAAGCGATCTGAGCAGGAGCAAATGGATTGAAGCCAAACGTGGACCCTTAAAAAATTTCTTTAGACGGTCTATATATAGACTGTCCATAGACTTCTATCTATAAAGTCTATAGATTCTCTATAGACAAACTCTAGAGAACCTATAGACAATACAAATCATATACACAGTCTATAGACATTGTATAGATTTATGATCACACAATTTTAGTAGACTTTTGTCCATAGACAGTCTGTAGACTATGAATATACAAAAAGAAATATCTACGGGAAGGCAGTATAGTCTATAGGAAGTCTATAGACTGTCTATAGACCATGCTCGTACGAGAAGGCACGTGCGATCCAAGAACTGTGGGCGCGCCAACTCCGAACGCCCTTGAAAAAGACGGTTAAATCCTCGTAAAATCTCAACGGGTGTACCTACTAGCGGTCACCGTCCGCATTACCACCACAGTTGTGTTGTGCTGGGTTTAGCGGCGGATACGCATCTAAGGCTACGATGCGGCAAACACAAGGTATCATTTACCACAAATGTGTCGCCGCTATATGTTTAATGTGAAAGCATTCTATGGTTGATCGACACGAAAACCCTTCGTCGCCCGAACAATGGCGACGTTACTAAACTCGCGATTGGTCGAATCGGTGTGAGTCATCAAAGGCGGGAAAATAAGAAATGTTAACCTGTGCTAGTCAGTGCGAGTACTTACTCATTCAAGAACTACAATGAATAGAACAGGCTTAAAATAGAATTGGAAGAGCATTGAAATGGAACTAGCATAAAATTGGGGTAAAGTTTGATTGGAATAGAGCTGCAATGATTTCGCATTACTCTCACGCAAGTTCATAAACTGCCCTAGTTATGTCCCTCATACCTCACGTCGATTGGAGACGTTAAACCCTATAAACCAAACCAAACTATATCAGTTATTTTTTTTACTCACGTCCCACTTGCTTCATTCCACTTGTATATGTGAACAACAAGAGGTTTTAGTAATGAGGTTATCACCCGCACGTGTCCACTACGTGGACTATCAAGAATAGCTGTGGACGCATGCTATGCGATCGCACTGTTTCTGCATCTTCGTCTAGATCAGCAAAACACATTATAGGCTCACCGTCACACCACCTATCAGCTGCAGCAAACGTCAGAAAGATGAATAGGGTAATAAAAGCGATAAAAGACACACACTAAAAACATGACTTAGTTAAAAACGATAAGATCGGAGAAAGTACATTAAAAGACATGACACATGGTGTAAAGGGTAAAAGAAACAGGACTCGATAGGATCTGGAAGGATGAAGACAAAACCAAAATGCATTAAAAAAGCGCGTTGTCCTGCCCGCCTTTCTTGTGAATTTGTCTTATTTCGCGCTAACGTTGTACATAGAACTATGCACCAACTAGCCCAGCAACAAGTGTTACTTGACATCAGCGAAGCCTAGCAAAACGTGCGGTTGTCTCTCTTCGAACGTAGCGCCGCATGCCTAGTTGTTTTCGAACTGCAAACAAATGACATCTGAATAAAGAACCAGCTGGTTTCTTATCGCTGAGAAAAGTAGCTTGTTTTGCAAGGCCATTCCTCGGCAAGCCAGTGTGGTCGTTAGCATGGAAGCCAGACGATCGTCCACCGATCCTCAAGCCACAGCCTTAACGAGCGCCATCTGCCGAAAGCTTTAATGACCAGAAACAGAGCTCCGGAATCCTCCTTTCGAGGGTCTCCAAGGAACGAGGAGGGTAAAGATGCCCCGGCAGGCTAATGGGAGGCGACACAAGACCATTACGGGGGTTCGAGATCAATAGATGAGCATGTTCCCATTCTTAGCAGCAGAAGCAGTCTCAAGTGGCACGGCCTTTAATATGCAGGCCCCCGAGTGAAGATACATCCCCACTTGTGCACGTTTCTGCGATGATGGATGACGGAGCAAGCTTAGAGAGAGCTTAGAGTTATCTGAAGGACCCTGAAGACTCGGCGCTGAGCGCGAGAGAAAAATAAGATGCGGTCGTTATGAAAGAATTACTAGCTTAACGTGCTGTTTCCTTAATGTCTTCGTGAATGACCAATTACTACTTTGGTGCATCGCCCTGGCGCGTATTTAGTCGACTCGAAGCAAGAGCTCTGGGCGCAACTTTTACAGTCATCGCGTATCGGAGCTAATTTCGATCGATATCGTTAAAACAATGCCTTCGTCCGCCGCCGGGAGGTACACGATGTCATGATCTTACAAGCACAAAGTGCTCGATAAGGTGAGCGTTGATAATGATCGATGGGTGCACCAACGCAGGAGGCCGCAGTAACAAGAAGACAAAAGGCGAACAACACTCGAACAACTTTTAACGACTGAGAAGGGTGCATGGCACCGGAGTCTATCGATGCTACCTGTATTCAAGAAAAAAAAAATAAAACAACCATTCAGGGTGTAGACAACGGGCCTGTTGTCCCGAGTCGAAATAACATGACGTGTATTCGTCTTACATGATGCCACATTCAGGTGTTGTGCACATAATCTTGTACACTGCTGACTTGCCCCCCCTTTTTTTGAATCTGCTATACAGCTAGCAGTGAATTGTTTTGTCAGAGGAACATAGCACTATTTGTAACGTAACCGGGATGCCTTTTTGTATCGCTAGCGTATGTAGTACTACATATCGCTCAAAACAGTGACCTCATTAGCACGTCCTTCGACTTGCTCGTGTAAATAGACTTTGCCTGTTCTAATATACCGTCTTTGCTCGAATGTAACGCCAAGTTTTTTTTACTGAAAATAGAAGTGTAAAGTCACTCCCCGCGTTATAATCCAAAATTTTATTATAAAATGAATATTACGCCGAGACAAAAGAACGCTAAGGCATATTTATTTACATATTGTTTGATGCGTTCTGCACGTCGGCACTCACCTTCATGAAATTAAAAAAAACTGGTTCAGAATGTCGCATTATTCGATCAGCTAAAGCTCCGAGCTGCATATGCCGATCAACATAGCAGGTGTTACAAGGAAGACTAAGAAATTTTCAAAAATAGCCTTCTTGGGGCAGAAATATAGCTTTTTCCGCATAGTATTAGCATTTCTGGCGGACCCCACAAAACTGGTGAATAATTTTTAGTAAGCTGGTTAACTATTTTTTAATAATTAACTTTTTGACCACTATACAGCTAAGCACCAAGTCGCAATTAGAGATTTTTAGTCGGTCGTTAGTAATAGTCACATAAGTTATTAAAATTTAGAAAGCGCTATCACCCTATAGGCGCTGTGGCTCGTCAAAATTTGGCTATTTTGACTAGTTACGTGCACATGGAAGTGCTGCTTTGCCTGCATGCTTTCGAAAGCGCATGTATATTGGCGCGATGTAGCTATATTTTGTCGAGCCACAGCACCGAAGATAATCGCGTTTCCGATATTATGAAAACTGATATGGCTGTTGCTAACGAGCGGCTACAGATCTCTAATTGCAACTGGGTGCCTAACTGTAATAGTGAAAAAGTTAATTATCAGAACTGAGTTAACTGACTCACTACTTAAGACAATTCACTAAATTTCTGGTGTCCGCCAACACTGGTAATGCTATGCCACAAAAGCCATATTTTATCCTAAAAAGCCAATTTTTGAAAATTACTTAGTCTTGCCTGTAACACCTGGTATATAAGAGTGCTTAGCGACCGAAAAGTCGTG
Organism: Amblyomma americanum; assembly: GCF_052857255.1. Taxonomy (NCBI): domain Eukaryota; kingdom Metazoa; phylum Arthropoda; class Arachnida; order Ixodida; family Ixodidae; genus Amblyomma; species Amblyomma americanum. The sequence goes on along the minus strand of NC_135507.1, from coordinate 97,948,867 downwards.
AACTGCTCGCCGGAGGGGGCGCACTTGAGTGCCGAGTGCGTATTAGACGCGTCGTCCCAAGGAGATGCGACATAATACGCGGGACTTGAAGCCATCGTAAAGGCTTTCGTTCAGTTCTGTGGAAGTTTGGATGACTCCTTCAATGTTCACAGCGTTACACGCCAATGGCAGTAATCCGCTTCGGGTGCAAGGAAATCTTGGTGCCGCTATTGCACGCGAAATGATCCTCTTGATACTTCTGTTGGGGCCGCTATCTGATGCGCTTTTCGACGACATTTTCTGCTCGCGCGATTTTCCAAAAAAAAATATGCGCAAGGCGGCGACCCGGCACAGTACTGCCCCCCCCCCCCCCCCCCCCCTGCCTGCCGTTCTGGAAGCCTGACTCGCCTCAAGGTTGAAGAAGTGCGAGAAGTTTCGTTTAGACGACCAGGCGTCTTAAGCGCACTGTCGGCGCGGGGGGCTCCGTAATTATGTTGGTATCAGACTTATTTGATAATCATTTAACAGGCAGTTTTCGAAGGAAAAGCCGTTAAGCTCGCCCTGTTCATCCGCCGGGGGGGGGGGATATCCGACTGTGCGACCTGCTTGTACCAACCCCCCCCCCCCCCCACCAAACGGATACGGGCCAGTGTAATTTCGGCTACTAGGCTTTGCTCCAGTGGAACGCCAGCGGTACGGATGGGTTGGCCGGGGCCCATCTTCTGGGGATGCAAAACCCCATGGGAGTGGTAGCGACTTCCAAGCGACTGTGAGGGCCAGTCGCGCCCGTGAGGTCCGATGCCTGAGCGGAGGCAGGCCTGGTTATATTGGCGCCAGTGCTCGGGAAGACGAACGCGCCGATCAAGAAGAGAATGAAGTGTTGAGGAAGCGCTCTCGTTCAGGGCTACGCCGCTACTGACTCTCGGTCGCTTTGCTGACTCTACGCCAACGCCAACGTGACATCTGGTGCAGGTGCTGGGTACGTTGTCCATGCACCGACGCCCCCTTCAAGCCGCAGTTCAAGTCCCGGAGAAATACCTAAGGTAGACACGCCAGTCCACCAGGGCAGTCGCCGATTGCAAGGCCTATCTCCCGAATTTAGACTACTTCCTTCTAATCCACCCCGAAGGGCTCCCACAATGAATACCAACCTAGCTACAGTTCCGCCGGTCCTGCTCCACCACCAGCGTGAGCCACCGTATTTCCACGGCCAACCCCACGAGGACGCCGAAGACTGGTTGGACCAGTACGATCGGGCGGCCGTCCACAATGGCTGGGGCGCTGGCGGCAAGATGCGTCATGTTTATTTCGCCCTCGAAGACTACGCGAGGACCTGGTTTATCAACAACGAATCTGGCCTTCGAACGTGAGATACGTTCAAATTCGAGTTTCTCCAAGTGTTCAAGGACAGCACATTACGCAAGGAGAAGGCTGACCTGCTTTTGCGTGCCCGACATCAACCCCCCAACGAGAGTGTGACGGTGTACGTCGAAGAAATGAAGCGACTCTTCCGACGTGCAGACCCAAGCATGTCGGAGGAGAGGAAGGTAAGCTTCCTGATGAAAGGGGTTAAGGAGCAGCTGTTCGCCGGCCTGGTTCGAAGTCCTCCAGTGACTGTAACTGACTTCATAAAGGAGGCGAGCTCCATCGAGTAGTCTCTTGACATGAGGGCCCGACAGTACGACCGCCCAACAGCGTCGATGCACACGGCCACTGTGGAGGGAGGCACGATGAACTCGGCAGAATCTCTACGGGAGATAATTCGATCCATTGTGCGCGAAGAACTGGCGAAGCTCTTTCCGGCTAAGGTACGGCCTCAGGTTGCCACACTTGCTGATGTTGTTCGCGAGGAGGTGCAACAAGCTTTAAGCACGAGCACACCACTACCTCTCCCAGACCCGGTACAGCCGCAGCATCCTGATCTCAGCTACGCCGCCGTCACACGTAGTTTTATTCCGTCCCAGCCGAACCCACTTTATGATGCACCTGCCTCCGCCGCTATGCGGAGTCAACCTCTCCAGTCGAATTCTCCACAGCGCCTAGGACGACGCAGAACGGATATCTGGAGAGCACCACACAATCAGCCGCTGTGCTACCATTGCGGAGAGGCTGGACATGTTTGGCGCCGCTGCCCCTACAAGGAGATTGGTCTTCGAGGATTCCCCGTCGGCTGTCCTCGTCCGACGTGTGGAGAACGACCGCAGGAGATCGCGGACTACATCTCGCAAGCGGGCTCAGCGCAGCGTCGCTTCTCTCGATCCCCATCTCCTCGTCGCTACCGTTCTCCAGGACGAGACCAGTCTCGGAGTTCCCGAGGGGAAACTAGATGCAGCAGTCTCTGGAGGTGCGGCTCCTCAACGACAAAATGTGCAAGATCCTCCTTCGCCGCAAGACAGTTCCAGTTCACACACAACGCCAAATACCCTAGCCGTACCGACGACTCATCAGACAAAGTGCCTCAAGACAAGCCGATGTCCTCACGTACCCCTCCGTGGCCACGACGCCTTTCCTCAATGCCGGAGGACTCCTTCGACGCACTGCAGCCGAGACCGAATGCCTCGACATCCCCAAAGTAAGACGCTAGCAACAGCCGACTTATTGATTTCGGTCGATGGCGCCGATGTAACCGCGCTGGTGGATACTGGCGCCGATTATTCTGTGCTCATTGAAAAATTTGCGGCGGCACTAAAAAAGGTAACAACCGCTTGGGACGGCCCACAGATGCGTACTGCAGGGGGCCATTTGATCACGCAACGGGAACATGCACGTCGCGGGTAACCGTGCAAGGCCAAACATTATCTGCAACGTTCGTAGTGCTATCCGAGTGCTCTCGGGACGTCATACTCGGCATGGACTTTCTGACTGAAAACGGTGCCGTTATTGACCTACAGTCATCGGCTATGCGAGCCGCGCACTATCGAAGACAGAAGCCAACTACTCTGCCTCTGAAAAAAAATGCCTCGCCATCGTGTGGGCAGTCTCGAAGTTCAGACCATACCTTTATGGCCGCTCTTTCAAAGTAGTGACCCGATCATCACGCACTATGCTGGCTTACCAACCTCAGGATCCCCTTCGGGCGTCTCGCACGATGGAGCCTTCGACTCGAAAAGTTCGATAACACCGTCATTTACAAATCCGGTCACACACACGCAGACACCGATTGCTTATCTCGTGCTCTCGTGCAAGCAGCTCCGGACGACGCTGCTGATGACGATAAAGTCTTCTTGAATGCAATACATGCCAACGATTTCGCCGAGCATCAACGCGCCGACCCCGACCTCCACGACATCATTCGTTATCTTGAAGGTACCAGGAGGAGTGTTCCTAAAGCCTTCAAGCGAGCTTTGTCGTCTCTCTCCATAGAAAACGGTGCTCTCTTCAAGAAGGATTTCGCCGCTAACAGTAGGCAATACTTGCTGGTCGTCCCTGTGAACCTAACGCGACGAAATTCTTCACGTCTGCCGTGACGAACCAGGTTCCGGCCCCCTTGGTGTCACTAGAACACAAGCTAGGATTCAAGACAAGTACTACTGGCCTCGCCTGGGCCCTGACGTTGCGCATTACGTCCGCACTTGCCGGGATTACCAGCGCCGCAAGTTCCGCCCGTGAAGCCAGCCGGATTCCTCAAGTCAATTGAGCCGCCTTCGCAAGTGTTTCAACAAGTCGGCATGGACTTGCTCGGGCCCTTTCCTACATCAGGCTCCAGAAAAAGGTGGATAATAGTAGCCACTGATTATCTCACACGTTATGCGGAGACAGCAATCTCTTCAAAGTAGCAGCGCCACCGAAGTAGCCCGGTTCTTTGTTACTCAAATCTTCTTACGTCATGTTGCTCCACAAGTTTTAATTACGGACAGAGGGGCTGCCTTTACCTCTGAGCTCCTGCACCATATTCTAATTTTCAGTCACACCAGTCACCGTCGAACGACATCTTATCATCCCGAGGCTAACGGACTGACGGCACGTCTAAACAAGACGCTTGCGGACATGCTTTCAATATACGTGGGACGTGGAACATAAAACCTGGTACGACGTCCTACTCTACGTCATGTTCGCATACAATACAGCCGTGCAGGAAACAACCAACATGACACGATTTGGCCTAGTTTATGGACATCATGTCAAGACAACACTCGATGCAGTGCTGCCTCATGTCGATGATCATTCAAATGACTACGTTGCGTCTTTCTTACAACGCGCCGAAGCTGCCCGCCAACTCGCACGGGTTCGAATTCAGGACCAACAAAGCCAGGACGCACAACGCTACAACCTACGGAGGCGGCATGTGGAATACCCACCCAGGTGACCTAGTCGTGGGTTTGGTCTCCAATCCGACGACGCGGACTGAGTGAAAAGCTCTTGCGCTGCTACTTTCGGTCCTTACCAAAATTGTACGACGCCTTGGAGCCCTCAATTATGAAGTCGTCCCTCATGAGACTCAACATCTCGACGCCACCATCGGCTCGAGGTGGTCCACGTGGTTCGCCTGAAGCCCTACTACGCAAGGACACCACCCCAGCTCTTCTCGAGACCCCTTGCTTTCTTTTCAGCATCGGGTCGATGCTTTCGGAGGAGGGGGCTAATGACGCCAACGCTCGGGAAGACGAACGCGCCGATGAAGAAGAGAACGAAGAGTTGACGAAGCGCTCTCGTCCAGGGCTACGCCGCTACTGACTCCCGGTAGCTAACGCCGTTGCTGACTCTACGCCAACGCCAACGTGACAATATACCAGGCTGGATCCACTGAATCCGGCCCGGAAGGCATGTCAAAAGAACTGAAGGTTTTCAGATACATGCAACTAGCCTCTGCACGCGGGGGCATGCGCGGCTGGCGACCGACGCGCCGGTTTCTGGCTACAGAGAGCCCAGGTCCGCGCGTGGGCTTAAAGCAGCCAGGCTCTTCGGAATCGATGTCCTCAGGGAGGCAGCCTGACGGCTGACCGCGGGGACATTGGGACATTGCGGGACGCCGAGGTAGAGGTGGGTAATGCGACCAGTGCAAAAACCGTCGATGTTGTGGAGTTACCGGCGGAGTAGGCCCGGTCATCTCACCCTAAGCCATGTTCTTGGTTTGTGGCCCGGACAGCCCGGCCTTGAACACTCCATCCTCAGTAGCGTGGAGAAAGCTAGGGGAGAAAAATAAATGACATGTTGGTTGGTTGGAAGCACAGGTGCCCCCCCCCCCCCCCCCCCAGAAAGTGTTAGGTCATGGCGCCGAGGGCCGGAGGGTCGGTAGGCTGACGACCTAAGCCTCTACTGCCAGGATCACACCGCACATACTTCCGGAGTCTGAAAAACCGGGAAAAGCACTCGACGGCTAGTAACTGGCAGGTCCGAAACAAACCATCAAAATCGTGGAGGAGCCCGGGGTAGCAGACCTCGGGTTAAGTTTTCCTGTCTCCGGCGGTCGGAGCTCGTTGCGTTTGTGGGTGGTCGGGCATCCCGTGAGTGGAGCCGCCATTGGCGAAGTATTGGCGAAGTGGAGAAGTATACCATTGCCTTCGGGCCTTTTCATTTATTTTAGGATTGGATTAAGCCTGTTATACGTAAGTGGTGCAGGCAGGGCTTATTATTTTTCATTATTGTTAGGTTTGCCCTAACCTAGTATTTGTTCACACGCCGCGACGGCTCAGTGGTTAAGGCACTCGTCTACTGAGCCGGAGTACCCGGGTTCGAACCTGACCGCGGCGGCCGCGTTGCGATGGAGGCGAACCGCAAAGGCGCCCCTGTGCTCTGCGATATCAGTGCACGTTAAAGAATCCCCAGGTGGTCGAAATTAATCCGGAGCCCTCCACTACGGCACCTCTTTCTCTCTTTCTTCTTTCACTACCACCTTCCTCTCTACCCTTACGGCACAGTTCGGGCAACCACCGAGGTACGTGAGACAGATACTGCGTCATTTCCTTTCCTCAAAATCCAATTTTCAAAAACCGATTTGCGTCCTGTCGCTCGGGTTTACTGGCCTCTGAACATGCCCCCTCTACGCTCCTCTTCAATCCTTTGAGCTTGGCAGCGCGAATGGCCTCCGCTACTTTCGCGGCTTTAGGAGCTTCCGGAATCAGTCGCTTTCCTCAGCTGGACAACGCGCTTTCCTTCTTTTGCCGCTTTTAGTGCTTTACACTCCACCGCATTCAGCACTTCATTTATTCTTGTCAGGGCACCCAGCGTCCCTCGCTGCTCTCGCAGTTTGACGTACCCCAGCGCTCCCGCCCTATTCAAAAGGCCTTAGCGAGGCGTTCGGCCGCCTTCCCACCTTTGTGTGCGGTATCATAAGAATGCCGTTGGCGACCTAGCCGTCTTTTTAAAGCGATAGCATTAGCGTGGTCGTTGCACCAAAACTTCGCTGATGTCTGAGACGAAATTCGATGATAAGTCACGAGAAGTCTTGTGACGTCATCGCAACCTGCACTGATGGGCCACCATCATTGGTCGAGAGAAGTCACATAACCTTGTGACGTAGCACAGCCTGCCCAATCGTGAGAGGTGGCAACTTGGACACTGGATTGTGAGTAACCTGCCCTTCGTAGAAAATGGTGATCCATGATTGCTGGAGAGAGGTCACGTGACCTTGAGGATCATCACAACCTGCCCACCGAGTTGTGAGCGACTTAGTTGCTAGATAGCAATCTAGAATAAAAAAAATTAGAAAAACTGTGATGCATGCAAAGGTCGCCATCGCGACAGCATAGCGGATACCTGCCACTGCATGCGCTATATGACGGTTGATGGGCCCACAGTTGCAAAGAAACTGATCCAGACATACGCGGAAGTTGGAACAGAAGCTGCAATAAATGTGGAATCTAAAACTATTGCCTTCCACTCTCAAGGAAGCTTAAGCGTCCCATAAGTTTTTTTACTATTTCTCTACTCACCTGGCTGGATTGCAAGGCCACGGTGAAAGCGTGGCAACGAGCATTTCCAATCGGAGAGCGAATGGGCGACAGGTAACGAAGGCAGCCATTTACAGCACGGACTTCGGGAAGCTACCATTAATCCCCCTGAGAACATTACCAACAGGAGCTGGAGCTCTGAAGCCCATGCAGGCTGTGGAACACACGGGAGGTTGTTGCCAAGGCCGACGTATTTGTTTGGTGTACGTATATTCTGCCATGCGGTGAGCGCCCCACGCACCTGCAAAGCATGCAGCATCACACTGAACGCCTGCTCTAATATATTCTTTACACTTAGGGGCAGGAAAGCCCGCTGGCATGCTACAGTTGCGACCAAGGTAGTGTACTACTATGACAAAGTAACGCCTGTAACGAAGAAATCACGCCCTTTCATCGACACCGCTACAATGAGGTTATGAGGTATAATAATATTAAAAGGGCACTGAGATAAACTGTATACGTTAAATTTTTTTTCTAAAAATTGGTTCTCTCGATCTTTCTGGCCATCTTGACGTTTCTCCGGCCGCAAAACACGCATCTATCACCCGAAAAATTTACATTTACTATCTTTCAACGGGTCGATTCAGCCTCGGGACGCCCTTGCCGTAAAGGACGGGCTTCCAGCGTTTTGAAGTGAATTTAGATGTAGCGTTGCCTCTGTGATTCGCACCAAAAAATGAATGTCGACGCACTCAGTTTACTTCCGAATTTCACCAGAGATGGCGGCAGCTACATCTCGTTTTGTGATGTTTTCAAACTTATAAAATATCTAATTTCGTCTAGAGGGGTCCGTGTGTTGGCGCAACGAGGTATCTTATTGATACATGCTAACTGCTATTGGTCCTCGATGCCTGTTTAACAATGGCATGTGAATCTTTTCAGCCAAATACGAAATAAAATCTTGCATTTCCTCACAAATAACAGAGCTCGTACGCAATGCCTTTGCATGCAAATAGGAATAGAGATTTGGCATTTGTACTTTGTCGTATTTGCTGCTAAAAAATTCGCATACATGTATCATTACAAGAATGTGCTTGAGCCCCACTGTCCCTGGGATCTTTCGCTGCTGCCGCAGTGCGCATAGCTGTCACCAGCAGCTACTCTATTTTTTAAATGCCAGTCGCATCGATTTCTTCGCAATGGGAACCTTTGCGATGCTAGCCACGTGGAGTGACTCGTGTGACTGTAGTATCGGTGACTGCACTGATTTATGAAGCACTAATAGGGCTTCTTCAGTTTGTACCTCCTCCTTCGTAGAGCGCCACCAAAGGAGTACTCTCCCCCATATCCATGCAGTGAAACTCGTCCATATTACGAGTTTCATATTTCCATACGTGTTCATAAAAAATATTATAAAGTGAGTATGGAGCATATAGAGTCGATATGGACTATACCGAAGCACGTATAAAAACTTACGGACGCCATATATGACGTCATGTACACTAATGGAAATTGCACAGAAATTATGTGGAATTATTATTCACTCTCTACAGACAGGTATGGATTTCCGTGCATTTCTCTATATCTTACGGAATCACTATTCCCATAAATTCCATACGAGCGGCTCAAATTGAAAGTTTCAGTAACGTGCACGGAGAAAAGGATAGAAGGCCTTGGAACGGTCGGGCCCGCCGTCTCTGGCTGCATTGAAAAAAAAAAATAGGGGACGTTATGGTGTGACGCATGCGTGTTTAAACTTACAGTTCTGTATTGCACCACCCTTCTGTACAACTGTCGGATAAGATATACAGCCCTCGTCTTTCTCTTTGTGTCATATCATCGAGGAAATTCAGTGTATCAGGCGAACGCTTTTCCACTCCTTTGTGTATCGACTGTGCGCAAACTTCAAGAAAAAACGGACGTCCCAGTTCTGGTGAGAACGCGAGCGAAAACTGGAAAGCCAATTCTTTAACCGGACTTCAAAAATGAAAAGAAAAAGCAAACAAATATCATCGCAGCAGTCTGACCCGATCAGATTACTGCGGAGATGCCACGCCGAAAAGCTTGTATCGCATTTTCCCACGCTCTGTTCTCAGAATTGAGTCAGTATTGAAAGCCGTCGAGAGATTCGAGCAGAAGCACACTCCGTGCGGATTAGTGGTTCGAGATCTTCTCCGTGGTATTCGCAACTATCGTTCCCGAAAGCGCACGAGTACACATACGGCGTTCTTTGTAATTGGCGTAGAAATGTTATCATTTAATGCATTATCATGAGACTGTGGCCTTACGAACTGAGTATCGTCATAAATGAGCATTGCTCGGAGGCTCGAAACGCCGGACCAGTAGAGCCAGCGCTCTTAACAAAGACCACGCACACGCAACTAAGATTTTTAGACATTCTGCAGTTAGTGGCCTGCTAGTAGAGGAGCGGCCAGTTATGCAACCACACTCGCCAGTAGGAAACCCGCCGCGGTGTCTCAGTGGTCAGGGCGCTCGGCAACTGATCAGGAGTACACGGGTCCGAACCCGACTGCGGCGGCCGCGTTTCGATGGAGGCGAAACGCAAAAGGCACCCGTGTGCTTTGCAATGCAGTTAATGCATTAAATGTCAATGCAGTTAAAGGGACACTGAGGAGAAATTGAAGTTGGCTTGTATCGATAGAATACGAGCTCCTGATCACAAAAACTCCACTCTAACTGAAAACAAAGCTCCTGTAAGGTAGAAAATTACAAGAACCAAAATACAGGTATCGCCGCCACAGGCCGATCACGCAAGTACAAGCGTGCTGGCGTCATAGGACAAGAGAAGCCACCTTGCAGAAATTTTCCTTCCCACATGGAGGTCGCGAATCTCTGAGGCTGACGAAGGAAGGTTGCACGGTTCAATATTGAAGCAAGTTTGTTTTAAAACCGATAGTGCACTTTTATCACACATAGAAGACAGACAAAAGACAACCTGAATGTTGGATTAAAAAAAAAAAACGATGCTTAGCGGCCAGGAGAGTTTCGATTTGTTATAGCGCTTCGCGTGTATGAGCTTTGCGTGCCCGATGGTTTTGTTTTTGACGCACCTCAATTTACAAGCGCCGAAGAGCAGAGGAACTCCAAGTGCCGTTTCAAGTGCTAGTTGACGTTTGAAGGAGCCTGTTAAGCCTGGTCAGATGATCGTCACGGTCGATGAAAAACTATGATGGCACGATGGTCGGTGATCGTACAAGGCAGTTCGCAGTATGAAGAGCACTTGCGTCTTCTCACGCTCGCCCTGCGAAACATTCCCGGCTGTGCCAGTCAACTTCGAACTACTTAACGGAAATCGTTTATTAGGGACGGGAGACAAGGTACAAGGCAGTTCAGAAAAATTGCTGATGGCCTAGCTCTGTTAGGCCAGGATATACGTAGCGAAAGCGCGGAGACTTCTTTATCGGAAGAGTGCATTCACTAGTTGCGCCTTCATGCGCCGCATCTAGTGAATGCACTAGGTGTGCATTAACTAGATGCGGAGTGGTAGAGTCTCCGCCTCAAACACCAAAGGCCCTGGTTCGATTCCGAGCCTCGGCACAGGATTTTTTCTTTTTAATTCATTGAGTGGGCGGGGGGTTTCAGTGGCTCCCATAGATGCCGCCACCGAATACGCTGGTTAGCGGTTAAGCGCAGGCTCTGTTAAGGAGCGTTTATGCTCCGGCGTAACACGCGCGCGCGCGCTGCACATCAACGTCACGTCGGCCAAAGTGAGACCCTCTATAATCCAACTGCGCTTGACCGCCGACGCGTTCGGCGGCTTCAGCGCACTCTGACCGCACTGGCGGGGAGACTGGAGCATGTCTCTATTTCGCGCCGAGTGCGCCAGCCGCCGCCGGCCCGACCAGACCGATTCGGCTCCGCGCGAGGTGCGCATTTTGGCGTAATTCAATAGCTTCGGCAGTTGGGCGGAGCTGTTCTTTTCGGGCTCTCGGTTTATTTAATCCATTCACAGTACAGATCTGAAGGTACATGCAAGTGGGCGAGAGAGCCTGATCCAGTGGACCCGTTGGATCCAGCGGAAGCCGTTGAAGCGTCGTGCGTTGGCTTCAGATTCAAGCCGCCAACTTTGAACGCGACCGCCTTTAAGCACCCATCCGTTTTTTGTGGCAAAAAATAAATGAATAACCTGGCCCTTGAAACCATGGGACACCTCGAAGCCGCCTGCTGCACCGTGCAACCACGCCGTTCAAGAATCACAATCCGTTTTCCCCAAAGCCCCAGCCAGCCTCCGATGGGCGCCAACGCGCCGACCTTGTCCTTAGCCCCTCGCGACTCCCCCGCACTGGGGTTATGATATCTGATTAGAAACGGCTGCTCACTGAGGAAGGGGGAAACGACCCGCCGGCACCTAACCTAACGTGCTCCCTCAAAAGCATCACACGCTCTGTGGGGCTGAGGTCGCTGAAATTCAGGCCGGAGTTTTTGCGAGAACTTCGCCGTCTGGTTCGGGAACGGGATCCATCGTGACGCAGGCAAGACGCCGGTGCAAACGTAAAACGAACCGACGGTAGCGACACCCGATAGATGCCTTCAGCATGCGGCGGCGGTAGCTTTCATTTCGGTAGCTGCTAGACCGCACCACTTAGCGCCCGGAAATCACGGAGTCTGCGTTTACGTCACGTATCACGTCACTCCGTCCTTTGACGTCATAAGAGTTCTCGAGTTTGAAGCGGAGCGGCGGGAAAAACTGATTCTGATTAACTTTCATGCTCTTAATTCCGACAGAAAAAAATTTTTAGTGGAAAAATTCTTTACCTTTATTCCTTTCTTTTATTCTTTTTGCACCCCAGCGTCCATTTGGAGTATACCTTGTATATCTGCGCTTTTGTTGATTACATGTTTACCGGGGATTCTAAAGCGATTATTGTTAACGAGACGTTCGGTCCGTTCACGTCTTCTTGTTGCAGTGGAGAATTATTACGTTAACGCTTCGTGGTTCACGGCTCGTGGCGAATCGCGCTTGACTCTCTTTGGCATTTGACAATATATTTATCTCGAATTTCATTAGCATTTACTGGTTTGCAGCCGTGTGCCATTCTGTATACAGCTGAGCCTACCTACAACAGCACCGACATAACGAATGCTCGCTTATTACGAACGTTGCGGTACTGCCGTAAAAGTGTGCATTAGGTCAACGGCAATTCCTCGCAGATACAACGAACGTCTGGGACCACGCATCTGGGGTTTTAAACTCATAGCGAACGATTATGCGTCGTAAACTAGACCTCGAAGTTGGGAAACTCATGCTTCCAGCCATGGGGAACCTGCGCTGCCAAGGTGGCACTGCAATTTGTTTCATTCGGTGACTCAAAACTGCTTTTTCCAGCCGCTTCGGGCCGCTGCAAACGCGAGAACACATTATTCGCGATTAGATACCCGCGTTTGGCTGACAGTATTCATTGCCTAGCTTCTCTCGGCGTAGCCCAGATAGCTGACGAACTGCACTTGCGCCTTCGACAGAGCGCGGAGGCTCACGCCAATGAGCGCCTGAAGGTGACGCGGAAAAGTACTGAGAGTACTACCCAAAATTGCTTGCCCTTCTCGCTAGGCAGTGTGTTATGCGCTGCAATCGGCACCGCAAACTTAAGCACAAGTTCCCGATTAGAGCGTCTCTCACTCGCCCTGCGACATCGTCCCCGGAAAAAAAAATAAACAGTGGCATTGCCGCTGTGGGTAACTGCCGGTCAAGCACTCGGCCGATCGCCTTCAAAGTCATTGCTTGCCTGCATGTGCACAGACTGGACGAATCATCTGAAGAAGAAGCCGAAGTCCCTCCGCACGGTCGTGGACCGTCTTTCAATCTATCAGACTACATCCTATTTTAACTCCTTTTCCCGTCAAAAACTTTCCTGGGTCCAGCAATTAACCGCCTGTGTCTTGGCCACTCCCCGTAGTGGGTATGTGGCAGCAACGTCTGAGGCTTCCTTCCTTCCTTCCTTCCTTCCTTCCTTCCTTCCTTCCTTCCTTCCTTCCCTTCCTTCCTTCCTTTCCTTCCTTCCTTCCTTCCTTCCTTCTTCCTTCCTTCCCTTCCTTCCTTCCTTCCTTCCTTCCTTCCTTCCTTCCTTCCTTCCTTCCTTCCTTCCTTCCTTCCTTCCTTCCTTCCTTCCTTCCTTCCTTCCTTCCTTCCTTCCTTCCTTCCTTCCTTCCTTCATTCCTTCCTTCCTTCCTTCCTTCCTTCTTCCTTCCTTCCTTCCTTCCTTCCTTCCTTCCTTCTTCCTTCCTTCCTTCCTTCCTTCCTTCCTTCCTTCCTTCCTTCCTTCCTTCCTTCCTTCCTTCCTCCTTCCTTCCTTCCTTCCTTCCTTCCTTCCTTCCTTCCTTCCCTTCCTTCCTTCCTTCCTTCCTTTCCTTCCTTCCTTCCTTCCTTCCTTCCTTCCTTCCTTCCTTCCTTCCTTCCTTCCTTCCTTCCTTCCTTCCTTCCTTCCTTTCCTTCCTTCCTTCCTTCCTTCCTTCCTTCCTTCTTCCTTCCTTCCTTCTCCTTCCTTCCTTCCTTCCTTCCTTCCTTCCTTCCTTCCTTCCTTCCTTCCTTCCTTCCTTCTTCCTTCCTTCCTTCCTTCCTTCCTTCCTTCCTTCCTTCCTTCCTTCCTCCTTCCTTCCCCTTCCTTCCTTCCTTCCTTCCTTCCTTCCTTCCTTCCTTCCTTCCTTCCTTCCTTCCTTCCTTCCTTCCTTCCTTCCTTCCTTCCTTCCTTCCTTCCTTCCTTCCTTCCTTCCTTCCTTCCTTCCTTCCTTCCTTCCTTCCTTCCTTCCTTCCTTCCTTCCTTCCTTCCTTCCTTCCTTCAAGTAACGGCAGCGATCTGAGAAGTCTGGCTGCCCTGCTGGCCACGCTGTGGTATGCGCTGCCTGCCCCAGTTGACTTCACCTTTTGTGCGGCTGCCATGTACAGGCAGGAGCAGATAGCTGATCACAGTGCAGCTGATCTATTGCGTGCGCATGTGCTGTGCGTTGCTTTTGTCGCTGCATATGCCCAGGAACGATAGATAACGCTGTAGCTAACAGACGTGATTGGACGCATGCAAATTTGTGGCAACGCGCCGTCGGTGCATAGCTGGCCGGATGTTGACATGATGGCTACGTTGGTGAAGAGACAATATCGCTGAGCCGTGCTCTGAGAAGTACGAGCACTCTGCAGCCACTAGGAATCTGATTAATGTGGCCTACCTGCCACCAGCTTTCGTGAATGCTTAACCAGCCTCAATCCCGTCCTAATGCAGATTTCTTGCAGCAAAGTTCTCGAGATGGGAGCATGACCGCCCTGGAAAGGCCAGAAAAGGAAGCGGCAGGTTCTACATTCAAGAAGAAGGAGGAGGAGGTAAACTTTATTAAGAAAGGTCTTTGGCGCGGGTTGGGGTGACGCTCCCTCCCCGCGGTGGGCACCTCTTCTAGGCCGGACGCCAGGTGGCCGAACGACGATGTCGCTCGGCGACCTCTTCGGCCCGCTCCGTGACTCGGAGTTGAATCTCCGGGTCCGAGCTGAGCAGCGCGGCCTCCCACTGCGAATGGGTAGAGAGCTGCAGACTGTTCGACGGCTTGTCTTGAGGACATGAGTATAGGATGTGGGGTGTGTCTACCTTATGGTGCCCACAGAGAGAACAGATGGGGCTGAACTGCTCTGGGAACCATATGGA